>NC_132840.1:52762001-53116501 GCF_048164855.1 Canis lupus baileyi
TTCTTTGTAAAGCTTCTTAATATGGTTTTCACACATCAACAACCCTTCTTTTTCATATTTCATTATTTTGCATGATAAGTACTGGTGACATAACCAAGTGTGAGAGTAAGTGATTGACTCTGGTAGGAGCAGAAGTGTGCAGGTGCCACCTGAGCTCACCACCATTGTCACTGTGACTTCCAGAGAGGATGAGGACTATATGTGTATCCCAGGAGTCTCCTGTCATGAAATCATTTTTGTGCATGTTCTTTTTGAATCACCTGAGGAACATCCACAAGATGTTGAGTTTTATTTATTTTTTTAAAGATTTTATTTATTTATTCATGGAGACACAGAGAGAGAGAGAGGCAGAGACACAGTCAGAGGGAGACACAGGCTCCCTGGGGGGAGCCTGATGCAGGACTCTATCCCAGGACTCCAGGATCACGACCTGAGTCAAAGGCAGATGCTCAAACACTGAGCTACTCAGGTGCCCAAGATGTTGAGTTTTATATTCAAGAGAGATGTCTGGCCTGAAGACATTGATTTGGGCAGTTCTTTGCATACAGAATGTAGTTGAAGCTGAGTATAGAGGCAGCAGAAACAATGAAGAGGGTGGAGAATGAGGAAAAAGGAGACTAAAGGTAAAATCCATGGAGCACTGACATTTAAAAGACAGGCCAAGGGATGCCTGGGTTGCTCAGTGGTTGAGTGTCTGTCTTTGGCTGAGGTTGTGATCCCAGGGTGCTGGGATCGAGTTCCACATCAGGCTCCCCTCAGGGACCCTGCTTCTCCCTCTGCCTATGACTTTGCCTCTCTCTCTGTGTCTCTCATGAATAAATAAATAAAATATTTTAAAATTTTAAATTAAAAAAAGAATGAAGAAAAATCACTGAATATAGCAAAAATATCTATATTTATATAAAGAACTGACCAGTTCTCTTCTCTATCAAGAGAATCTATATCTCCAATTACAAATTGGAGAATCTATATCCCCTTGATAGAGAAGAGAACTGATAAGTTAAAAGCATGTGTTATTTCAGAAAATAAGAGAAAATTTCAGGAAAACCTCTAGAATGTCCTCAGTGAGCTTCAAGAGCACATTGCATGTATATAATTAGAGGAGAAACAGAAAAAAATCTCAAATCAGGAAAAAATACTTGGCAATAAAAGACATAAACATCAATTTAAAAATACAGTGGAGTAAGGAGCAACATATTACATGCTGAAGAAAACTAACCAGGGAATTAAAACCAGCTCAATAAATCCTCCCAGGATTTAAAGAAAAGGACAAAGAGAAGTTCTAGTTAATGTACTGAGGGGGGAAAAAGTATAAATACTGGAAAGGAGGAACAAATTACCATAACTTGAAGATTCCATAATTGTCTTCCCAGAAAATCTAAAAGCAATAGCTAAAGAATGATTCAACTGATAAGGTGATTCAATAAGTTAGCTATTCACAAAATGGTTTAAAAATATTTAAAAAACTGAAAAAGATGAAAAACCTATGAGGTAACAGTAAACATAAAAATATATATTCCCATCCCTTATCAAGTAAGTGCTTACCAAAACCACATAATGTTTATTACTCAGCAAATCAGCAAAAAATTAAATAACTCATCAGTGTTTGTCAAATGTGGTTGAAATCAGCCTTCTTACAGATTGGTGGCAGGAAGATAAATCTACATAGACTGTAGGCAATCAGATAACATGTTTATGTGTTTTAGAATTTTTCCATATCTTTTGATCCAGCAACCCAACTTCTAGGAATTTATCATAAGGAAATAATCATAATCATATACAAATATATAGCTACTATGACTGCCATCATGATATCATGGCCCTGGTAATAATGGTGAGTTACTGGAAACAACCTAAATTTCCAACAATAGAGCATGGATTCAATAAGTTATAGTATATCCATATGATGGAATAATGTTTACCCATTAAGCTATTATGGCAGAAAAAATTAAGAAAAGAAAAAAATATATCATAAACTATGTAAAAATGACTTCTAAGAAGCCATTCTAAATGACTCCATTGCTTACCTATCTCCTGGAATTGTATACACCAAAATGTTAAGGTCAAGATGGTGGACTCAAAGATGAGAGCATGAAAATATATGTCTGTGCAGATTGGAACTCACAGACTTAGGAGGAGCACAAAAATATGATTATCAATAAGATATTAGGGTTGAATATAAAACCTTTCAGAATCTTGCTGAATTTTTTTGTTTAAGATTTTATTTATTTATTCATGAGAGACACAGAAAGAGAGGCAGAGAAACAGGCAGAGGGAGAAGCAGGCTCCTTGTGGGGAGCCCGATGCGGGACTCAATCCCAGGACCCCACGATCACGACTTGAGCCAAAGGCAGATGCTCCACCACTGAGCCACCCTGGCATCCCTTTTGTTTTTTCTGTTTAAATATTGGTTGAATAAGTAAGTTGCTAGATAAGTTACCTGACCAGGAGAAATGTCCTACACTTTCATAGCAGATGAAAACATCCACAGAGCTTAGCCGAATGTAGGCCTAGGGAAGAGACCCTCAGTTCTCTGTGTTTTCTTGTGTTCTCTACCCACCCTGCTCCACTCTCACCCTCATTTCTCCTGAAAGCCACAGAAGCTAGATTATCTTCATTTGTACATGTAGATGCTGGGTGTAGGAGGATGATGGCATTTAGAGCTGATTTGTTTGGTACAGCTAATCTGCATCACCCTGAATGTCTGACAAGAGAAGCACGTTCTTAACTGAGTGCCTTTCACTTTCCTCGTTAGAAGTGGCACATTTTTTTTAAGGATTGTATTTATTTATTCATGAGAGATACAGAAATAGAGACAGACACACGGGCAGAGGGAGAAGCAGATTCCCTGCGGGAAGCCCAATGCAGGACTCGATCCCAGGACCCCAGGATCACGCAGTGAGCCGAAAGCAGACGCTCAACCACTGAACCACCCAGGTGCCCAAGAATTGACACACATTTTGCTAAAGGATCTGGATTTTATTTATGTGATATAGCCTCCACCCTGTCTTGCATACCTGGGGCAAAGCAGCATTCAGCATCAGTCAAGGTGTCTTAGCAAGGGCTGCAGGAAGACATAAAGCACCGCTTTAGAAAGCCACCAAAGGGCCACTTGGAAAGGATTTTACAAAGCACAGAGCACATTCTCAGAGGACTACCTCCTTTTACCTTTGCTTGTTTACTCTGGGTTTGCATGTGTACTAACTGGATGCTTCCACTCAAAGACAATTTATTTACCTCGTGGACAGAAGTTTAAGATGACTCCATTTGGGCCATCAGAAATCATTCGAGCAGTTGGTGCTGGAGGGAAAACCCGCATCTAGTTTGGGCTTCATGCCAGGAGCCCAGAATTTGGGGTCTAGGATCTGTTCCACTACAGTGTGATTCCACAGACAGATGGAATGCAGTAAGAACAAATCAACACACCCCTGGGTCTTAGAGGTCAAGAGGAGAACGAATAGTCTTTCCCTCATTAAATTTTTATCCCATAACAGGAGAGCATAACCTCAATTTGCTTTTGTGCTTCCCATAATAAGCCTTCTTGTGAAGAGTGAATTCAAATGGGCAGTGAACATACCCACTTGACTTGCAGGCAGGTCTGTTTGTGTTCTGCACAAAATTGTGGAAAGGGACATTTCCGAGCCAGGAGTCAGCCTGTTCTATCCCATCAGTGTCCAAGATAGAGCTGAACAGACTCTCCAACACTTGGCTTCTGCAAAAGGGCCATAATCAGGCCTGCTCCTCAGGAGTGCAGACAGACACAGCAGTAAGGCCCCTAGATCCAAGAACGGCTCTTTTCCACCAACGTCAAACACGTTTCACAGCTGACCTGCCAAGAATGTGGATCCTGCTTCAAGATACACAGTCTGAGACAGCACACGGCAGCCAAAAGAGAGAATCTCCATTGAGCCTGCATTCTGGTATATCCCCTACAGATGGACAGTGTGTATACGGACTGGCAAGGATCCCAGCCCTTGGCCTCAAACTAAAAGTTCAGGATTACTTCAGAAGTAGATGAAAGAGATAAAGCAATGCTTCCAAATATGCCTTTGTTTTCCATGGGGATTTGGAAAGTGCAGTTGAGGGAGATTCTCAGGTCAATTCCTTTATGAGCAGTTTGACCAGGACAGGTCCTGTGACAACCATATATTCACCACAAAGAGCACATAGACACCCAGGCTAGGGGAATCGCCCTGGAGTTCATGTGTTTAAACCTTTCTCTGACCATATGTATGTCCTCTAGATCTGCTCTGTCAAAAGGAAGGGCAGCGTGGCATATAGAAAGAACACTACACCAAGAGTTAAGAAATTTAGAATTTCTGTGTGCTTGGAAAGTTTATTTTGTCTTGCTTAAAGTCAGTCTTCATATCCTTAAAACAAGGGGAGAGAGGGATAGTTCTGAACCAGAGGTGTCCCACAAATGTGATGTCCTCTAGTTTTTCCTGCCTCAAGGATCCAAGAATAGGCATTCCCAGCAGACTGCAAAATGTGGTGCAAAATGGCACTAATCCTCAGGCTGGCGGAAAGCCCACTGGGGGTGGCATCCAGACCTTGTGTGACAACGGTTAGTAGAAAATCATTTGGGTGGTAGGCGATGGGGATGGGAAGCACATTCTGGTCCTTCTCCCTGGGTGCCACGTTCCCTCTCCACTCCCAAACTAGAATACCTGCCAAAATGAGCTAAGAGAATGAGGATAAACTTAGTCTTAAGTGTTAATGTGGCTCACCACCCTCACCATCATCTAGATCTACCCTAAGTAGCCAAGGATTTGCTCCTGGGCTCCAGCATTCTTTGCTCCAGTGAAGCTTCTTGCTCACTGTTTCTAGATATGAACCTCCTGATTTCCATTTCTGGGCTTTCCCACATTAGACTTCACAAATCTGCAATGCCTACCATTTCCTTCACCAACGAAATAACAGAAATAAGCACGCCTACTTATGAAAAGAAAATGCACACCCATGTTAATAATCAGAAAAAAAAAGGTATTAAACATACAGGAATAGAAAACGCAAAGGCAAACACTATCTAACAAATTTCAAAATCACAATGAAATGAATCATTTTAGGGGCACCTGAGTGGCTGAGTTGGTTAAACGTCTGCTTTCAAGTCAGGTCATGATCTCAGGGTCCTGGGATCGAGTCCCACATCTGGCTCCCTGCTCAGCGAAGAGTCTGCTTCTCCCTCTCCCTCTGCCCCTCACCCCACTCATGGGCATGCTCTCTCAAATAAATAAATAAAATCTTTTAAAAAAAGAAATGAATCATTTTACTTTTCTGCATTACCCAAAATTCTGACAATATAAGATGTAGAAGATCATTATAGACAAGTAATTGAAAAAATTTTTGGAAAAGTTTCTTAAAAATTTATCTTCAGGGGCATCTGAATGGCTTAGTAGAGCATGTGACTCTTAATCTTGGGGTCATGAGTTCAAGCCCCACATTGGGTGTAGATTATTTAAATAAATAAAACCTTAAAAAATGTATCTCCAAAAAGACATTAGGTCCAGGTGGGTTTTTTTGAGTGGATTCTTTAGAACTTTCCTAGAAAAAAGAAAAGAAAAAAAGAATTGTTCAAACCCTAGAGAATGGAATTATGAATTACAAATTGCTTAGCAATTTAATTCCAAAGAATAGAAAAGAGAAAGGGGAAAATAGGAACATTACAATGGAGGAACCTAGCAAACACATCTCCACCAAGTGATGAGGGTTCATATTTCCAGGAGTGTCATGTACCCCAATTGGGGGAAATTCTTCAGGATACTCAGCCAGTACTCTTCTAAACTTCCAAGGCCATTAAAAACAAGAAATGACTGAAAAATTATCACAGAGCACAGAATAATCACAGACCACAACTCCGTGGGAGACACAAAAACTCACTGCAATGTGGTACCATGAATTAGAAAGAGATCCTGAAATAGAGAACATTAATGGAAAAAGGTAGAAATTCAAACCATGACTGTAGTTTAGTTAATAGTAAGATTTCATTTTTTTTTTTTTAAGTAGGCTCCATACTCAGTGTGGGGCAAGAACTCACAACCCTGAAATCAAAACCTGAACTAAGATCAAGAGTCAGATGCTCAACTAACTGAGCCACCCCCGTGTCCCAACAGTAAGGTTTCTTAATTTTGACAAATTCACCACATTAATGAAAGAAACTGGCTAACAGGCATACAGGAACTTTCTGTATTTTTATAACTGCTATGCAATCTAAAATTATTCCAAAACTAAAAATGTAAAGGAAACATTAAAGGGGGAAATGGTTATGATTATATCCATAGACATGGGGGAGATTGAGGAAGAACTTCTACAGGCTGTGGCTTAGGTGCTCAAGAGATCTAGGAGGTACAACTATGCTCTACAGAACTCTGATCCATGACTTCAAGGTAGCAACTAAAGATGGAGGTGCGTAGTGAGGGTTATGAGGATAAAAGCACCATTTGGGCTTCCCCTATTAAAGAATGAAAACTCAGGAACATCAGACCAACATCAGTTCCAGTTTAGGAACTCAACATCTAATTAGTTCTAGTAAGTGTTTTTTCTTTTTCTTCCTCTGCCAATTTTCATCAAGGCCAATCCCAAGTCACTTACAAAACGTGTATGATTTCTGGCATGCTCATATCAAAACTGACATCTTACAGGCCCCCAGGTGGAAAACTGCAGCACTCTTCTGCCTCTACTGGTGCCAAATGCACCTCTGCCACAACTCCCTAGCTATAACTGCTAACCTGTTTGCTCCCACACACACACCTGCTAGCAGAAGCTCGCTTTAACACATTCAGAGAATAATACCCTTTATCCTCTCCCGCAAGCCATGCGATCCCTCTAATTACAGCCAACTCATTTTTCACCATAATCACCAGCCACTAAGAATATAGTTGCTTGGTTCCTGCCAGAAACCCACATTCTGCTTCAGCACATACATTCAACTGTCAGAAAAAATTGTGAGAGACCGTTGAAATAAGCAAATGAGTTTTGTGAGCATCCTTTCAATCAAACACTAAGTACAGCTTCCACTCCCTTCTACAAGAATCTGTGCCATTCATGATCACAGAGCTATTGTACCACTTGTGTAAGTACAGCAAGTGATCCTTTACCATAGAAAAACAAATGAATTTTGTCCGCTAAAGATGCCCTTGAAGGGCAGGTGGGTGGCTCAGTTGGTTAAGTGTCCCACTCTTGATTTTGGCTCAGGTCATGGTCTCAGCGTTGTAAGATCAAGCCCTGCATTGGGCTCCTCACTCAGCAAGGAGTGTGCTTCTCTCCCTCTCCCTCAGCCCCTCCTCACTCTCTATTAAAAAAAAAAAGTTTTTTGTTTTTTTTTAAGATGCCCTTCAGTATTACTCTAGGTATAATAGCCAGTTTGGCACCTATTAGAAAATTTATTTTACTATTTCCCATGCTTACATACGTGTGTGCTCTGAATACCCTCCTGAGCTGATTTAGTGCTCTTATTGGTTTGTTACTCACCACAAGCTCGTGGCATGATGAGCAATGACCTTGAACTGAAGTATGACTTGACACACCATGCCCTTCATTCTAGGCACGCAGTTCAATAATTAGCCCCAAAGAAATTATAGAGGGCTCACCTGGATTAATCCTGTTTCCACTACAGTGTGTTCTCTGGTTTGCACTTATCAGCCTGAAGGAGCTGAGTTTCGTATCAAACATGTGATCCCTGTGCATCTTCTCAGCGTGGTAAGTCATGATGTTTCAACATGCAACATGCCCTGAAGTCTGCTGAGGTGAAGAGCGTCACCTCTTTCCTTCACAGCTACAGTCCATTTTCTTAGCTTCCATAATACAAATCCTCTGCTGACTCTAAAAATGTCAAAGATTATTTGAATGTCAAATTAGATATTTTTGACAGTGCTTTTTTTAAAGATTATATTTATTTATTTATTCATGAGAGACACAGAGAGAGAGAGGCAGAGACACAGGCAGAGGGAGAAGCAGGCTTCATGCAGGAAGCCTGACGTGGGACTCGATTCCGGGTCTCCAGGATCACGACCTGGACTGAAGGCGGCACTAAACCGCTGAGCCCCCCGGGCTGCCCCTAACGGTGCTTTTTGAGATACAACACATTCACATGCAAAAAGCTTCTGGGTCGGGGCCCCTGAGTGACTCAGTTGATTGACCATCCAACTCTTGATTTTGGCTGAGGTCATTATCTCAGGGTCGTGAGATTGAGCCCTGAGTGGGGCTCTGTGCCCAGTGTGGAGTCTGCTTGAGTTTCTCTCCCTCTCTCTCTGCCCCTTACCCTGCTAATGAATGCACTCTCTCTCATTCAAAGAAAAAAAAAGTTTCAGGATCCATTATATCTCAATATGCCTTTTCACTACTTTAGAAAACTCTCATAAATTTCATGTGATGTCCCTTTTGGATTTTGGCCTTTCCCCCAACTGTCTGATTTTTTTCAAGGAAAGATATACACTTCTTTCTTAAAGGCACCACCATCAGTGCCTGGGGAGCAATCACTCACACTGGGATGTCATCACCCCACCAGGCTCTGTCTTTTCAATCCAATGAGACTCCCCTAATTACAGAGGGGCAGAGCCTGTCTTTACAATCCAGTGAGACTCCCCTAACCTGTGACCTCTCACCTCCCTGAGTCTCAGTCCCCTCCTCTGTAAAACAGGGCTAACAGTAGTACAAACCTTATAGAAGTTCTCAGATGTTTAAATGAGTTAATATACATACCAGATACACAGCTAACTCTTTAATAAAAGGTTAACCATTCTCATAGGAACTGCCATATGATACAATACCTCTAACTTTCCCATTTGAGTTGATTTTCTCTTACTAGAAAGACAGGTCAATGCAGCAAAGGGAAATCTTCCCATAGGCTGTCCCTAAGACTTCTGTCCCTAAGACTGCTTCCTGGTTGAGTGAAAAATAAATAAATTTTGTAGCTAAGACACCTCCTGACTGAGGCTTACACTTTTCAATCAACTATTTTTAGCAGAAACTTATTGATGAATCTGCCGGCAAAGCTTATATTGAAGACAGTAAAAAAATGCAGCCCCAAAGTGACTCAGTCAGCTGCCCAGCATCCACATCTACCTTGAAGCTGCCAATTATACCCCTGATGTTTTTTCTGGAAGATTCTTCTTTTGTTTAATAACTCCAAGTCTGACTATTTCCCTTGGCTTTTTAATCAATACTATGTATTTCCAGCTAATCTACCCCTACCTGCCAAAATTATCATCTTTAGGACCTCATTTCTCATTTCAGGACCTCACAGGGTGCCCTGATGCCAGGGACACTGCTGCTGAACTCCCTGCTGGGGCTCTGGGTCAGGGCCACTCCTAGACCAAGCCTGTCCCTCCGCCAGGCTCTCCACTTGCCTGTCATCCTCCTCTCCTGGGCCCACCTTCTCCGACCTGCTTGTCTGCTCACATCTGCCTCTAGAATGCTTGTGGTGCTGTCCTCAGGCCCTTACCCATCCCCTTCCTCTCTACCTATGCATCCAACCAAATCCAATGCAAATGCAACAACTCTCCAAACCAAATGCAACAACTCTCCCAGAAAGGGCAATGGGACTGAGGCAGACAGGAGGAACAGATGATACAAACAATTTGTTTTATCTTCTCTACTCATAACACTTCTGACACCAAATGCACGGGAGATCTCCCCATATCAACCAAGTCTCCTACTCTCCAGACACCAGCTGCGTGCCCAACGATTCAATTCATTTCTGACACTGACTATCCAGAATGAGCATGGACCCCCCAGGTCAATGGCATGACCCTGCAAGACTGCACCCCTCCCCCAACTCCGGATGCTGGCATAAGTCCCAGGTTGTCACCTATATTTAATGGCTGGCTATAAAATCAGCATTTCCTTGACTCCACCCTCAAGTTTGATAATTTGCTAGAGCAGCTCACAGAACTCAGGGAAACACTTATGTTAATGAACAGTCAGATGAAAAGGGTGAAGTGTGGAAGGGTCCTGAGCATAGGAGCTTCTAGCTCATGCCATTGGGGTGTAGCACATGGATGCATTCACCAACCCCAAGATCTCTGGAGCCTGGAGTTTAGGGATTTCTTAAAATGGAGGCTTCATCATGTAGGCAGGATCCATTATTGACTCAATCTGCAGTGCCTCTTCCCTCCCAGGATGACAGGGGTGAGGATGAAAGTCCTAAGCTTCAAATCATGGCTTGATCATCCTAGTGACCAGACCCCACCCTTAAGGCATCCAGGAGCCCACCCGGAGTCACCTCCTTAGAACAAAAGTCACTCCCAAGACATTCCAAGGGGTTTAGGAGCTCTGTATCAGGAACCAGGGTCAAAGACCAGATATCAGAACCAAAGATGCTCCCTAGCACCACATCACTCCAGAAATTGCCAGAGTTTTAGGAGCTCTGTGTCCGGGGGCAGAGACCAAAAATGTGTATTTCTTATTATGTCACAGAGGGTCAGCAACTGAGGCAGACTTCAGTGTAAGTTGTAAAAGAGCAGAGAAAAGATCCAGGCCACACAGCAAGGATCAACAGCCTGGGGGCTGAGGCCAAGAGAGAGACACCAACCATTTCAGCACTGACCCTAGAAGCACAGATCATGTGGTCATCATCAGTCATTAAGGTGGGGAACTCTTTCTATGGAATGTGTTCTGGTTGAGAACCGGGTGATGGATGGCAGGTCTGTGTGTTGGGTCAAGAGTCTACTTCAGAGGGGCAGAGCTCTGTCTTTACAACCCAATGAGACACCCCATCACCCACTAAATATTCCTTTCCTGTGTGCACAGAGCACTTTGGTTACTCTTCTAGGACATTTTATTGTACTGGGATATGCTATTTTTTCCTTCATCTGTCTAGGATTCTGTGAAAAAAAGAGACTACATTTTTGCTTACTTGGCCCCGTCAGTGAAAAATTCACTTAGCTGCAAGTGATAGAAAAGATGATTACAGTAGTTTGAGAAGTAGATGTTAATTTTCCTCATGTAATAAGAAGTCTGGAGGTAGGTGACCTGGGGGAGTTACTTGAATCCACCCTTCTGGCGACCTGCATTCTTTTTCTATCTTTGTTTTTTATCAACCTTAGCATCTTGACCTTTGTCCTCATGCTATGATCTCAGGGTCACCAAGTGGCCACTGTACCTCCAACCTTCCAGGCCAAAAGGCCTCTCTCTCTCTCTCTGTTAATCAAGAAAGTAGAAGATTTTCCAGAAGTCTCAGCAAGAAGGTATCTAGTCCTATCTCATTAGCTAGAACTCTGGGTTAAGGCTATCCCTAGACCAAGTGGTAGCCAAGGGGACGAAGATCATGGGTCACTTTGAGACCTGGAATGAGGCTCCCCTGCCATGACTCAGAATTGGTTTTATCCAACCATAATTCTGAATTTTACATCTTGGGACTGGATCCTGCCCTTTCTGAGATCAAATGATCTCTACCACCATGCATCCAAGTGGGACAGCTAACATTTATTATGTACTCACTACATGTCAGAGGTGGTTCTCAAGCAGTGACATGAATTCCTATGTCACCCTCACAATGACTCTCTGCAGGTCAATACTATCATTAATCCCTTCTTGCAAAGGAAAGAAATGGAGGTGCAGACATGCAGAGCAACTCCCCCAGGCTGGGCCACAGACCTAGGAATAGAAAGAACCCAGGCCAAGTGACTGGAGAGATGGTGCTTGTAGCTACTGTGCCCCACCACCCTTCATCCTCTCTCCCATGTGGCTCAGGGATCCATAAAGCTGGTTGAATGAATGAATGACTAATGAATCAATGGATATGCCTTTTCTCAGAAGAACCTCTAAGGTGCAAGGGGCTCCCAATGCTGTTTGAAGTCACTGTTCCCCATTCGTCTTCTTAACGGGGTCAGAGTGTTATTACATGCACAGGATTTATGTCAGTTCATTGTGCTCTGGGGGAGAACAAAAAATCTTGACTCTCTTGCTGGGTTTCCTGCATAATAGGAATGAAGAAAAAAGGAGTCTGCAGAAGTCTGAGCTTTATCAGCAGACTGAAGTAAAACAACTGTACTTACATGCACGACGTGGGCCAAAAAAATGAACAAAATGCAAAGCATGTCCAGACCTCAGCCGAATCCTTGAAAATTCTAGTAGCATGTCCCAGGCCCCATTGGAAAAGGAGGGGAGAGGGGACATGGGGTCATCGGAGATCAGAGAACTGAGTTTACAGACACTGTCCCAGCACAGGACAAACTCACAAGCTATAGATGTAGGATGCCAGACTTCCAAAGGACAATTGAGCGATCCTGCCAAACATCTCGATATTTTGTCTACCCGGTGCAAACATCTAGACTGTGAAGGACTGATTGAATTGTTCTGGTTTCACATCGAGATTTGGCACGACAGCAGATATAGTACAGTCTTCCTAAGAACTCCCAGAAAACACTCAGACTCTGCCTCTAAATGGGGACCCAGGACCAGTCTATGCATCCATCATTCAGTTTGATAGATATAAATAAATATGCAGTGAATTTCTTCTCCTGTAGGGTTGCCAGGTTTAGCAAATGTAAATGCAAGATGCCCTGTTCAATTAGAATTTCAGATAAACGGTGAATGGATATTTAGTATAAGTATGTCCCAAAAGGCTGGCTGGCTTGCTTGTTTTTTGTTTTGTTTTGTTTTGTTTTTGTTTTGTTTTGCAAATGCAGAAAACCAGATACACACAGCTGAGATGATCTAAATTCTTCTTTGGTGTAAATGACTTTTTACATGAAGATGAAAGGATGAAGGCCATTATGGGACCGTGATGTTCACTACAGCCTGGATTCAGCAGTGAGGTTGACCAGGTCTTCTGTCCATTTCAAAGAAATGTGGCTAGAAAGTGGCACAGCCACAACTCCCAACTGGATGTTCAGATTCTATGTCAAGGGCTGAACCCATTCCACCTCATTTCTGCTCACTTCCCTACAGGACAAGTAATGCCTTGAATATGTGACCACACGTGGCAGCTGACATCTGTACAGGCAAATGGCCACATGCAAGAAGCATTCACAACAGGGTAGTCGGGACAAGACCACAGGTACTTGGGGCACAGCTTGGCAGCTGAGCCAGGGAGGAGGTGCCCAGCAGGTACTTCCCAAGGACAACAGTGGGGCAGAGTGGGCTGTCAGAAGCACGCTGGCTCTGGGCAACTGCTTTCCACCGAAATAATTTTAACTTCTTAAAATCCAACTAGAGGCGAGAAAACACTCGACTCTTCACATCCTACAAGGTCCTCCTTGCTAGGAGAAGAGGGTGCGTTGGAAAGCATTATTCCCCCCAGGAAGCAGAATGCAGAGTCCAGCACAGGGCCCGTGTGTGTGTGTGTGCGTGTGCGTGTGCGTGTGTGTGTGTGTTAAATAGCCATGGACACCTGCATCACCTTCCTTGGGTCTTCCAGGCCCAAGTGCATCCCCTGGCTTAGAGGAGGAGCCACTGAGGTTGGCCAGTGGAGCAGAGCAATGCTCTCCCTCTGATAAGGAAGCACAGAGAGCCCACACACACACACACCGCCCCAAAGGAGGAGGCCCACCTTGGGGCTGAGATTAACCCTGAGAGCTGAGCTGGGAGGAGCGAGCTATTCTGGGAGTCTGATAAGGACAGGATTTTCCATTTTCTCAGTGTGAGCAGAAGCCAGGCCCCAGGTTTGAAAGTCCTCATACTTACCCATTGTTTCCTGTGCGATTAGATTTCATCACGAGAGAATTGTGTTACTTTCATTCAAAAGCCAGGTGGGGATGGCACCATGTCTGGTTTCTGCCCGCCCCTCATGGGGACATTTGCTGAGCATGCCCTGTGCATTGGACGCTGTGGCACCCTAGTGCATCCTCATGACACCCTCCCAGAGGGTGCAATGGACACAATGAAGCAGGAACCGCTCCCCCCTTCACCCCCACCCACAGTCCATGCCCCTCCTGCACGGGAGAGAAGAAACGGGCTTCTCCGAGTGCTGGGGAGAGCAGGATGGAGCACACTATGGGTCCCACCTGCTCAGGGATCTCGGCACACCCTGGAAACAGGAGGAGATTGGTGGGGGAGAATGAGGGGAACCAGCCTGTAGCTCCTTCAGAATGCACACGTAGGTCAGTGGACGGCAGGCAGGGTGCCTGCTTTCCGCATTAGCAAATCGTGGCCGTGAAAGCAAATGACATTCTCCCAAGAGGCCCACACCCTACAGAGAGCATTCTATTTCTATCATTTCTTTTTTTCCCCACTCTGGGTGAGTTTTGTGCACCCAGTTTATCCCTCCAGCCGCAGTGGTCTTGTTTTCCATTCCTGGAATATGCCAAATGCATTGCTGCCCAGGAACAACTGGCCTTGCAGCTCCCTTGGCCTTGAACACTCTGCCCAGATAGTTCAGAACGGTCACCTCTAGTCCTCTGAGTATCAGTGGCCTCCTCGGTGAGCCGTCCAGAAGCATCTATATTAAGGCACCAAAACACCCTGAGTCTCTCTCCATCTCATCCCGTAGTTTCATCCGTAGCATGCTCCACTCTCTGATCTTACTCTGGTAATTGATTTTATATTATTGCTTATTGACTGTCTGTCTTCACTCCTCAACTGGAACATAACTTCCGCTGGGAGGGAGTTGGTCTGTCTTGTCATCACTATGTCCCCAGTGCCTTGAACAGTGTATGGCACCAAGATGGCACTCGATAATTGTTAACTCAATGCTGTTTAATGAATGAGTAACTGAATACAAATACCCAGCTCCACCCACAAAAAAAAAAAAAAAAAAAAAAAAAAAGGAGGGGAAGAAGGAAGCACCCACAGTGATGGAGGTGCTGTTTTGGAAAGCAAAGAGCAGCTTTTCACCCTCAAAACATGACAAAAAGACAGGCAAGTGGTGATGGGGGCTCTTGGAAGACACCTGTGGGGAGCACAGGATGGGCAATCCCGGGAGGCCGGGCCCAGGAGTGGAAGGGGAAGACAGGAAGGATGGAAGGAGCCATCACTCCATCGAGAAGGATAGGACGGATTCTGTCCCCGTGGGCTGGGGGGCCGACCACCTGAGCCCAAGCACAGGTGGAAGCTAAGAGTCAGGAAGGCCAATGGCCACAGGAAAATTGGGTCCTCCTGGCACAGCCACTTGAACGTGGAAGCCAAAACCCAAATGTGCACTATGTCCCATATCTGCCAGTGGATTCTTCCTCCCCTTCTCTCTCCAGTCCTGGCCAAATATGACCCGTTGCTCTGAGCTCTGGAGACACAGGCTCCGCGTGAGTAGGAACATAGCAGCTATTAAAAACAAAGAGGTTCACTGTGACCAGGAATGCCATTTTCGCTGTGCAAATGCACCCCAGACATCACTCTGCAGCAGCTCTCTCTGACCGGGATCTGTGTCATTCTCCATGGAGTCCCGCCTGATTTACACCCCTAGGCCATCAGACACGGATGTCCCCCACCACCACCACCCCGAATGCATTATCCCCCTCGGAGCTATTTTTCTTTCAGGAGGTATGTCTCCACTCCTAGACTCGTATCATCATAGGATAAGCACTTCAATGCGTTAAAAAGCAAAGAGAAGAAAATATCGGAAATTTCAATGAGGGAGAAAAAAATGTTTGGAATCTTGGAAATACCACATGAGCTACCTACAGGTGGTGAGTGACTGCCACGGAATATGACTTGCATACAGAAGGAGCAGCTAGTTAATACAAATGAATCCAATGAGCAGGAGGTGGTCGCTGGGCACAGGCCAAAAGCCTGAACACCCCTGGCAGGGCCTGCTGCCCCTGCCACCTGTCCTAGAATAGTGGCTACCCCAGGAACACGTCCTGGCCCCGCCTCTCACTCCTCCCTGCTTCCCCATGACTGTGGCCCATCCCCCGACTGTCACACTGATGACTCACACATAAGCCTTGAACCCAGGCTCTGCTTCCAGGGCCCTGCAAGCTGAGACACCCAGGAAGGAGGAAAGGTTCCAGCTGGCTATCCTTGGGCACATCACCTCCTCCCTTCCCTGGCACCATTGTGTCCCCACGTCCTCCGGGCTTCCAGATCAGCATCCCAGTGCAGAATGTCCACCAGCACACAAGTCCCCATCACCAGCCCAGCTCTGTGTTTTCTGTTCCCAAAGTCATTTTTTTTTCTGCATCAATCCATTCTGTCTTCTTTGTCTTAGCGTCTAGTTGCTGCTGTAACCAATGACTTGGGCTCTGTGGCTCAAAACAACCAGAATGTACTATCTTATGGCTGCAGAAGTCAGAAGTCCAAAATGGGTTTCCTTGGACCAAAATAAAAGCGTCAGCAGTGCCATGCGACCTCCAGGGGCTTTAGGGGAGAATGTGTTTCCTTGTCCCTTCCTGGTTCTAGAGGGTTCTGAAGTCCTTGGCTAAAGTCCCTTCCAGAAGTTAAAACATCCCCAACCTCTGTTTCTGTTGTCACATTTTTTCTGGCCTTCCTGCCTCTCACTCTTCTTCCATCTCTAAGGACCCCTGTGATTACATCAGGCATATTTGAGTAATCCAAAATAAATGTAGCTCAACATCCTTAATCTCAGCTGCAAAAATCTCTAAGCCCCAGGAATTAACATATTCACACACTCCTGAGACTAGGACTTGGACATATTTTTTTTTTTTTTTTTTTTTTTAAAGATTTTATTTATTTATTCATAGAGACACAGCTAGAGAGAGAGACAGAGACACAGGCAGAGGGAGAAGCAGGCTCCATGCAAGGAGCCTGACGCGGAACTCGATGCCAGGTCTCCAGGATCAGGCCCTGGGCTGAAGGCAGCGCTAAACCGCTGAGCCACCCGGGCTGCCCACAAGAACCCTCCTTAAGAACTTAGAACCCAGTGGTTAGATTTCAACATATTAATTGCCACGCAATTCAAATTCATCTTTTTAGGGAGCAGCTTCTGGGGACTATCCCATTCCAGAAAACTAACAATATGTTATTTCTTTATATATTTGCAGGAATTGAGATTTCCTAATCTCCATTTTGCTCTCCTCAGGTTAAAACAGCTCTCAAGATCAAGACTCTTCACCTCAGGAGCGCCTGGGTGGCTCAGTTGGTTAAGTGTCTGCCTTTGATTCAGGTTGTGATCTGAGTCCTGAGATCGGGTCCGCTCCCTGCTCACTGCTTGTGCTCTCTCTCTCTCTCTCTCTCTGTCAAATAAAGAAAACCTTAAAAAAAAAAAAAAAAGACATTTCACCTCAGATCTCTTATTTTCTTCTCTTGCTGCAATGGAATTGAAAAACAGCCACCACCTCCTTATGCATAAACATTTTTCCTACATGTAAAAGTCATGCCCAGAATCACAGAGTTTAGGGCTCGAAGTCCCCATATGGATTGTATAGTTCATCTCCTTCATGTCTCAGAGGAGCAAATGGAAGCCCAGAGGAGAGAGGGTCTTCTTCCCCCAAATCAAGCTACTAAGTGAGTCGTCTGCTTTTGGAATCCTCTCCTCAAGGAGAAATAGTCCAAATTCTGTTCATGTTTTTTTGTTTGTTTGTTTTGCCCACCATTCCCACCATTGCCTTCATCTCTTTCGTTATTTTTTCTCCTTCTTCTAAGTTTCCTTGACCTGTTTGCAAAGGCCAGGTCTTCCACACAGGCTAACAACACCCGCGCTGTCCTGGCCCTCGCAGCACCACCCCGCACACAGCTGTGGAAATTCTTCTCTCCCAGACCACATTCCTTGGCAAGGCTGCGAGGCGGGGAAGCTGTAAGGTGAAAGTCTCTTTTCCCTCCTTCCAAGCAGACACCGGCTAAGGGTGAGTTGGGAAGCCTCTGTTTCTTGTCGGGATGCCCCCTGTGGTCAACTGCAGAAGCCTGACCATTGGTCCATGGATGTAAGACACCGCACAGGGGCTGCGGTCTCTGAGGCCGGGAGGGCTGTGAGGGCAGCAGGTGCACAGGGTCACATCCCAAGAAGTTAACGCGTCCGTGGGCTTCTGCTTAGGTTATCCAAGACGGTTCCCCATCATGCCCATCGCCTGACCCTACTTAATTCCCTTGCATGCTAACCTCGTTCACGTATTTATATTTACTGTTTTTCCCTGTTTCCATTCTCCCCATTAGATTCCTCCACACACACTCATATATTTTTTTTTTCATTTTGGTGCACCTCACCTTTATCCTCAGGTGTGCTTCCCTCATGATGGTAAAGCGGCTGCCAGCTGGGGCAATGGAGGCTTCGTGCTTCCTCCTTCACTTCCACAGAGGACCCGGTCCCCCCAAAAGGACAGGTGCTTGCACTCTGAACCAATCCCTGTGGCCGGAGGAAAGCGATTGGCCAATCGGTGGAGGGAGGGGGCGGGGTTTCCTAGACTTGCTAATTCCAAGAGGGGGCCCAGCCCTGCAGCAACAAGTGCAGGGTTTCCCAAAGGGCCACGGGGGCTGCTGACTGGCAGGGAGAGGAAGAGAAATGGATGCCAAACGCATAAGCAGTGAACATCCACAGCAACCTGCCAACGCCACCTGCCTCCTGACTACACCACTGTACCTCTGGTTACCCAATTGGCTGTACAGATTCCTGGCCAAATTAAGAGTCTATGCATACACATATTTTATCTTCAGTAGTATAATTTCTTCTTTTTTTTAAAGCAAAGAACTGATTTTGAGAGACCTCCAAACGCACCTAAACTAGTGTTACGAAAACTACTTTGGGGATGCTTGGGTGGCTCAGCAGTTGAGCATCTGCCTTCAGCTCAGGGAGTGATCCTGGGGCCCTGGAATTGAGTCTGGAATCGGGCTTCCCACAGGGAGCCTGCCTCTCCTTATGCCTATGTCTCTGCCTCTCTCTTTGTGTCTCTCATGAATAAATAAATAAAATCTTATTAAAAAAAAAAAAACCTACTTTGAATGGCCCTATCCATAGAGACCTACAATGATGCACAATCTTCAAAGAACTTTTCCCAGATTTGAACTGTAAGTTCATTAGGGCAAAAGAGAAAGGCAGTCTCAGGTAGGAATGGCTTTTGCAGTATTCAGAAACGCTTTCACCTTTAAAGCATTAACAAAGTTGATTTTGATTTAGTGGGGTGGGGGGAGAGAAACTTTTGGCCACGCTGCTCCACAAGAGGGATGGATCAAGACCCATCTGGACAATGTGTTCAGATGGAACAATTTTTAGACTGCCTGTGTGTTTGGGGGGGGGGGGGAAATGAAAATGTGAATTTTATCAAGTCTGAGGATTTTAAGTTTTCCAGGTTCATATAGTTTTATTTTTTTAATTTTCCATAACTAATTTGTAGATATGTTTCTGTCCTGGATTTGGAGTATTGGGATAGATAAAAAAAAAATCACTGGATTTTTCTCTGGCAACAAAAGTGTATAAATATTGAATTGAGGTACAGACATTTAAAAGGTTTGCGGTGTAGTGCACTTTAAAAGGTTTTGATTTAGGGGCACCTGGGTGTCTCAGATCTGCCTTCAGCTCAGGCTGTGATTCTGGGCTCCTGTGATCCGGTCCCACATCAGGTTCCCTGCAGGGAGCCTGCTTCTCCCTCAGCCTGTATCTCTACCTCTATCTCTCTGTCTCTCATGAAAAATAAAATCTAAAAATCAAAAAAATAAAACGTTTTGATTTTAGGGGTACCTGGGTAGTTCAGTGGTGGAGCCTTTGGCTCAGGGCATGATCCCAGGGTCCTGGGATCAAATCTCACATCCAGTTCCCCGAGGGAGCCTGTTTCTCCCTCTGCCTATGATTTTATAGTGCTGTTAAAAACTGTTATTTATGCTTTAAAAATAAAAAATAAAAGTTTTTATTTTTTTTTTATAATTAGAATGTTAGGGCTAAAAGGGCTTCATGAACAGGCTCACCTTTTCATATTGCAGATGAGAAACCTGAAATGAAGTGAGGTCTCCCCAACACCTGGCCCAAAGCTCTCAACCTCACCATCCTAATATACGCCTTCCTCCTCTGGGAGACATCTTCTCTGGGCAATACCATTGTAAGGAAGTTAATCTGTGCTCCTGGGTTAACCTGAGCTAAAAGCTTGACATAGTTTTTCTCTAACACACTGGGCACATATTCTACTAGTGACTTTGTAGAAACACAAAGGATTAATTTGGCAGGAAGTCTAAACTCTGGTCCCCAGTGGAATCTCAGACATTCCACACAGATATTTTCTAGCATGAGATGTTCCTCCAATGGTTCTACCTTTCCCCTCTATGAGCACAGCTCCCTGTGCTTTGGCGGGTGCATATCATTGCCATACTAGCCCTGACGGAAAATCATCAATGGTCTCAAGATCCACAGCGAGAACGCTCTCACTCCTGCAGTGTCCTTGGAGATCACAAGCTCCAAGACATGGAAGTGGGCCTCAAGCGGGTGGCGGGGGCCCAGCGTCCGACAGATGGTTTGATCAGAGAGGTCAGGGAGGAAGGGCACTAGAGGGCAAGACTTCTGGACATGTGAGGCTCACTATGTGCTGGGAAAGAAGCCAAGAGGCAGGATATGTATCCTGTTGGGAGAGGAAGGAGGGTCAGGGCTGTGACTTGTCTGTGTGCCCAGCCAAGGTGTGGGGCTGGGAGGGGAGGTAAGCAGGATTGCCCCTGGGGACCAGAGACACAATATGGGGGTGAGGGAGTGGGAGGCAGTCCTCAGTGATGGGGCACAGAATAAGGGACAAGGCTGGAGGATCAAGAGTCTTTGGAGAAGGAAGTTTATATCATAACTCTGATGAAACAGTAAGGACCTAGACTGAGGTAGGAGTTGCAGGAAGCAGAAGCTGAGAGATGAATTTCTCATCTGTTTGTGACTCCCCAAGTCCTTTACCATGTCTCCCTATGTTACAGGTTGAGTTGTGCCCCCCCCCCACCAAAAGATATTTTGAAGTCTTAACCCCCAATACACTGCATGACTTTACCTGGAAATAGGGTTGTTGCAGGTGTAACCGGTGAAGATGAGGTCAGTCTGGAGAATAGTGGGCCTATAATCCGGCAGGACTGGGGTCCTTATAAGAACATAGGAGTTTGCACAATGAGATATCCTTTTACACCAGTGAGAATGGCTAAAATTAACAAGAAAGGAAACAAATGTTGGCAAGGATGGGGAGAAAGGGGAATCCTCTTGCACTGTTGGTGGGAATGCAAGCTGTGGACCCACTCTAGAAAACAGTATGGAGGGTCTTCAAGAAGTTAAAAATAGAGCTACCCTACAACCCAGCAATTGAACTACTGGGTATTTACCCCAAAGATACAGACATAGTGATCTGAAGAGGCACCTGCACCACAATGTTCACAGCAACAATGTCCACAATAGCCAAACTGTGGGAGGAGCCAGATGTCCTTTGACGGATGAATGGATAGAGAAGATGTGGTCTATATACACAATGGAATATTACTCAGCCATCAGAAAGGACAGATACCTACCATTTACATCTACACAGATGGAACTGGAAGATATTATGCTGAGTGAAATAAGTCAATCAGAGAAAGAAAATTATCATATGGTTTCACTCATATGTGGAATATGAGATATAGTGAAAGGGATTATAAGGGAAAGGAGGGAAACTGAGAAAGGAAAAATTAGAGAGGGAGACAAACCATGAGAGACTCCTAACTCTGGGAAACAAACAAAGGGTTGCAGAAGGGTAGGTGGGCTGGGGGATGGGGTACCTGGGGGACGGGCACAGAGGAGGGCTGTGGGATGAGCACTGGCTGTTATACTATCTGTTGGCAAATTGAATTTAAATAAAATTAAAAATTAATAATAAAAAGGGGCGTTTGGATCTGGACTCACATGGAGAACAATATATAAAGACACAGACACAGGGCTGTATATATACAGCCACGTGAAGACATAGGCAGAGCTCGGAGTGATACTTCCCCCATGTCCAGGGAAGCTTGAGACCCCCCAGATGCTGGAAGAGACAAGGAGGACCCTTTGCCTGAGGCTTCAGAGGGATCACGGCCCTGCTGCCATCCTGAATTTGAGCTCCTGGACTCCAGAACTGTGACATAATACATTTCTGTCATTTCAAGGCACCAGCTTACAGTATTCTGTTACAGAAGCCCTGAAAAATGAACGCATGCTACTTCTATGAATGCTCCATCTCAGGCAGCTAAAGGAGAGAGAAACAAAATCAAGATATTTGCAACCAGCTTTTAAAGTAATTAACCAAATCGACCCAAATATCTGCTGCCCCCACAGGGCAGGCTTTACTCTGGCCCTTCAGCAACTCTGATACCCAAGTGCTTCAGTGCGAGACAGGATAGAGCTTTCAATATTCGATTTTCCTAAAGAGGTCTTTCTCCCTAAAATCTTTGCTCCTCTGCTCTCTTAATCCTTTTATACTCTCAAAGTAATTAAAAGCATCTAAATGTTGCAGAACAAGTTCTCAGAAATTCCTGATGAATATCTGCATATGGTGATTTGTCACCTCTGTTTGAAAGTTTCTATCTGTTCTATCTTGGTACTTAAACAAGACTTTATTTTAACAAATGTTGCAAGATTTAAAAACAACAGAGGCTTGCAAATATGATCAAGGAATGAGAATCTATTAAAAAAAATAACCAACCACAGAGATTTGGCTTGACCATCACAGGAAGAGATCTGACAATAATTCTGTAGGTTAAAAGAGATGGTGCTTTATTTCCCTCTTGCGTAATGGTCTGGTGTGAGCGCTCCAGGTTGGCAGGCAGTTCTATTCCAGGTAGTCATTCAGGGATATAGGTTCCTTCCTTTCTGTTGCTCAGCCCATCCCCTAGGACATTAACTTCATCTGACCACAGGCGCAGGTGACAGGACAGTTTTTCCCCCCCAACTCTTTTTGAACCATTACTTTTGTAAAACATAAAAAAAAGGAGAGGGAGGAAAAGGAGGAGCAGAAGGAGGAAGGAGGAGGG
This sequence comes from Canis lupus baileyi, assembly GCF_048164855.1. Classification (NCBI taxonomy): domain Eukaryota; kingdom Metazoa; phylum Chordata; class Mammalia; order Carnivora; family Canidae; genus Canis; species Canis lupus. The sequence continues at coordinate 52,784,757 of NC_132840.1, forward strand.
AGGAAGGAGGGGGGAGAAGAAGGGATGAGGGAGAAGGAAGGAAGAGAAGGGAGAAGGAAGGAAGAGAAGGGAGGAGGAGGGAAAGGAGGAAGGAGGAGTGAGGAAGGAGCAGGAAGGAGGGTGAGGGAAGAGGTGGAGGAAGGAAGAGGAGGGGTGAGGAAGGAGGAGGAGGGAGGAGGAGGGGTAGGAAGGAGCAGGAGAAGGAGAAAGGAGGGGTGAGGAAGGAGGAGGAGGGAGGAGGAGGGGTAGGAAGGAGCAGGAGAAGGAGAAAGGAGGGGTGAGGAAGGAGGGGGAGGAGGGGGAGGAAGGAGGGAGGAGGGATGAAGGAGGAAGAGGGAGGAGGAGGAAGAAAGGAGGAAGGAGGGGGGAACAGGGAGGAAGGAGGCAGGGAGGAAGGAGGAGGAGGGAGGAGGAAGAAGGAAGAGCATGGAGGAGGGAGAAGAAGAAGACGAATTATTGCCAGAATGCTCAGGTATAGCATTAGGGGACTGAATTGATATAAACATCTAAATGCTTTTCTATATTTTAACTAATCCCATCGCAAAGCGGTGACAGTTTATGCACCTGCTGTGTCCCACAGATAATGAACAACATTATCCCAGCTGTCAGGAAGGAGAAAAAGTGTGTCCCATGGTGCATACCGCCTCCACTCACATCCACTGAAGACTTAGTCCCGTGGCTACATCCAATGACAGAGGAGCGAGGGAACGGTCATATAGCTGAAGGGCCGTGTGTCCATCTGGGAGACTATTGACACAGAAGAAGAGGATGGATTACTGTGCACCACTGCTTGTCTCCACAAATCATCACAAAGCACCAAGACAGAGTACATTAGAAGCTCAGTGAACTGAAGGGTAGAACCAAGGAAATTATTCAGGGGACCCTCCAGAGACAAAGAGATGGAAATATAAAAGATGTGCTATGGGGCACCTGAGGGCTCAGTGTTTGAGCATCTGCCTTCAGCTCAGGTTGTGATCCTGGGGTCCTGGGATCGAGTCCCGCATCGGGCTCCCTACAAGGAGCCTGCTTCTCCCTCTGCCTGTGTCTCTGCCTCTCTCTCTCTCTCTCTGTGACTCTCATGAATAAATAAATAAAATCTAGAAAAAAATTAAAAATTAAAAAAAAGATGTACTATGAGTCCTGAGAAGGCCCCATTGAATGGAGAAGAGATAATATTTAAAGCAACGTAAACCAAGAATTTTCTAGAACCATTGACAGATACCCATGCTCAGATCCATAAATCACAATGCATCCTGCCCTGGGCCCTGTTGTAAGGCTTTATATAGCAACGCATGTGATCTGCACAGCGACCCCATATGTAAGGTATGGTTATCATCACTATTTTACAGAGGAGGAGATCCCAGGCACAGAGAGGGTAAGTGACTTACTTGCCCGACGTCGCACAGCTAGCACGGAGCAGAGCTTGGTTTCCATCCTCTTATCACAATACTATCCTGTATTATCTCTCAAAAAAAAAAAAAACTGTTTTAATTACAACCACAAAGGCAATGTTAAAAAAAAAAAAAACATGTAGAATGGTTTTATTTACATTTGATAATTTTTTTAGAAATGTTTTTCTAGGTCAATTAACCTAAGTAAGATTCCAACCTGAATATTAAATTCACACTGCTTGGAAATATCGTAGAATTGGTGCATCTTTCCAGAACTTACCACCCCCTCATCCCCCACTGCAGAAACCCACTCCAAGTGATAATAAACAAGAAAAAGGGAGAGAGAAACCTTTATGTATAGTGAAACTAGGAAGTGGCTCCGTCCCACACCACAGAGTCCAGACACTATGTGCTCTCACCCAGTTGTAAGGGAGACCACGGGCCAGGCCACGGTTGCACAGCTATTCTTTGTGACCACAGGGAAATACCATTTTCTGTGGCCCAAGAGGTATTTCAAAACACCCATCTTGCTTCACATACCGGAGACGGAAGCACAGTACTTCCCACTTCCTCGAGGCCTCTCAGGGCAGCTCCCTGCTTGGCTCTACGAAGAGCCAGGCCACAGGGAAAGGGCAAGGCTCCCGCCCAACCCCCCTTACCAAGAAGCTGGGCAACCCCAGGCAAACAGCTTGACCTCTTGGAACCTCAGCGCCCCCCAGATGTAAGTGAGAAGCCTGATGCAGACTTTCCCCGAGACTCAAACCTTTCTCTCCTCACACCTGGAGACAGAGATGGCTGGCACAGGAGGGAGAAGAGGACCAACCTCTGTAGCTGCATGGGAGGGGCTGGGGTGAAAGCTCTGCCCTCCAGGCTTTCATCCCTTCCCATAGACTGGCCCCGGCAACCCCTCAGACTCCTCAGAGCAGGATGAAAACCCTGTTTCTATGATTTCTGACATCCTCTCCAGCGGTGATAGCTGATGAGTCTCTCAGGAGCCAGACAACCAAACAGTGGTCTCTGCTCTACTCTTTAGTAAAAAGAATGTAAGGAGGATGGGGGGGAGGGAGGTGGGGGGTGAGAATGGGGAGGGGGAGGAGGGAGGAGAGAAAGGAGGATGGGGAGAAAGAGTGAAAAGGGAGAGGAGAGACAGGGAGGAGGGGGAGGAGAAAGGGGAGGAGGGAAAAGGGAGGGGGAGCAGAGAGGAGGAGCAGGGAGAGGAGGGGAGGGAGGAGGACACAGCAAACGAAGCACTCCAACAAGAGCCACAAGTCATTTTCAGGCTTGAGCCCAAACAAAATCTGACAGCTGTCTGTGTCAGTGAGTAATCAACACGAGGTAACTGACCAGCACATTCATTAACAAGAATTATGTAGCCCTATCCCTTTTATGCCCCATCCTATTAAAATGTCTTGCAAAGAAAGCAGCATTGCGGGGGGGGGGGGGGGGGGGGGGGGGGGGGGGGGGGGGCAGGTCTCACCTGGGGAACAGGCCCGGGGAAGTCAAGAGCCCATCGCTCTGAGGCCCGAGCAGGCCAGGCTGACAGCTCTGGCTCAGACCAAACAAACATGTCAGCAACTCGTCTCTTCCACCTGGAAATTTATACCGGCCTCTGCGTAAGCAAATCTGAAGAAGACCAGCAAACTGGAAACATGGAACAAGAGCAAAAACCTCTTTCATCCCGAGGGCAACAAAATAAAAAGGGCTGCTTTTTTTTTTTTTTTTTTTTTTCAGGGCCCTAAGGAAAGAATTACTCCCTCTAAGCGCTCAAGCTGACATTTTCATGAGAAAACAAACTGGGGCAATTCCACTTACTGCTAGCAAATGCTGAATGACCTGGAGGGACAGCTAACCGGGATCTGCACAGACGGCTCCCCTCCTCACCCCAATCCCATCCACAGACGTTCCCTCACCCTTCTCTTCCTCTTCCCTATGTAATCCCTAAGGGGTGCCTAGGACCTTCTGTTTATTTATTTGGGGTCATTTGGAGAGTGAGTTTTGTGTCTGCGTGCCATGTGTTTTTCCTCGATGTCAGTAGTAAATTAATTCCTACATTTAACTTCCACCAAGGGCTGTTTGGGGGACAGGCCACACTAGTGCAGCAGAGAACAGCTGGGCAGTTCCTCCCCGAGGCACCATCCTTTCCCGGAATACACCTGCCGGAGCCCCCACCCCCCCATTCCCCTACCACACCGGGTGCCCCTCACCACTTGTCCCCATCACCTGGCACTGTTCTCCACTCCCATAGCCATGCTCAGTTTCCTCCACTGCGTCCAATCCAAGATCTCACCCATTCTCAGATGTACGGGGCTTTGAGAAAGAAACCCCCTACCCATAAAAGGTTGACACTATGTTCTCTCTCTCTCTTTCTCTCTCTTTTAGATTTTATTTATTTGGCACAGAGAGAGAGAGAGTACGGACAAGCAGGGGGAGTGGCAGGCAGAGGCAGAGGGTGAAGCAGGCTCCCCATGGAGCAGGGACCCCCCCAGTGTGGGACTTGATCCCAGGACCCCAGGATCATGACCTGAGCCGAAGGCAGATACTTCACCGACTGAGCCACTCAGGCATCTACGTTCTAGACACTATGTTCTCTTAACATTCAGAAGTGCTCCAGAAAAGAGTTCTTGGAGAGACTGGGTGGCTCAGAAGGCTAAGCATCCAACAATTGATTTTGGCTCTGGTCATGATTTGGGGGTCATGGGATCAAGTCCTTTGGGGGGGTTCTACGTTCAGTAGGGAATCTGGGATTTTCTCTTTCCCTCTCTCTCTTTGTTTAAGAAATAAATCTTTAAGAAAAAAAAATAAAGAGTTCTTTTAAGGCTTATGTATACAGAGAACTAAAGCATTTATTGCTCTTGCACCTACATAAAAAGGAAACTATGTGCTAAATTAACTGATCATGGGGAACCTAGGTGGCTCCATGGTTAAGCATCTGCCTTTGGTTCAGGTCATGATCCTGGGGTCCTGGGGTTGAGTCCTGCACTGGGCTCACCACAGGGAGCCTGATTTTCCCTCTGCCTGTGTCTCTGTCTCTCTCTGTGTGCCTCTCATGAATAAATAAAATCTAAAAAAAAAAAAACAAACAAACAAAACCATTCATTCATTCATTAACTGATCATGCTCTTTCTAAAGTCTCTTTATGTTGAGAGTGTGGCACTTAGGAATCTCTTTTCAATTCTGAGTCCTCACTGTCCACGTTCCTTCACATAGTCCATCCTCCATGACCTCGAGAGCGTTGGTGACATGAGGTTTCTTTCTCAGTGGTCTCTGAGATTTTCTTGTGGCTATGGACATGCATCCTGCAATTTACAATGTAGGTTCTTTCTTGGTTGAGCCAGGTGTCAATGAAGGTTTGCAGAGGAAGATTGAGATTTATATTCCTTTCTCAAAGTGGCTCTCAAACTGTCCTTCCATACCATCATAAGCCAACAGTGTGATTCTCACATGGGCAGTGACACCAGGTCAGGACTACCACGTGGCCAGAAGTGACCATAAGATGCCCTCCATGCTAAGACTCATCCCAAATTCAGAAATGGGAGCGCGTGTGTCGCAGCAATGAGAAAGTATGGGGTACACGCTGTTTTCTCTGGATGTTCTCTCCCTACCCTTCCCTAGGCCAGCCCTCCTGATCTCAAGGGTGTCATTCTCCAGTGGCCTTCCTCCTGCACTCCACATTGCCCTGCCTCAGACCTTGTGTCTCAATCTGCAATTACACATCTACAAGTGTGATTACAATAACACAGGAAGAATAAATCATGTCTTGAAAGAACAAGTGCGTGAATTCCTGCAGGAATTTGCATGCAAAAGTCTAATTTGTGGTTCAGTTTTTTCCAGGTATAGAGAATGAACACAATCGTCATCATTTATTCATAGATGTTTGAGTCCCTTTATGCAGCGTGCATGGGCGGGGAGGCAGATAATAAGCAAAGATTGATATGATATATAGTAGGTAGTAACAAGCTGGGGCACCTGGATGGCTCAGTGGTTAAGCATCTGCCTTTGGCTCAGGTCATGATCCTGGGGTCCTGGGACTGAGTCCCACATCAGGCTCCCCACAGGGAGCCTGCTTCTCCCTCTGCCTATGTCTCTGCCTCTGTGTGTCTCTCATGAATAAATAAATAAAATCTTTTTAAAAATAGGTAGTAAGTTACATCGAAAGAGATGAAGCAGGCAGAGGGGCTGGAATTATAAAAAAGCTACCTGTGATGTGGTTACAGTAAGGCTTCTTAGTGGGTGATATTTGAACTAACCCCTAAAAGAGGAAAGAGGAAGTCCATGGAAGTCCCTGATTGGAAGAGCATCCAGGTCAGGGCGGGAAGGCAGGGGCCTGGAGTTAGGATGATCTGGCATGTCCAGCAGACTGCAAAGGGGCTGATGTGAGAGAAGCATCGTGGCAAGGAGGAGAGTGTCATGAACCATGCGAGCAGGGTAGCCAGAGGGCAGATTTTCAGAGCCTGGCTGGCCACCTAATGAGCACTTTGGACTGGTTAAACTGGCCAGGTGTCCTGGCATGTGCCCAAAGATCCCTATAACTCAACCGTGCTGGTTTCCTGTGGTGATATCCCCAATAGTAACATGAGTGAGCCTCCCTGCTCTCTTTTCATATCTCTTCATCATTGGCTTGGATCCCTACCTGCCCACAGCTCCTTGGGGTAAGAGGGTCTGTGCCTTGAGGTACCTTCTCGCAACCAACACCAAACAAGAGGCACATACAGGACACAATGACTACAAAGAAGGATTTTTTCTTTGTTGCCTTTTTCCTCCATGGAATCATGCCCTCGGGACTCCTTGTTCCCCTGGCCTTGGATGAAATTCAAGGGGAAGCCACAGATACTCATTCATTCCCACGTGTGGATGGAAGAGTGGCAAAGACACGACGTCCAAGAGCCTGAGGGATCGAAAGATTGCTGCAACTCATCACTGCCATCGATCGGCCAGAGGAGGCCTGATGGCAAACCTCTGAGAATGGCATTGTATCTAGGAGAGAAACCTCTTTCCTGCCCAGGTGACCTCAACAGCCTGCGAAGACTTTCAGACATGGACAACCTGTCCAATACTCCCACTGAAGAGCTGACAGCAGGGTTGGGGCTGCAGGGCAGACCCAGGTACAAGCTGATGAAGGGAAATCACACGAGCTATGCCTTTGGAAGAGTCAACCATGCTTGCACACTGGCTTATGTGTTCTTTCAGTTTTCAAATGATTCTAAACAAACCCAAATTTATATTTCTATATTTAGCAGCCCCCAGCTTGATTCTGATCCTGTCTGGAGACTGCATGGCCTCCTGCCAATGGTTAAATTAGTCTGTGGGACATCTATTGCTCTGAGCTAACCGATGACCATGCGATATTTTTAGCAACTGTAATATAATGTTGGTAGGACCGTGCATTTTTATGACTTTGTAAAGCAATCTCTAATGCGATTTAAAAGTGACGTCTTTTCTTAACCCGATGAAGGCCACAGCCCCTCTGTGAGAGGCGTGAGAGAAGTGGACTGGGTCCTTGCTTATTGAGAGAAGCAAGAGCAGAGGATGGCCCGGTCAGAAGTCCCTCCCACAACACATTGGGCTCAGGCGGGATTAATACATGGAGCAGTGTCTCTGCTCCTCCTGTTAAACCTTTCCATTGCCACACCTGCAAAAGAGACAAGGGAGATGTCCTCACGGATGAGAGCCCTCTCCAAAACAGCCATGCCTGCATGCCCTGAACAATGCACCGACTGCACTACAGCTGCCCGATCCATCACTCACATGCCTTCTCCAGCTCCACTGACCGCCGGTCCCTGCACAAGCCCAGCACCTTCGCCCAGCCTGGCTTCCCTCACACACTCTCTTCTGCTTGGATGCTGTCACCTCATCTCTGCCTTTCCAACCCAGCTCACTGCCTTCCCTGAGGAGGATCCCTAGCAGAACTCAACAATACCCCCGTCAACACTCTGATCCCAAGATGAAGTCTGCTCAGACTGGTGAAAAAAAAAAGATTTTGCATAAAGACCAAAAAGTGGGTGAAATTACATGAATGAATGGTGTGCAACGTCATGCTGAGCAGGGAATAATATGTCCTGTGATACTCCAAACAAACCAGGGTGACCGGGTGACAGGCACTAAGGAGGGCACTTGACAGGATGAACACCAGGTGTTGTACTGTACGTTGGCAAATTTAATTTAAATAAAAAACAAAACAAAAAAAGAACAAAAAAATGTACAAACCTTTTTGGAAAAGTGATATGCTGATAAGTAAGTTGAAGAGTATGCACACCCTTTGACAAAGCGCTTTTTCTTTGTGACTCAGCCTTTAAAACCAAATCGCAGCAGGCCATGGGAACATGCCAACTTGGGTCTCCACCGGCCACTGCTAGAAGGGGCACAGACGGGGCAGTGCCCTGTGTCAGGGAAATGGTTGCCTGACTGCGCAACAGGCATATTACCAAATCATACTGCAGTCCCTTAAGAGACTGAGTCCTTAGAACTGGAAGGATTTTTCTGATGTCTTTTTTTAAAAAAAATGTTATTTATTTCAGAAAGAGAGAAAGAGTCTGAGCAAGCATGAGTCATGGGGAGGGGCAGAGAGAGAAGCAGACTCCCCGCTGGGCAGGGAGCCCAACATGGGGCTCGATCTCAGGACCCTGAGATCATGACCTGAGCCACTCAGGCGCCACCCCCACCCCGATGTCTTGTTAAGTATGAAGAACAAGTCATAGAGGAGGAAATGAGGAATGATTGCTTATTGTGTACAGGCTTTCCTTTGGGGGGGGAGGGGAGATGATGAAAATATTCTGGAATTATGTAGTAATGGTAGTAATGGTAGTTGCATAACATGGTGAAGATACTAAAAGCCACTGCATTGTACTCTTTAAAATGACTGAAAGGGGGAATTTCATGTTCTGTGTATTTTATCTCAATAGGAAAATAGCTAGTAAATCCTACATATGTGTATCATTTTGAAAGTGCTGCTCTTGGGGTTCCTGGGTGGCTCAGTGGTTGAGCATCTGCCTTCAGCTCAGGTCATGATCCTGGGGTCCTGGGATGGAGTTCTGCATCAGGATCCCTGCAGGGATCCTGCTTCTCCCTCTGCCTATGTCTCTGCCTCTCTCTCTCGTCTCTTAAGAGAAGAAAGAAAAAGAAGAAAGAAAAAGAAAGAAAGAAAGAAAGAAAGAAAGAAAGAAAGAAAGAAAGAAAGAAAGAAAGAAAGAAAGAAAAGAAAAGAAAAGAAAAGAAAAGAAAAGAAAAGAAAAGAAAAGAAAAGAAAAGAAAAGAAAAGAAAAGAAAAAACAGAGAGAGGCAGAGACAAGTGCCACACCATTTTCTTTCTTTTCTCTTAAGAAAGAAAGAAAGAAAGAAAAAGAAAGAAAGAAAGAAAGAAAGAAAGAAAGAAAGAAAGAAAGAAGAAAGTGCTGCCCTCAGAATTCCTTCTTAGTAAAGAAGGCACTTGGTATTGATGAACGTGTTGCAAGAGGAGAACCAACCCTCTGGGGAGCCCAGGGTTTCAGTGGAAAGGAAGGAATCTCTCCGAGGGGAAAAAAAAAGAAGAGGGTGGATGGGCCTCCCAGCAGAGGCTGGATGGAGATTGGGGAGGAAACTAATCAAACAGGAATGTTTTAGGGAAATTCTAAAGGCTGAAGAATATAGTCCCTCTAGGTGCCTTCACAAACCCTCAGTAAAGCATCACAGGCTTACTAATTCTGATGCATACCTAACGTGTTGTTTTCTTGTGGGACCCAAGGAAGAGCACAAGGCTTAAATCAAGATCAAGGTGAAGCCAAAACCAAGTGAGCCCATGGAGACAGGGAGGACAAACTTCAATGGGTTGCGCTGCTCTAGAATCCTGTTCCTCTGCACCTCAGTTAACCAACCAGGGGCACACCTGTTCCATGACGACAGGGTTGGGGTCTCGTCCATCTTTACGGCCCCTGCAGTACTCAGTACAATGTCAGGCACATTATGAGCATTCAATAGGTGTTTATGGAATCAGATTAACTTGGATACTTTTAATTAAGATATAATTGACATATAGCATTGTGTAAGTTTAGGTGTATGTGTATTGATTTGATACATTTATGTATTGCAACATGATTACCACCACAGTGCCAGCTATCACCTCTCCTACAACACACAATTATTTCTTTTCTCTTTTCTTTTTTGTGGTGAGAACATTTAATCTATCCTCTTGACAAGTTGAGGTACATAATACAATATTGATGACTATAATCACTATGCTGTGCACGACAATCCCAACACTGATTCATCTTCTACCTGCAAGTTTGTATCTTTGACCAACACCTCAAAATCCCCCCTGCCCACCGCCAGCAACTACTATTTCATTCTCTATTGCGATGAGTTCAGCTTTTTTAGATTCCACATATTAGTGCGCAAGGCACACAGTATTTGTCCTCCCTGGTCTGATTTATCTCACTTATTGTAATGGCCCCAAGGTCACCCATGCTGCTGCAAATGGCAGGATCTCCTTCTTTTGCATGGCTGAATAATATTCTATAACATATACATCCTCTTCATTCATGAACAGATGCAGGTGGCTTCCATGTCTTGGCCATTGTAAAATAATGCTGCAAGAAACATGGGAGGGTAGATAGCTTCTCAAAATCCTGTTTTTATTTCCTTTGGATATATACCCAAAGTGGGATTTCTGGGTCTTACAGTATAGTTTTATTTTTTGAGCAATCTCCATATTTTTTTTCCATAGTGGCTGTACCAATTTGCTTTCCCACCAACAGAGCCCAGGGTTTCCTTTTATCTACATCCTCACCAACACTTGTTTCTTGTCTTTTTGATGATAGCCATTCTGACAGGTGTGAGGTGATATCTCATTGTGGTTTTGATATCCATTTCCCTGATGATGAATGATGCTGAGCATCTGTTCACGTGCCTGTTGGCCATTTGGATGTGTTCTTGGGGAAAACACCTATTCAGCTCCTCTGCCCATTTGTATTTTTTTAAATTTGATTTATTTATTCATGAGATACACAGAGAGAGGCAGAGACACAGGCAGAGGGAGAAGCAGGCTCCTTGTGGGGGAGCCTGATGTGGGACTCAATCCCACGACCCCAGGATCATGACCTGAGCCATAGGCAGACGCTCAACCACTGAGCCATGCAGGTGCCCTACCCCTGCCCATTTTTAATTGGATTATTTGCTTTCTTGTTATTGAGTTGAATGAGTTATCTGTTTTGAATATTCACCCCTTATTACATATATGGGTTGCAAATATTTTCTACCATTCTGCAGACTTCCTTTTTATTTCATTGCTTGTTTCTTCTGCTCTTGCAGAAGCTTTTTAGTTTGACATAGTCCTGCTTGTTCATTTTTCCTTTTGCTGCTTATGCTGCTTGTGTCACATCCAGAAACCACTATTGCCAACATCAATGTCAAGGAGCTTGTTTTCTTCTAGAAGTTTTTATGCTATCGGGTCTTAAGTTGAGGTCTTTAATCCATCCTGAGTCAATTTTTCTGAGTGATGTAAGAGTGATATGAGTGATACAAGTCCAATTTCACTGTTATGCATGTTATTGTCCAGTTTTCCCAACACTGTTTGTTTAAAGAGACTGTCATTTCCTCACTGAGTGTTCTTGGCTTAAGATGTATTTTTCTTTTCTTTTTTTTACATTTTTCTAATCCAGAGATAAGTCAAGAGCCTACTGTATTGACAGAGTTAATGCCCATCTCCCAAATCAAAGGACTTTAAAGTCTCTGTCCAGTATTGTCTCAATAAGTCTCCTTTGGGGACTTTTCTCTGCCCAGCTTTGTCCACTGCAGAACCAGGCACATCTGTGCAAACACAGACCTTCATCTTGTACATACCTGTGGGAAGAAGGTCTATTCAGGCCACAAACTGGCGTGTTTGGAAAACTGTCATGGCCCTGGCAGCCAGCATGGGATTGATCACTTTCCAGGCCAGATTCCTCTCCATCCTTGTGTCTCCTTCCATGCCATCCCAAGATTTGCTCTCTGCCACCCCAAGACAATGGCTGCAAACCACGCCTATACACAGATCACATTTGGCCTCACACCACCTAGAACAAGTTTAAAGTCAAGGTAACAGTCTCTGACATCTGCTTAGCTCTGTACATTTTACTGAATTCTTTCATGGGCAGCATCACTGTGATCTCACAGTAACCCTAAGAGGTACAGAGGGCAGGGTTTATTAGCCCCAGGCTTGGGTGATCAAACAAAAGGTTGGAAGGTTGAAGATGCAGCAAGCAGGCAAAGGAACTCTTACTCAGGATCTAAAGCATATGGAAAGTTTTTTCATGTGAAGTCAGTTGTCTGGGGAACAGAATCTACCAGTTCAAGCCGATGTACTTGTTCATCTGTTTAATTACTGTCCATTTCTTAATCTTCATATTTCTCCCATTTGGTACACTGTTTGACATAAGAGTAAGCCTTACTGAATATTTTAGAATTTTAATAAATGGCACATTTGCTTCCCCTCCCCCCAAAAAAGCATACTATCATTTTGTAACGATAAACAAGTAAACAATCAAAATACAGTTTTATAATTATGTTAATTTGATGAAAATTTGTTGGGCACTTATTATATGTCAGGAGCTGGAAAGAGAGAGAGAGAGGCAGTTATAGTGTGGAATTTAAGCAATGCATGAGAGCCTGAGCACATGGAATCCAATCCCCGCTCTGCTATTTTAGCTTTGGTACTTAGACAAATTATTGAATGTTACAGAGTTTCAGTTTCCTCCTCTGTAAAATGGAGACAAATAAAACATACTTCACAGTATAGTTGTGAGGATGATATTAGTTGCTACATGTAAAAGTTTCAGAGTGGTGTCAGGTCAATGGGAGTTTCTAAATAAATGTTAATATCACTATTATTACTAATAGGAATCCACCATGGAAAGGGCAGAGTCTGCAACTGGAGAAAAACTCAGATTTTTAAAATTACAAACTTAAATTCTGTGATTTTAAAAATAATTAAAACCCACATACATATTATGGTCAATTGGTTTTCAATAAAGGTGCAAAAGGAATTTGATGAGGAATTGAGAATCTTGGGCAGCCCTGGTGTTGCGCCGCCTGCAGCCTGGGGTGTGATCCTGGAGACCCAGGATTGAGTCCCACGTTGGGCTCCCTGCATGGAGCCTGCATCTCACTCTGCCTGTGTCTCTGCCTCTCTCTCTCTCTCTTTGAATAAATAAATAAAATATTTAAAAAAGGAATTGAGAATCTTTTCACAAACAGTGCTGGAAAAACTGGGCATATATATATGCCAAAAACAACAAACAAAAACCTACCTTGATCCTTACCTCCCACCATACAAAAAATTTACCTCATAATGGACCACAGACCTAAATGTAAGAGCTAACATGACAAAACTTCATCCTAAAATGATCCCTCATGCCCCTTTGCAGTCAACCCTCTCCCCCGACCCCCTCCCCATATCCTTGACAATCATCATCTGTTTGCTTCTGTCACTACAGTTTTGCTTCTTTTTAAGAATGCATGTAAAGTGGAATTACACAACATCGAGTTGAGTTTTTTGTGTCTAGCTTCTTGGTTTAGCAAAATGGTTTTGAGATTCATCCCATGTTCTTGCATATTTCTGAAGTTTGTTCATTTTTACTGCTGAGTGGTATTCCACAGTACGGATATAATGCAATTTGTTCATCTGTTCACACAAGAACACTTAGATTATTTGTATTTTACAGCTATTACAAATAAAGCTGCTGTGAACATCTGAGTGCAGGTCCTCGAATAAATGTGATCTTTTCATTTGGGTAAATACATGTTCGTCAGGTAGGTGACTGCTCATGAAAAACCGTTAACCCATTTTCCAAAGTGGAAAACAATTTTGCACTTCCATAGCCTCTAAGCCAAATTGGGAGGAAGATGAGGACAGGAAGGACCGCTTAGCTAACCTCCAAACTTCTGAGCAGGGGCACATACAATGTCAGACCAAGCAAAAGAGCAACCTTTATTCCTAAAACAAGACTTCAGGAAGACAGAGGCACAAGTAAAGTACAGAACAAACAAATACCCACTGTCTGAGGCCAAACCAAAGGCAGGGCCTCCTGTTGGCTGGATCTCAAAACATCTTAAACACAAGCTCACATTCTTCATTCATGCGCTCACCCTTTGGCATACAGAATTGCAAATATTTAGGGAACAAGAGGATGGGGACTATTGTATATACAGACCAAGGGCCCTCCTCCTGAACTATTTCCACTTCATGTGAGTATTTAATTCATATTTGCCTCATTTGTTTGAATTCATTAGACAGAGACTGAAGTTACAATGAAATCTAATAGTTCTATAAAATGCTAGAGGAAACACAAATAGCGGTGGAGCATTCTGTAAAAATGTCTCCTTGCAAGTCCTTCACTGACCACATCAGCCATAAGGCCACACAGACCTGCACACACAGGGCTATTTATCCACTCAGCAGAGGAAAGAGAGCACTGTGTGCTGGACAGGGCTGAGGGCAGGCAAAGGGACTCAGGCAGACCTGGACATCCTGCTGGATATACACATGGTTGCAGATTGTCAGGCCAGAATCTGCAGGTGGCAATAGGCTCAGAGTTTAGACAGACTCCACAGTCTAGGGTAGGGCTTTTTAAGTGACATCCTGCAGAACTTTGAGGTTCCTCAAAGTGAACATGAGGGGATAAAGGGCCACTGACTACACTTTCTGGCCTTCAACCAAAGTAGCTCTGCTTTTAGGTGTTTTATATATATTGAAGTTTGCACAAGATTTTGTTGTTTTATTAAGAAAAAAAAATCTTGCTTGAAACAATTTGAAAATGACTAATGCAGAGCAAGACCCAAAAAGAAAGCCTTTACAGAGGCAGAGAGGTAGCATACATGAGTAAAGCAGGCTATGAAGCATATCAAAGGGAGTGGTGGGGACGGTGGCTAATGTGAATCCTCTAATAAGCAGCTGCTACTTGACTCCAAAGAGGTAGATACTTCCATCCATGTCAGGGGCAGAGGTGCACGAGTGTGTCCATATGGATCAGACATGGGCCACAGGAGGGAGGGGACTTTCATAGCACCTCCTACATACTGTTCCAGAAACCTGCCTACAGAAGCATGAAGACCTTGGCCAGAGGTGGGTAGTTAAACCTGAATTCCTAAGAGCTGAGGAAGGAACCATGAGCAGCCGCTGAAGTAAACATAGCAGATGCACCACAAGGAGTATATTTGAATATTCTCAGTACAGACCTCAGAGAACCCACAAATGAACTTCAGGAAAATGAGTCAGCTTTGCTCATCTACTAACTTGCTACAGTTGGAAGTTTTCAACACTCGATTCCATGAATACCAGTCATGTTAGACCTTTCTGGCCACCATCTTTCCTCCATCCCCAATTCAGACCTGGAGGGTCTTCTGGAAACTTCAGCCAGGATGGTAGGGCAGGAGGAAGAGAAACGTTTCCCACTCACTCCCTACCCAATGTAGATACACACACACACACACACACACACACACACACACACACCTTTCATAACAGGCATGGCTGGGCTGGGAGAGAGGATGGAAAGTTTAACCTTGAATATATTTGGAGGCCTTTTATTTTTTTTCTCAAACACTGCATTGGTTTAGATATATTAATTATTAAAATAAAAATACTCTTGAAGCTAAAAATGATCAAAGGACTTTTCAATTCTTAAGAATGAGCTGGCTGACTCTGTTGGCCACCCAGGACTCCACCAAAGTGTGGAGGAGCCCACATCCCAAGGGAGCTGAGGGAGAAAGAATAAAGTTGTTAAAATAGTATTTTTTAAAAAAAATATGGGTTAAGGGAAGGGCATTCCAGACCTTGGAAATAGGATGCCCAGAGATATTAAAATGTGAGAGTTTGAAGAAGAGCAGGAGGGCTCAGGTGACCAAAGCTAAGAAGTGAAAAGGGGAGATGGGGCCAGCTTGCAGAGAAGACTTGTTGGTGTTCTGAAGTGTGTCCTTTATTCTGCTAAGGGAAGGAAGTTCTCTGAGGAAGCAGAGATACATTCTCTCAGGTACTTTGAGAAAAGGCACCTGGGGACAGTGTGGACAGACTAGAGATCCTCCCTCTGGAGGTCATTACAATAACCCAAATGAAAGATGAAGGCTTCAGTTATGACCCTTGTAGTGGGGATGGAAAGAGGACGGATCTGAGAACCTCTCAGGAGGCAGAATTGATGGGAGCCAGCCCCTCTTTGGACGGGAGGGGTGGAGGAAGAGAAGGCAAGGATGGCCAGTCCTTTGAGCCTGAGCAACAGGGAACTAATGGTGCCAATAATCTGGATATGAGACAGAGGAGGAGAAATGAAGCAGGAAATGATGAGCTCAGTTTCAGACGTGGTGAGACAGGACATTCTGGGGAGGACATGTGAGAACAGATGGAAATCCCAGTCTGGGAAATGCTGAGAGGTCAAGGCTGCAAGACCAGCTCTTCTCTCCCTGTTCCTCATCCTCCTCAAGGGGATAACTCCAGAATAAGGTGCTCGTCCACACTTGTAAAATTCTACCAATTATTTCTTAGCACATCTTAGGGGTAGAGGAGAAAAATGGATCTCCTCTTAGCATTTTCATTACATTCATTCTAAAATTATACTCTCCTGATTTCCAAGGACTTCCAGTGCTTGGTGTTGATATATAACCACATAACTTCACCCTCTGTATATAAGGCTGAATTACTTACGCCTCTTCCAGGGCTCACTCCTGACATGGGATGTCAAACAGAAATAGAACATGCATCTCCTGCATCTGGGGGTGAAACCTTACAGAGAATTCTATGGGCTGCAATAAATAATCCCTGATGTTCCTGGAAAGGAGCTTTGTGCGCAGACAAGGTAGGGTCACTGCAGATTTATGAGTGCGTCCTCAAGTCCGCAGGCTCTACACAGCTCAGGCCAAGGCCCTGACAGACAGTGGGAGGTCCGGGAGAAAAGCTACACAAGGACAGCTGGTCCCATGGCTGTGACACCTGGGCACCTCAAGAGCTATATTAACAGAGGTCCCCATGTTCTGGCTTTTTCACTGCTATGCTCACTGCCAGAAAAAGAGCTTGAGGTTTATACTGAAATCTGAGTGTCTTCGGACAGCCATTCAAGTCTGATACCAAGAACACTGGGATGCATGTGTACTGTTGCAAATCAATGTTTCTTGGCCACTCAGCATACCCAGAGCTGGCCTTGGATGAACTGGGTGTGGATGAAGATCACCTCCCCTCCCTGTCCTTGACCATTTTTCCTAACTGGTTTTCCTTCTCTCATTCACTTTCACTCTTTCCCCAAATTTTCCTATAAAAACCCCTTCCTTCCCCATGGGCATGGCTGGGCTACATTACTTTACCTCTGAAGACCTTCATTTTCTCACCTGCAAAATGAAGGTGTAAGACCAACTGCTCCTCAAACTTGAACATGCAAACTATTCCTCTGAGGCTGTTGATGAAAAACAGATTCTGATTTGGAATCAGAATCCTGTGGTAGGGCCCAAGATTCTGCGTTTCCAAAAAACTCACAGGTGATTTCAGGGCTGTTGACCTGCGAAGCTCACTCTAAGCAGGAAGAGGAATCATGATGGCAAAGAGTCCTCACCTGCAGGGCTCTCTTTGATTATGTCCACTCTGCACTTGTAAAGGCTGCTCATAGAACTGGGCTGGGAGTTCTGGGGATGCATCCAGCCCCAGAGGAGGAAAGGGAATGTGGTTAAAATGCATTCAAAGAATCCCATCGAACATTTGCCTTCAATGGAATAAATGATCTCTAAGTACCCTTACGAGTCAATGTTCTAGAACATCTGTGACTCTCTTCAACAGGGAGCATATCTTAAAAGTGGTCCATGTATGAAAGAGTCTAATGGACTCATTGGTGTCAATCATGGATCATGGAAGAAAAGCTTACAGAAATAAGGAGAACAGAAATCATAAAGACAAAGGTCAACAAAGTAGGACCAAAAAATTGATAGTTTTGTATAAACTAAGAAAAGTTAGTTTATATAAAAGGCTAATGAAAAAAAAAAGGCTAATGAAAGAACTAATATAAATTTATATATATATATAAATTTATATAAAAGGCTAATGAAAGAAAGGAGAAGTAACTATGGACATAGAAGATATTCTAGGAACTTTAAAATAATATGAACAGACACCAACAAATTTCAAAACTCAGAAACAATGGGCAACTTGTTTAAAAAGTATAAAATGCAACAACTTTAATATGAAAGACTGGAAAATTTATTTAGACCAATAATGCTTGAGAAATTAATAAAATTTTTAAAAAGCCTTCTCTCTAGCCTCACCCAGACACAACGCCAGGCCCCACAAGGATTGACAGGTAAGTGCTATCAAATGTTCAAGTAATAAATAATCTTCATATTATAAGTTGATCCTCCACAACAAAAAGATTGTGTTTTTTTAAGAGGGGAAAAATATAACCTTAATACCAAAACCAAACAGGGACAATACAAGGAAAGAAAATCATAGGCCAATTTCACTAATGAAAAGAGGTGAAAATCCTAAATTAAATATTGACTAACAGAATCCAACATATATTTCAAAATAATTCATCATAATCGATTTATTCCAGGTGTTGAAGGATGATTCAACATTAGAATAACTATCAATCTAATTCACAAAAATTAACACAGAAAAGTCAGCTGATTGTCTTAATCAACGAAAAAGCATTTCGTATGTGTCATACATTCTCATTACAAACATGCAGGGACCACCTGGGTTGCTCAGTGGTTGAGCGTCTGCCTTTGGCTCAGGGCGTGATCCCAGGGTCCTGGGATCAAGTCCCACATTGGGCTCCCCACAGGGAGCCTGCTTCTCCTGCCTATGTCTCTGCCTCTCTCGGTGTGTCTCTTATGAATAAATAAAAATCTTTTTTTAAAAAAGCAGAAAACAGTGATGTAAAGAGGCTCTCAAATTGATAAAGTTTACCTTTCAAAAACTATAGCAAACGAAACAGTTTATAACAAATACTATAGCAGAGCAAATGGAGGCTCTTTAGGAGGTAGAGAACAAAGCATATGTGTGTTGTCATCACTACTGTTTGCCATGGTTTGATAGGTCTTATCTAATTCAAAAAGATAAGAAAGAAGCAGAAGATTGGAAAAAGTAGGACTTCCTACTATTTGAAGAGGCTCTGCTCATTTACATAGAACACGCAAAGTAATTAAACTACTAACTGTTTACTGAACAGATAAGTAAATGAATGAATGGATGGGTGGATGCGATGGGATGGTTCAGCAGGATTCCCAGACATGAGCTCAACACATGAACACAACAGTGTTCAAAAAGCACCTTCCAGGATGGCAGTTTGAGAAGCTCCAATGTCTTAGTCTGTTGAGGCTGCTCTAACAATACTACAGACTGGGTAGTTTTTAAACAACAGAAATTGATTGCTCACCATTCTGGAGGCTGGAAGTTCAAGATTGTGGTGCCAGTGTGGTCAGGTGAGGGCCTCTACTCAGATTGCGGACTCCCTGTGGTACCCTCACATGATGGAAGGGGCTAAGGATCTCTCTGGAGCCTCTTTTATAAGGCGCTAATCCTCACTGTGAGGATCATGATTGGCAATTAGCCAACCCAATCACCTCATGGTTGGGATTAGCCAACCTAATCACCTCCAAAAGCCCCCCCATCCCCTTTGGGAGTTAGAATTCAACACATGGATTTGGAGGGGGGACAAGTTCAAACCTTAGCACTCTCCCCAGTAAAACAACCACAACTGGTGAAAATTATATAAACAATCATCGAAAGTCTCTGGAAATTGTCCTAAAGGCATATGGCAAATGGAGAGACATCTATTCAAAGAAATCTAAATCTCAGTAACACAGCGAGAGTCTGTATTTGAGCCATGACCCACTCCTTACATGCCCATCCCCTCTAGCCCAGTGGAAGAGAAGTTCTACTGTGGGAGCATGTGGCCAAGAAGACAGAGCTCCCTCTTGCCCAGCTCTCATTGTGAGGGTACAGTTTACCCCCAGGAGTCACAGATTGCCAGCACACAGCTCCTTGTTTCAGAAATTCCATTGCAGGAGGATGAAACCCAGAGGTCTGGGGGTTCCCTTCCTCCACCCAGCATAGCAGTGCTCCATCATCAAATGGAAGTGGTATGAGTAAGTTACATGAAAAAGTAGCCCAAATGCCCATGGCCCCTATTCCTGCTACACTACTTTCTCTAGATAGCCTTATGGGGGTGGGGGAGGGAGGAGTGAGGGGAAACCCCTATGATCAGCTAAGAGAGAGAAAACTCAGGCATGGTTTGCAGATGATTTTGCCTGATATATATACGCCCCAATCCAAAGTGGACAACAGGAGTTCCACTTCCTGAGACATCCCTGAAAGATGGTGGTGACGAGAAATCCTCTTGGTGGTCAGAACTTTGGGCAATGCATCTGACTGTTCATTTTTCTTGGAAGGAGAAATGGCCAGAGGTAAGAATCTATACTGATTCATGAGCTGTGACCAATGGTTCGGCTAGATGGCTAAGGACTTGGAAAGAACACGATTAGAAATTCGATGATAAGGATGTCTGAGGAAGAGGTATGCAGATATAGACTTTTCTAAGTGAGTAAATAGGTAAATAAATACATGCATGCATATAATACACACATAAAATGTATCTTATGTGACTGCTCACCAAAAGGTGACCTTGGCAAAAGGCTTTTAATAGCCGGATGGATGATGGATGGATGGATGGATGGATGGATGGATGGATGGATGAACTATTCTATGGACACCAGTCAGTCTCTTTCCTCAACCACTCTTATTATTGCCCAATGGACTCATGAGCAAAGTGGTGACAGGGATGGAGGTAATGCACTCAGTCAACAACAGGGACTTCAATTTGCCAATGCCAGCATGGCTACAGTCATCACTGGGTGCACAATATGCCAGGAGCAGAGACCAAACCTGAGTCCCTGATATGGCACCATTCCCTGGGGTAAGTCATTCATCAGCTTGATTGCATCGGACCATTCCCATCACGGAAGAGGAAGCATTTAGTTCTCAGTGTAATAAACACTATGGATATACGTTTGCCTTCACACAGTGCTTCTATAAAAGCCACCATCCTTGGACCTACAGAAGGCCTTATTCATCATCATGGTATTCCACACAGCATTGCTTCTGATCAAGGAACTCATTTCACAGCAAAAGAAGTAAAGGGTCCACGCTCATGGATTTGTTGGTCTTTTCATGATATTCTTTGTCCTGAAGCTGCTGACTTGATAAAATGGAGGAAGTCACCTTTGGAAGACTATTATGACACCAGTTAGGTCATGATTCCTTGCAGGGTTGAGGTATCCACATCTAATATACAGTGCTGTCTCTCTAATAGCCAACATTCATGGGCCCAGGAATCAAGGGGTGGAAATGGACATGGCAACACAACACTCACTCTTACCCCAACTTCTACACTAGCTAAAGTTTTGTTTCCTGTCCCCCTGATCTTACGCTCAGCTGGTCTAGAGGTCTTAGCTCCAAAGGAAGGAATGCTCTGACTAGGAACTATGACAGGGATTCACTGACCTGGAAGTTAAGACGACCAATCGACCACTTTGAGATCCTCATGCCTCTGAATCCACAGGTGAAGTGGGGAGTTACTATCCTGGCTGGGGTGATTGATCCTGTCTCCCAAGGATACATGATTTAAATGATTGGCTGTGGATATTAAGCAGAACATGAAGGAAACAAGACCATGAGAGGAGTAAGGGACAATAAAAAGATAAAAAGATGGTAAGATTAATGGGTTGAAGTCCCACGGGGTCAAAGTGTGGGACCAGAGCTCTGGTCCCACAAAGGACTTCACTGTTGCTGTCATTCTCACATTAGAATATCCTTATTTCCATTCTAAAGAGGAAGATCAAAATGAGTATTCAAATAAATACATCAGATGATGTCAGAGGGTGATAAGCACAAGCAAACAAATAAAGCAGGGTAAGGGAACAGTCCTGGCAAAGATGAGGGGCTGTTTCAAACTTGTTGGTCATGGAAGACCTCTGAGCAATGGAAGTGTACCCTATGCCCAACATCTCCCCTCTCTAGTAAGCCCCAAACCCACTTCTGCATCTTATCCCACCCCTGCCAGATAACTGTGCCTACTTGTTCACTGGGAAGTAGTACCTAGCAATAAGTACCTTTATTTTTCCTCAGTCGGCCTCCAAATGTTTTCTGTTTCTCCAGTCTGCCTGCATTTCCTCCAGGCTCCATGAATGGGAAGCCTCTCTCCTCATAAAGTACAACCTCGCCAATTTTGGTCCTTACCTATTATATTTGATCTTCTCCTGACTGCCCTGGTTCCTTCTCTCTTGCCTTCAAACAACCACAGATCTTCCCACGATAGAAATGAATATTTTCTGGAACTCTGGTGTGTCGCTTGGGAATACTCAGAAATGGACCTCAACCCGAAGTCTCCTCTCCTATAAAATGCCAAGAGTCCATAGTATGGACTGTTTGTATCCACCTGAAATTCATATGTTGAAACCCTAATTCCCAATGTGCTGGTATTGGGAGGTGGGCTTTTGGGAGGGAACTAGTTTTAGATCAGTTGACGAGGCTGGGTTTCTCACGGTCAGATTAGTGGAAGTGTAAGAGATACAATCTCTCTCTGTGTGCCCTGTGTCGACACAGCAAGAAGGTGGCTGTCTACAAGCCAGGAAGTGAGCCCTCACCAGAACCAGATCTGCTGGCACCTTGATCTTGAACTTTCCAGCCTCCAGAACCATAACAAATAAGTGCCTGTTGTCTAAGCCTTACAGTCTAAGTGGCCCACGCTGATGAAGACGGTCCATGAACCTGTCCCCCTCCTGTACAACCTAGCTTCTTCCCCGACTTCCTCTTTCTTCCTTCTATCCCTGATCTGTATACCTAAGTGAGTTTTCTCCCCTGCCTCTGCTTCTCTTCCAACTTTCTAGTTCCAAGACTCGTTCCATTTCCCCTCACAACATCTCTCAAATCTGTTCTCCCAATTCTAGTGCTACCGGCACCACGTTGGCCCCAGCCCTTATCATCTGAGGAATAAAAATCTCTGACAGCCTCCTAACTGGCCCCTGACCTCTGGCCCACCTTCCTCTAATCCATCCTGCATAAACTAATCTTTCTAAGCTCCTATCTGGATCCTTTCCTGCTCAAAATTTGCTTGTGTCCTGCCCATGAAATTCCAGACTAAGGAGTTTAGATTTGGGCCTGGAGACAAGTCCTTGCAAACACACCCTCAACCCACTTCTTAGATGTGTTTCCCATTACCCACCCCCTCCCAAGAACTCTTCTGTTATTGTCTGACCTTCCCCCCAACCACCTGCACACACACCCCGCGTGCGGGACGGCTGTCTGCCTCGTGACATCTGACCGCCTCAGGCACCGCCTCCTGCCTCATAATGGCTGTCAGACTTTGTGGTGTCTGAGTGCAATATGTCATCGTTTACAGGGTCTGAGCTCACATCAACATTTTGGACCAAAAAAAGCACCCCTGAATCCTCATATTTAAAATCAGGAACTGGGCTGACTGTTCCCTCCCAGAGGGAATCTGTAAGTTGCCCAAAGTCAAACAGGGATAAGCAGGTTCAAATCATTTTTACTCCTTTCCTAGCACCACTTGCCCCCCCATCTGCTAGCTGTTTTTTTTTTAACTATAATTAACATACAATGTTATTTTAGTTTCAGGTGTATGGTGTACTGATTGGATGATCCTATGTTTCTCAGTGCTGCCCATAACAAGAGCAGTCAGCATCTGTCCCTAAGCAACATATTGCAATCTTACTGCTGATGTTCCCTCTGCTGTTCATCTCTATGACTTATTTCATAACTGGGAGTTCATAGCTCTAATTCCCCTTTACCTCTTTCACCCATCCCTCCCGAACTCCCCTCTGCAACCACACTGACTTGCTTTTGATATCTGTGTCTTCCACTCCTGCAGAGTACTAAGCATCGTTCTATGCACTGGACGTGCAGCAATGAACAGAACACATGGAAAGCCCTGCCCTCACTGAGCTGACATTCTGGAAGGAGGAGGTGGTCAGTAAACAGAATAAGGAAGTAGAACACACAGAATGTTGGGTGGTGAGTGCTAGGCCAGGGGGGAGGAAGTGTGGGCAGGATGGTGCTGCAGTCTTTGAAAGAGAAGTGAGTTAAAGGTGCAAGGGTGTAGACGGGGAAGGAGGGGAGTGGGGAGCTCTGCAAGCTCAGGGGTCAGCACAGGGCAGGCAGGCAACATGGGAGGGAATCGGAGAGCATTCCCGGACTGCTCATGAACAGCAAGGAGGTCCACAAGGCCAAAGCTGCAGGGTCAGGCAGTAAAGGAGGAGTGGTCAGAGACCTCTCTGGGGACACCGCTGGGAAGGACAGCCCTCAGGACCTGAGGGAGAGGGGACACTCTGGAAGTCCTGCAGCCAAGGACCGGGTGGCACTCCTGGGACAAGCAGCAGCACTGCTCTGCCCCTCTGTGGAGAGTAAGCTGTGAAAGTGCAGGGGCGGGAGGTCAGTGGGAAGCATGGCAAGAACCAGAGAGAAGAGGATGATGGGCGGGACCATCACAGGAGCAGCAGAGGTGGGAAGTGGTGGGCTCCAGGATTTGGCTGGAAGGCAAGGCTAACTAACGGATTGGCTGATGAATGTGGACAATGAGAGACAGAGAGGGGTTCAGGGCAACTCAAAGGTTTTGGCCGAGCAGATGGAGACACGGAGTTGCCCTTCACCAAAATAAGAAAGTCTTTTGGAGAAACAAGTACAGGCCGGGGGGGGGGGGGGAGATAAGGAGCTCAATTTTAAATAACAGAACATGAGATGTTGCACAGGCTTCCAAGGGGAAATGTTGTGTAAGAAGTTAGATAAATGAGCCTCAGTCCAGGGGAACGATCCAGGTTGGAAATAGAAATGTGAGAATTGTCCATTTATAGGGGGTTCCTAGAGCTCTGAAACTGAATGAGATGATCCAGGGAGTACGCATGGGCACGTGTGTGTCCTTATTCTTCTGCATTAAGGAAAGTTTCTTGAAAGCAATGCCTGTCACCTGTATTTTATAAGAACTGTGTCTACGTCAGGGCAGGGTATATATTAAACAACACCTTTTAAGCTCCTGCTTTTTAAGT
This sequence comes from Canis lupus baileyi, assembly GCF_048164855.1. NCBI lineage: Eukaryota > Metazoa > Chordata > Mammalia > Carnivora > Canidae > Canis > Canis lupus. The sequence goes on from NC_132840.1 coordinate 52,809,185, forward strand.
GAGAATAAAACGTGCAACACAAATTCTTTGGCCGAGAACTTGGGAAGACTGGGATTATTTTAAACTATACACAGACATGCAAGGAGGAGTAAATTCTGCCCTGCTTGGAAACTGACGGGCTTGTCACGAGTGCTGATGTTTATCAGGTGATTTGTTGATGATCTGGAAAATAAAACAAAAAGACCCTGGTGTTCAGATTACCAGGGACTTGCATGACTATGAGCAAATAGCTTCTCCTCTCTGCGCCTGTTTGCCCAAATGCAAAGAGGAGGAAATGGAACTAGACAACCCTTAACTCCTCCTTTGTCAGAAACTTAAAAATCTTAACCTTTCTGGGAAAGTTTGTTTTTTTGCTATCTGGCTCCCCCAAGCGGTCAATGGGGTGAATGCAGCTCGCATGTCAGACTATTAATTGGGCCCATGTACTGATCATTTAGACACTGTGGTTACTGTTTTAGATGCATTATCTCATTAAATCCACACCAAAGCATCATGAGGCAATCATGTTTTTATCCCCACCTGACTGAGGAGGACACTGGAACTCTGGATTCACGGGTGCCACAGTTAAGAGACGATCCAGGACTCACACCCAGGAAGACTGAGGGCACAGTGTGAACTCCCGACCACTGCGCCCTTCACGATCCATCGTATCCGAGGGTAAGAATGGATGAGCTGCCAAGACCAGAAAAGCTTTCTTGGTGTTGCCTCCTCACCAGGAGAGGTTATAAGTATCTACTTGCCTGTGGAGAAAGTTGAGGAGCCTTTCTGCTCCCCTCGCCTCGGGTCAGAAAGGATTTCACCAGCCTGCTGAGGCCTCTAGTGAACCCAGAGCCTTGCCCACATGATCAGCCACCTAACACAGGCCTCTTAAGCCATCAGGACTGGAAGGAGTATCATCTACTGCTGGTAGTTGCTTTGGATCAGTGTCTACACGGTTTTGATTAGAAAGTGCGCCAAGGGACACTCAGGAGGGACACTCGGAGGCTCAGTGGTTGAGCGTCTGCCTTCGGCTCTGGGGGGCGTGATCCCAGGGTCCTGGGATCGAGTCCTGCATCAGGCTCCTCTCAGGGAGCCCTCTGTGTCTCTGCCTCTCTGGGTCTCATGAATAAATAAATAAAATCTTTAAAAAAAAAAAAAAAGACCTTTGCTTTGCTTGCTTCTGGGTAGTTTTGGAGAATGTTTTTGAATTGAGGTTCAATTAAGTGACTGAGACCAAGCAACCAGAAAGGGGCTGAGCCTGGAGAAACCCAGGTCTTCTGAAGCCGTATCGCAGTCTTTGTCCTCTCATGTGCTGCTGCTTAAAAATTAGTTTTTTATTTCAGTAAAAATCACTCATTTGGGTATGCACTCCTCTGAGTTTTGACAAAGCACAGTCGTGTCTCCAACTTTCGACTCCTCTCCCCAGTGCACCTGCTCTTGTGTGCTTTCCAGAGTCTTTGGGTAGCTGCCTCTTGAATTCTGTCTGGCGCTCTTGGCTGTCATTGGAAGGAGAGATGAGCTGCAGTGGGCATCCTCCACGTTGCCGGCCAGAAGCCCTTGGGGTGGTTTTGGCATTTTGGAAGGAACAATGGATTTGCTCATCAGCTGGGCTGTGTAAAGAAGAGAGAACTCATCCTGCTGGCCCCAAAGCAGGTAGAGTATTGACCCTGGCAGGGCTCCCAGGGAAGAGGACACTTAGAAGCAGAAGCTTCGGTAGGACTGGGGCTCAGACATTAGCCCTGCAGGTTGCTTGGGGTCCGTGGCAGCTCTAGAACCATCAGACTGGGCTTGGAAGGAATTTCACCTTCTACCCCCTGCTTCTAGGCCATGGATTTCTGTTCCTCCACGAAGAAGAGCACGGGCTTTCTGTGTGGATACTCTCCACCTTGTAGCTCCTGCCCCTTGGACTCTGACTTGCCCACATTGTGCACAGCACACTTCCCCTAACGGGGACACCCCATCCCTGTGCTTCTGTTCAGCACTGGTTCCCACTGCCACCTGCTTCATCATCTCAGTATCTCCCTGTGCACACTCCTGACAAGGAACAAAACAATGGGTTTCCTCATCTTTCTACACCAGGCCCTGTCATGGGTTAGCCTAGGGCTGGGCTGACTTTCCATAGTCCGGGTAACTGTCACTCAGTGGGAGAGTGGAAAGTGGTGTTACTTTTGCTGTGGGCTGAAGGCATGTCATCTGGACGAAACACTTTGTCTAGCAAGACCAGGATTGCCAAAGTTCTTCCCCTCCTACTTTTGCATTACTGTCCCCTGGTATCTTTTAAAAATATGTTGTGAAATATTTCAGATAAACAAGTGTATATAAAATATGTGCCTTTTAAGGAATAAAGCATCAATGTATCTATCCCCTGTAATCCCACTTAAGAGACTGATTGTTAATACTATCTTAGAGTCATTGGTCCTTCTGTGTCTCCTTCCTCTCTGCCCAGAGAAAAATCAATATTCGATTTCTTTTTAAAGATTTTATTTACTTATTCATGAAAGACACAGAGAGTGAGGCAGAGACACAGAGGGAGAAGCAGGCTCCATGCAAGGAGCCCGATGTGGGACTCGATCCCAGGATCCCAGGATCACGCCCCGAGCTGAAGGCAGATGCTCAACCTCTGAGCCACCCAGGTGCCCCCAATATCCAATGTTTTTAATTAATCATCCTTTTGGTTTGCCTAAAAGTTTTCCCACATCTGAATGTATCCTTAAAATAGGTTTTCCTTGGTTTTATCTGGTTATGAACTTTATATAAGTAGATTTACAGTTGATATAACCTTCTGTGATCTGCTTCATACATTCAGTGTTAAACTTTTAAAATTCATCCTGTTGATACATGTGGGAGGCTTTCACTTTCAATTCTTTATAATATCCTATTATTATATACAGATATATCATAAAAGATTATATATAGCTGTAGCTATATGTATCTACAGATGCATGGTTATACATCTGCTACTGGTGGACACTTGAGGGTTTCTGGGTTTTGTTAGTATAAACAATATAGACATTCTTATATATTTCTCCCGGTGGATGCTGGCAGAGCTTCTCTGGAATATATGCTTAGGGAGGTTCTGCTAGATTGGAAGTTATCATCATACTCAAATTTACTAGGTTACAGCATTTTTTCCCCAAAGTGTTTATATCAATTTATACTCCCAACAGCAGCCAATGAGAATTCTCAGAGTTCCACATCCCCACCAATATTTGGCTTTGTCCAATTTAATTATGGACATTAAAATTTAAAAGTTTCTAAGGCCACAGAGCATGAAAATGGTATCTCTATGGTTTTAATCTACCATTCTTGAATACCAGTTACGATCAAGCTTCTTTGCATATGTCAATAATCTCCTGTTAAAACACCTGCTAATGCCTTTACACATTTTTTAAATTGGGTTGGTTGTACTTTCCTGATTGAGTCATAGGAGTTTTTATATATTATGGATGCCTCCAGTCATCAAAATATTATTTTCCATTGTCTTCTAAAGCTTTAAAACTCTGCATCTGGAATGGATGTTTGTGTACAATGTAAAATTAGGGCTCTAATTTCAGTTTTTTGTTTTCATCCTAAAGATCTATTCTCCTAGAGCCACAGTTTTACCTCTTGCCACAAGGAATCCCAACACCATGAAGATCAAGTTTTTGAATATGGATGAGTTTGGTCCTAAGGTCTCCATTCAGTTTCTCAAACAATGGAATGCAGAATGGCCCCCTCTTACTTACTCTGTTCTCTGGAAGATGTGACAAAGTTTGCAATTCTCTGTTCCATAAATATCTGGGAAAACTAACCCTAAAACCAGGTATCCAGTATGATGTGTTTTTGAAGATTTTTCAAACTAGGTTTCATTGACCTTAATGTATCAGAACTAATAATGATTTGTTTAATCTCCACATTAGGTCCAATGAAAACTATCACTCCCTCTTCAGTCCTTTTTTTTTTTTTCTCCAAGATTTTATTTATTTATTCATGAGAGACACACAGAGAGAGGCAGAGATACAGGCAGAGGGAGGAGCAGGCTCCCTGTGGGGAGCCTGATGTGGGACTCAATCCCTAGATGGAGTGGGGGGGGGGGGGATCACGACCTGAGCTCAACTGCTGAGCCACCCAGGTGTCCCTCCCTATTCAGTCCTAAGCCGATGTTCACCTTTTCTTTCTTTATACAGTAATCATGCTAGGGATTAACACTTTTGTTGCCTTTTTCAGAGAAGAAATGTCGCCTCTGTTGGTTCTCGCTACTGAATTTTGTCTGTAGATACTCCACATTCATTTCTGCTCTTCATTTTTTCTTTTCTTCTATTTTCTTTGGGTTTCCTCTGCTACTAAACAAACAAAAGTTGGCATACACATAGAAGACCTAAACAATGAAGTGAACAAGCTTGATCTAATGCACCTAGAGAATTCTGCACTCAATTACAGAATATATGTGTTTTTTTTTTTTTTGTTTTTCAAGTAAAGACTGACATTGAAAAGGAAATCACTGACTGGCTCTTTAAAAAAGTGTCAAATTTCAAATACATGCCACGTGTATCATCAACTGTAACTGCAGTGTAAATGAATTACAAGTTAATAAAGAAAAGATATGTGGAAATTTTAAAATATGCTGTTGAATAACTCCTTGAGTAAAACAGGAAATCATCATGGAAATGTAAAGAAAGCCTAAGACAAAACAATATAATGAAACCACCACATATCAAAATGCATGCAGCTCATCAGGAGCTGGTTTTAGAGGGAGGTACGGAGCCCAACACGCTTACGTTAAAAAGAATAAAGTCTCAGAATCACCAGTCTGATGCCTGTGTTAAGAGGTTAAGAGAGAAATAACATAAACCTAAAGACAAGAGGTATGAAAATAAGAGTGGAGGGGTGCTGGGTGGCTCAACTGGTTGAGTGTCCAACTCAGGTCATGATGTCAGGGCTGTGAGACTGAGCCCCAGTTGGTCTCCATCCTGAGTATGGAGCTTGCTTTAAAAAAAAAAAAAAGAAAGAAGAAGAAGAAAGAGAGAAAGAAGAAAGAAGAAGAAAGAACAAAGAAGAAAGAAGAAGAAAGAACAAAGAAGAAAGAAGAAGGAGGAGGAGGAGGAGAAGGAGGAGGAGGAGGAGAAGGAGGAGGAGGAGGAGGAAGAAGAAGAAGAAGAAGAAGAAGGAGGAGGAGGAGGAGGAAAGGAAGGAAGGAAGGAAGGAAGGAAGGAAGGAAGGAAGGAAGGAAGGAAGGAAGGGAGGGAAATAAAAGAGAGCAGTAATAATAATCACATGTTAACAAATGTAACAATATAGATAACACAGGAAAATCAAAACTTCCAAGAACTGATGCAAAAGAATTCTCATAAATTATCTTCTAAAGAAACTGATACAGTAATTAAAAATCCTAAGAAAACATCAAGCCAAGATAGTTTTATAGGAAAAGTTCTAAAAAGTTTTCACAGAATAGATTATCCCAATTTCATGTATAAAACTGGGGTGATCTCTTCCAGACAAAAGAGAGAGAAAAGCTCTAATTCATCCTACAAGGCAAACATAACTTGATTTAAAAAAAAAAAAAAAAGTTGCCTTACAAGAAAGGAAAATTATAAGCCTGTATCACTCAGGATTGTGGATGCAAGAATCTTAAACACCACCAAGCTGTGTTTATCCTAGTTATCAGAGCGGTTTCAAGGATGGTTGAGTATTAGAGAAACAAGTAGGTGTAATCCCCAGATGAACACGTTAATCAGGAACGCTGTTGGTGGTGTCCACGGTAGAATCCTGGCAGAGGGAAGCCACTGGCACTTTCTTAGCCATAGTTGCCTGCTTCTGCTCACATGGTACCTAAACTTTGGTTATTAACTATTGACTGTGTGTGGTCAGCTGAATCTATATCTGCCTCCTTGCTTTCAGCAGAAATACGCCACGGATATAGAAATCCAATTTATTTTGCATCGTTCTGGGGGAAAAAAATCATTGAGGCTCAAAAGAATGAAGTGCTATCTTCAACAAGTGTGAAAACATCAAGATTATATGGCTTTTTAAAAATTGTATTTATTCATGAGAGACACAGAAAGAGAGGCAGAGACACAGGCAGAGGGAGAAGCAGGCTCCCTTTGGGGAGCCCAATATGGGACTTGATCCCAGTATCCCAGGATCACAACCTGAGCTGAAGGCAGACGCTCAACCACTGAGCCCCCCAGGCATCCCATATGGATTTTTTTTTTTTTTTAAATAACAGAAGAGCACTATCACTGCATGATGGCTATGATGACCCTATCAGTGGGCCACAGGATGGCTGAGATTGGCTTCAGATAACTCACTGCCAAGTATGGGAAGAGATAACTGTAAGTGAACATGATTAATGCCGCACAGAGATTAGAAAAAAACAAAAGAAGTGGTTTGAGCTCAGAGTACAGAATTGGGAAGCCCTCCTAGAGGTTGTGCCATTTAACTCAGGTCTTAAAGAATGACTAGGTGCTCTCAACAGACAAGCGGAAAAAAAGGTTTCAAACAGGAGGAAGTAGCTTAGACAATAAGAAGGCACTGAAGAGCAGATAGCAGGTTTGGTGAATCATGAAAGGTCGTGCCTGGCACAACAGATCTGTAAAGCAAGCCCAGTCACCCAAGCCAGAAAACATCTGCCCAGGCTCCCCGACCTCATTCTTTACCCCACACATTTCACCAAGAACCATTGAGCTAAATCCTTTCCTCCATTTCCAATCCCTCCAACTTCTGCCTAGAATACTGCAAGTTTCTTTCTTCTTTCTCTTCCTTTCTTTTATTTCCTTCCTTTTTTCCTTTCTTTTTTAAGTAGGCTCCATGCCCAGCATAGAGTCTAATGTGGGGTTTGAACTCATGATCCTGTGATCAAGAGCTGAGCTGAGATCGAGAGTCAGATGCTTGACCAACTGAGCCACCCAGGCACCCTGATATTGCAAGTTTCTTAATTGGCCCTCAAATCTCCCCGAATCTTCCCCTACAAGGTCACTGAAGTGATTTTTCTGAAGTACAATCAGGCCAAACCATGTTGTCACTTAGAATCCCATATGGTTCTCCAGCACACAAGAGAAGAAATCCATCCTTGATGTGATGCACAATTTGAGGTATGATTAAGACCCTGTCCACCTTTTCAGATTCATGCCCTACTCCTGAGCCTTCCGGACTCTTCACTGGCTCTGTGATAGTGGACAGATCTAGTCCTAGTTACTAGGTTACCAATCACAGAGAGCCCACTTCCTTACCTTTAACATGGAGATGAGCGTTTCTACCCATGTGTTCAGGATTAAATAAAACTATACATCTAGAAACATAGAAGCTTGGCCTTCCTCTTGCATATTAAAGACTTGTAAACAGAAGAATGATGCTATTCTATCAGCACTCTAGAAAGACGAAGGGTAGTAGTGGGGATGGATTGAGGGAGAACAAAACCAGGGTGAGGAAGATCAGCCAGCAGGAGGAAATACACGGTGAGAAATGAGGGTGTCATGTCAATGAGAGTAGAAACAAAGGAACTAGAGCAAATTAAGGGACTTAATCTAAAGGACTTGGTTCCTAAATGGAAGTAGAAGGCAAAGAGAAAGATGTGAGAAAGCAGGTTTCAAAGAAAGGCCTTGACATATTCATGAACAGAAGCTGAATCTAATTAGTTCTTATGTTTTTTCTGCCCTCACTTGAAACAATGCTCCATGCTTTGACACTGGATTTACTTTTATAGAAAAGGGCAAAAGTGTGCTGGGATCCAGCCTGGCAAATCAAGAAACAAAGCTGGGAAATGCCATTTGGGATTAAAAGTGAGCAGGGATGATTGTGTAATGATGCTTCTAACCCAGATGCTTGAAAGGCATTTTTCCAAAGAAACAAAACGTTCTCACCAATGGTTTCATGGACTAGAGTTTATACAACTGGCAGGAATCTGAGATGTATGTAACACATCTTAGCTTTAAAAAGAAACAAAAAAACAAAGCCTAGCTACTTTATAAACACATCTTCCAATCTGTTGCATTATCAAATAGGAAACACATGGTTTCACCCGAAGATTCCACAATACATCAGGAGACCTACAGTTTCTTGAACACTGCTACCCTGCCTGTGGGACTGTCTCCCTCAAACACGTGTGTTCACATTACATCTGGGTAGAAGAGCTTAGAAAAAAAAAAAAAATAGAAGTCCTGTTTTGCAGCTCTTCAGCAAAACGTCCATGCAGATAGAAATTTCAAATGCAGATAGAAACTTGATTCCTTCTACGTTATCATTACTCAATTGTGACTTTACACCATGCTACTCAGGCTGACAATTTTAGATTGGCAGTCACATTTTACAGTTAAAAAATATAATACACTTTGGTATGTCCTCAGAAAAACAAAATTTAAAACTTGCTAACGCAGGAATTGCGTTACCTTGCAATGATTTCAAGGTTTGAGGTGAGAATTCCTGGATATTCGATTATCAAAGAATTCCTGGATACTCGTTTATCTGAAAGAAATACATCAATTTAGAAAATGTATGGAGGCTGATGGTTTACATACTAACAGTATTCCTTATACACACAGTCTCAAACCAACTTTTCATTACATGTGTTTCTAGGAATGTACTCTTAAGAGAGTCACTCAGGCTATTGGATTTTCCTTCAAACCACTTCATGAGGTATTTAAAGGAGTTAACAAGTTCAAGACCAACAATTTTTAGGTTTTCAAGCCCTCACATCCCAAGGAACAAGCACAGAGGCTATAGATATGGCTGGTGCCTCCAGCCGTGGCCAAGAGCTGGAGACACAAACCACTTTGCACCTCCGAGACAGAGCAACCAGTGCTCTGGGCCACTTTCGGGAACCTCTGTGTCCTGCGTCGACCCTTGTGCAGCTAAGATAGATGGACAGAACTAGGAAGTAAAAAGACACTTTAATACTAACTCAAAGCCATCTTTGGTTCCTCTCCTGCTGAATCCTCATTATCAGTGACTGCCCCTTGAGGTCATCATGCTAACAGGGACATGAAGGTGGCTATCCTGAATTCTCTGGTATGCTGTGCCTGAGGATTAGGATTTAGAACTTCTCTGGTTAGTTCCAAGGCACCCTCCTTCCTCACACCTGCCTTTATATGGGCCACGCAGCCCTAATGTGGCCCCCAGAACCTCTGATGTCAACTTATCCCCAAGACAACAAAGGTAGCCTTGGTCAGGTTTATGAACAGAGTAACTCCAACTGTAGCTGGAGACACTTGTACTTCTCAACTCCACTGTGTTTCTTTAATGGCAGTTTTTCAATTAATGTAATATTTCCTACATGTTATTGACTTGGATTTGAATCTTAGCCCCCTCCCCTACCTGCTACTATTATCAGAGTCAGAAGTTTATTTCTCTCAACCTTGTGTTTTCTCTATCTAAATGGGACCCTACAACCCGACTTTGGACAGCTACAGTCAGGATCAACAGAGATAAATGACACACGGAGTCTCACAGAGCATGAAGCACATAGTCTACCTATTTCTCATGACAGTCTTGCAGAGCTGGGCTCTAGAAGCACCACAGGGTAGCCTTTCCCCTGGTAGCTAAGTTGTCACTGGAGAGGTCAAGGAATCTACAGGCGGGTCCTTGGAGCATGTTTGATACTTACCGCAGCTGGTTCTGGAATGATTATCTCCTGCATCTCAGGTCAGGCTAGAAACAGGCACAGGGTGAGGTGCTGAATCTGCGTATGATCAATGAGCCAGGATTTGGTCAACAACGGAGAGGTGGTAGCGTTAATAGGTAAGTTCAGTGCTGGAGCTTCGAAGCCCTTCTTCAGGCTTCCAGAGTTTTTTGCTCAGCTCCATCTCTCCTCTTCCCCCTTACCCCCACAAACCTCCCAGGTCTGACCTCCTCAGATCTTTGACCCAGAAATCTCCTCCTCATCCTCTCTTAGATAGTGGGGACTGCAGTCTGAGCTGGTGTCTTGTGCCCAGCCAACAGCCACAGCACCAGGAGCAGAAAGCATGGCAGGAAGCCACACATCAGGCCAAGGCAGGCTGGGTTCTTGAGGTCGTGTAGCTCCATCGTGTCACAGGTTGAAGAGTGGTACCCTCTTCTTTTAGCATCCAGAAAGTTGGGGCAGCTGAGGACAACCAACAAAGGAACAAACTTGAAGAGACTGCATCACACCTGCTCAGGCAGAAAACAAAGCAGGTGCTTCGAGGTTACGTCTGTATGTATAGGGGAGGAATAAGCAAAGAGATACAACAACCACAAGACGGGGAGGAGAAAAAGAAAGGAGCCATAAACACTTCCAGAAGCAGAGAATTCTTCCCAATGTGAAATGCACAGATAATTTAATGGAATTTACTTGATTTTTCCCTCTCAGGGTCTGACTTCAGGAAATCAAATTACAAAGTCATCATCACATCCTAAATTTATTACAACTGACCTGCAGGCAAAAGGATAGAACTATTACATAAACACTTCGATTCCATGTATATATCTTAAATAGAGGAGGAATTCAAACAAGAATACAGGATAAAATATTCCAAAGCTCCAAGAAGCAGCTATGTTACTGAGCTCCATTTTTACAGACAAATAAGGCAATATCCCTGCACATTAGCTTTTTGATAATTTTTATACATTTTTCTATGGTACAAGAGAAAAATAACCAGAGCTCACAATGTACAGTTCTTACACTATTTTCACAGTTTGTGAACACTATACACCCTTTTATTTTAATAAAGATACATTGTAATAAACTCCTTGCCCTTAAGTTTATAGTTTATAATAATCTATGATTAATACACTAAAATTGCCTTTTGATGTGGTCATCCACACAACAGAACGGTCAGATTAGCTCCTGGACAGTCAGAATTGCTTTTATCCCCATGTATATGATGGCAAAGTGACTCTATGCTGAGCCAGACGGGAAGCTGACAGCAGAGCAACAGGTTTCCTCTTGAGTCCCCGGGAGCAATGGAGGATGATGGCTTGGTGTGGCCGAAGGAAAACGTGCAGCAACGCTTCCTTTCAGAACATGGGGAAGTCTAAGATTTAGGAAGTAGGGGATGGGGGAAAATGAGGGAAACTAGGCAAGTGGACCAAAGCGATCAATCATTTCTGCATTCTGAAGTTTACAGGGATGTAACTTGAAACAGCACCGTTCTCCCTCACCTGTTTTATAGCGTTTGTGACGGTTGCCTTGGGAGGAGGCACACAGCAACACCTGCCAGCACCCAGTTCTAATGGCACCACCTGCCTCTCAGCCCGTGGCTGCTTTCTATCCTGTGTGCTCGAACCACTCACAGTGCTGCTTAACTGTCACACAAAGCCAAATGCTTGGTGCTTGCGAGGCCACAGCGAAACCTAAAGGGAACCTAGCTAATGAGTACATGAAGAAGCATAGCAACAGGCAGCATATTTAAATGGCCTCATCACTATTCTGGGGTGGTCTGGGGGCTTGGGGTTTTGTGGTGGCTGTTGTTGTTTTAGTAGAATTCCTCTTCTACATTCCAAATGTACATTTAGAAATGTACATTCCAAAAATGACAGTGACCTGCCAGAGACTCTCACAGGCAATGAGCTTCTCTAAAGGACTGCCATTTCAGGCCCTCATCTGGTCAATGTGTCTCTAGAAGATGCATATTGATCACCTACCACATCAGTGGGGCCCCACATTTCTCAGCCTTTTAAATGTTATGGCATAGGGGGGATCTGGGGCTAAACATCCCTGGTAATTAAAAAGGGCTTTGACATAGGGAGGAAAAAAGGCAAAATATTGGGATTAAGCAAAAGTCACAGAATGGCAACAGACCAGACGGGCAGGCAGAGGGATTCAGAAACTGAAGATCTGGGCCAGTAAGGGCAAAAGACTGAGGTTTGGTCTTGTGCTGCCTACAAGCAATCTCTATGCAATCAGTCAAGGCACATCGCTTCTAGCTGCTTCTCCCTGTGAGTGAGTTATGATGGCTAAAGTATCAGGCTTGGGACCGAGGGGGAAGAAACATCTGTAAACTTTGCCTTCAGGACGTTTCTCTTCTTTCAGTCTGGGTGGTTTGTGGCAGACGGAACGTCAAGTTGGCAGCACACCGAATTTTGAGAATGAAGATTCTTAGGATCAGCACCTTCTTTGACAAGCGGCAGACTCCTGAGTCTTCCCGATGAAGAGCAGAAGGATCAGTAAAGGAGAAAAGAACACATTCTGTCCTGTCTCAATATTTCAATGTCCCGCCTCTTTGAACGTAACATGGTTTTTGGTAAAGATAAATTCATTCTAATTTAATGTGATTATTTCAAACAGGAAATTTGGCTAAGCAAATCGATCCCCGAACATCGACTGTGACGGTAAAGCAACAGAATATCAAATCAGTAAATCTATTGCACTTGGTGAAGAAAGTAAATTCCTCCTTTGTCTCCCAGCTCCAGAAGACCATGTGCCTCGTTGGCTGCGCCAGCTCTTCTCACTCAAGCCCAAGTCTCTATGTTCAGACACAGTACATCCATCACCGCGTTCTTCTGGCATTGGGAAGTCTGACAAAACACCATTCCAGTAGCTGCTTCTCCAGGTTTCGAGTCTAGAAATGAATTTAAGATGTGATCTAATCACAGTCGACAAATTGATCGTACTGACTTCCACATTTCATGAATATGTTCATCACAAAAGAGCAGGATGAGGTCTCTCTGACCAGCACTAACACTGCATGGTCACTCGGGTATCACGGGGATGCATGTTCTAGGTGACGGGAGTATACAGACATGATGGAAACGAACACCAATCTTATTGCACATGGTGTCTGGGCGAGCAATAAAAACACTGTGATACAGGATGAAAATTCTTTACGTCTTGCTTCCTCTCAGCCCTTTTTTCTCGAGTCTGACGTAGCAGCGAGATCAATCAACGTACATGGGAGAGCTGGGAGTAGCTGGCATTTGATCCAGGATTTTACAAACATAGCAGGCAACCTCTACGGTACGTTCTTCATACATCAAAATAAAGGGATGTTTCTGCAAGAAAATTGAACAGAGAAAAAGAAAAGTAAAAAATCAAAGTTCATATCAGAGCCCACACGGAACTTTGCCAATTGCGACAGGGCATAGAACCAGAGGCCCCAACCACATGGAGCCATACGATATCGTAGCACCAGTTCAGAGAGGCAAGCAGGGAGATGTGTTGGTGGGTGTGGGTATGCCTCATGTGGAAAAGCTGCCCTGGCAATGAAGTCGGGACACTTATCTCTACACCAGGGAGTATTTGTCGAGGCAGAGAGCAGAACTGATCCTCAGCCCAGAACACAGGTGGAGCCTCTGCCACCATCTGAGAGCCAAGAAGAGCTGCACGAATACTGGTCACCATTCCTCTTGGGACACAGACATAAGCTTCAACCTCCCCTTTGCCCACATATAGCAAGAGGAACTCCAGTTCTTGAGACCCCACTCCAAGAGGCTTAGCAGAATGGCATCCTACAAGCTTCTGCCCTGTTCCCTGCAAAGCGTCTTGCCCCATGTCTGAATCACAAAGCCACCCCTTCACATCCCTTCTCCATCAACAATTTTTATTCATGGCTTCTCTAAGTACGCTGCCTGGGTATCTTTAGTCATTGCTGGCACTGACCACAGGTTTGACCTAACACCCTGGACTGCTAGACAAGCGGGTCTTTCCTTAAAATATTCCCACAATATTAGATTACAGTATCTTCTTCACTGCCAAGACCGATGCCACATCTGGGACTGCTTACAACACCCAAGTCCCAGGGATGAGTGAACTATCAAAGAGACGGGAATTTGCTGTGTGATGTAAATTTGTGTAAGAGCATTTCACGAAGGTAGAAGCAGCACAATAAAGTCCTACGGGTATGTTATTCATACACAGACGGTGGTGGAAGGTGGCTCCTTAAAGAGAGTGTTACAATTCTCTGGTGTAATTTTTATGACCTGTTAAGGCCAAAATTTTTTCTGAGAATCCAGCTGGTAAATTGGTAGGAAAATTATAACTTCCAATTTTCTCTTTCCAAATATCTGTTTTGAACATTTTTTAAAAATTATTCAGTTAGGTCAACCTGTTTGTTTAGGATAGAGAGGACCGTTACTTGCTTAGTGAACTGGCATGGTAAGAGAATTCACAGTGAGGAAATACCTAAAGTTCCCCCCAAAGTAAAAAAATAAATAAAATATAAAATAAAATAAAACAAAATTCCCTAAGTCTCACACTCACCAGAAGTTCTTTATACTTTGGCCTTTTGGATTCATCCTTCGTAAGGCTAAAACAACATAAAAATACCATTATTAAAATGGAGACACAGTTACCCAAGTATTTTTCTTTTCACAAGTGAAATACTACAAAGAATCAAGCAGTTTTTTTCCTTCAGATACAAGAGTAACAATGAGGACAACCTGCCAAACATAAAAAACACAAAAAAATGAGACAAGTATCATCTAAGGATTTATCGTGAGGATATTCAGTGTAGAAGCATTAGTGAAAAATCAGAAACAAGTTGACTACTGAAAATCGGATAAATTATGGCACAGCCACTTGCTTTACAGAATACTACACAAATATATGAATGTGCAAGTATAAAATTGTGTGCATGTGCACACATGCATGCACACTTTCTAAATATATACAGGAGTATGTATAGAGACACTACCAAAGAGAAACCAGAGTCAAGTAAACTAGAGAAAAACCTTATAAATTTATCCTTAGATTTTTAAAATGTTTGTACTCTATCTCAAAATCCTGTGTTCTCTGGTCCAAAAGTTGACGACACTACAACCTCACTACGGACTATACTGATTTACTGAACCCTCTGCCTGATTATATTGCCCCTTGAATCCTACCTTGTCTAATAATGTTGCCAGAAGTATTTTTACGTTGTTTATATTTATCAGATTTGTCTTAGACCATATCTTAATCACCACTCTCCTCCAACCTCAACTAAATTCATTTTTTTTACTATCAAAAGTTAATTAGGGGCACCTGAATGGCTCAGTTGGTCAAGCGTCCAACTCATTGATTCTGGCTCAGGTCATGATCTCAGGGCCGTGAGACTGAGCCCCGCATCAGGCTCCACGCTCAGGGGAGAGTCTGTTTGAGATTCTCTCTCTCCCTCTGCCCTGACCCTCTTCTACTCAGGCTCACTCTCAAATAAATATATTTTTTAAAAACTTAATATTAGCAACATAGTTCACCTATTTCTAAACTAATTGCTGTGTTCTACACTCCGCACCTTCTGTGCTACAAAGAATTCCAGAATGCAGGGCTTCCCCCAGCAGATAGTTGCCAGCCTCTAAAGGCTGACCTCGGCAGAAAAGAGCCACCTTAGCTCCTCTGGGGCAGCTTGAGCTAATGACTGCTCCACAAAGGGGTGGAGAAATCAAGACCCTCATCCACGTGAGGCCAACCTGGGAGGGCCATCCCAGCGGCAAAGCTTGCTCTGGGGTCAGCGGAGGCCTTCACCGAGAAGGCAGTATAGCCCAATGTTGCCTCACTAGCTGCTGATCCCACAGTCACCACCACCTCATCAGCATCCTGTACACTGTTCTCTGCCTTCCAGGGAACCAACACGCAGCACTCTTCTGTTAGGTTCACTTTCCTTCTTGGCCATGTCTACCTTCTCAAATAATCTAGGAATGGGAAACTCTTTAGTCTTTCCATTCCTGAAAAAAAAAAAAAAAATCTGTATTTCCTCCTTATTCTGAAAAACTGAATGCCTCGGTCTAAAACTTTAAGACAAGGTTAACAATGATTTTTCCTCCATACTCTGGGGCTAGGACTCATTTTCTGGCAATTGTGGTTGCTGATAACAAGCTGGTGGCCGTCTAATTAACTACTCTCCCTCACAGACATTCTATCTTCCTGCTAATTTATACTTTATCATTGTTCTGCACTTTTATTTCAATGCATTTAGGTATAAATTTACCTTGATTTAATCCTACATCATACAGAGACTTTAGTTTCAGTCTGAGAACATATCTTAGATCACTTCTCAAATGCTTTTCACTACTGTCTCCCATATCACTTCTCCACTTCCAGAATTATCTCATCATTTTCACTACATTTTCACCTTAAAAGTCCCCATTCTATTCTCCTTGGTGCTTAACTGCTCTCTGCTACAGTCTAATCTGTGGCATGCTGGGAAATCCCTAGGCCTATCTGCCAACTTCCAATTCTGTCCTCAACTGTTTCTGGTCTAGAGTACATCAAATCTGCTGTCCTTTGTAAAGATAGCTATGTTTTCTCATTTCTAAAACTTCTATTTGTTTCATTGCCGTTTTACTTCTTCCTCAGTTTTAACAGAACGTACCCCTTCATTTCCCTTCATTTGTACATCTTAAAGATACTTATTTTATTTTGAACTGTATTTTAGACTATTCCATAAACTCAGCTTGATTTAAAGTACATTCACATTCTGTTTTACTAGTTGCTTTTCTTAGCATTAGACTCCATGTATTTTGGAATTTTGGTTTGTGAGGTATGCATGGTTATCTGTACATCAGTTTAACAATTCTCTGAGCGCCTACCAAGTACTATGAGCAGCTAGAGATACACAGAACAGTGTATCTGTGGCATTCACTGTGGCTGCTTATTTTCGGGTCCACCAATATAGAACAAGGTCCCATCACAGCTCCCTGAAGTTCCAGTCCCCTGCTGATATTAGGATTATTACAGACCTGGTCCTTTGGCTATCTATGTCCCCGCTGTTCCATAGCCCTGCAGCTTGCCAGGCCCAGGCAGCGGCTGACATGGGTATTTCTCTCACTCCCCAGATCCTGACTTCTAAACAGCTTGATGCTGTGGGTCCCCATCCAGAAAAGAGCACTTGTGGAACTTTGATGCTGCAGGAAGTAAGGCCCCAGCTGCCATTGACTGCTTCTAGACCTGGAGAGAGCAAGGGCAAAGCTGCAGACCTCCAGAGTACGTTTTACATACTTCCATCACATCTGCCATCGGTACCGATGTTTATTTTGTAAAGCTGCCACGACTTTTTGGTTTTCTATTTTTCCATGTCATTTAATGGAGCAAAAAGCTGTGCCAAAATAGAAACTCATAATGCCATGTGAGTAGAAATGGTTAGCCAAATTATTAACACTGTCTTCTGTTTCAGAACTGCTGTTGCCATTAGTAATCATATTAATCCCAAATTAAGCCCTGTGCTACCATTAAGATAGCCACCTACCAAATTCATTCCAATGAAATAACATTTTAAAATGTATTTCCTTAGCCACGTATCAGGTGCTATCATTACCACAATGGACAGGCAAACATTTCCATCATCTCCGAAAGTTCTGCTGGCAGCTTCAGAGCCACTTTTCGGTTTACTGCTCTTCCCTTCGATTTCACCGAATCTGCTTAATCCAGCTGCTGAGTTTTTTAGTTTATGCTTTTTATTTCTGGATGTTCAATTCATTGTTTTGTAAGTTTCTGTTCCTTGCTTGTATTTCCAAGCTTCTTCATTTCTCTTTAAATTTATGAAAAACTTTTTTGTTTCTAATTATTCCCATATCTGAAGTCCTCAGATATATTCCTGTGACCAGTCGTTTCTACTAATTCTCATTTCTTGTATGAATGTTGGAATTTCTTCTGAACAGCTCATATTGCACTTGACTTTATCTTTGAGAATTCTTGGGTACCAGCTTGAAAGATCTGGTCTTGCTCTGCCAACTGAGTCTGTCCAAGCAGCAACCTCTTACAATCCTTACCTCCCCTAATTCATTTTAAGCCACTTTATTTTTTAATTGAAGTAGCATTGACACACAATGTTACACTAGTGTCAGGGATACAACACAGTGATTGGACAAGTCTATACATCATTATGCCATGCTCTCACCTGTCACCATACAACACTATTACAGTATCACTATGTTCCCTATGCTGTACCTTTCATCTCCATGACTTATTCATTCTACGACTAGAAGCCTGGACCTCCGACTTCCCTCCACCCGTTTTACCTATTTCCCCACCCCCCTCCCCTCTAGGAACCATCAATTCTCAGTATTCATGGGTCTGCTTCTGCTTTTTATTTATTCATTTGTTTTAGATTTCACATATAAGTGAAATAATGGCATTTCTCTTTCTCTTATTTCATTTAGCATATCCTCTAGGGCCATCCATGTTGTAACAATGGTAAGATTTTCTTCTTTATATGGCCAAGTTACATTCCACTACATATATGTATGTGCCCATCCACACACACCATACACCTTTATCTACTCATCTATGGATGGACATAGATTGCTTCCATATCTTGGCTATTGTAAATAATGTTGCAATAAACACAGGGGTACATATATATTTTTGAATTAGTGTTTTCATTTTCTTTTCCTAAATAGTAGTAGAACTACTGGATTGTATGGTATTTCTATTTTTAATTTTTTGAGGAACTTCTATGCAGTTTCCACAGTGGATTCCTACCACTAGTGCATGCAGGTTTCCTTCTTCTCCACGTCCTTGCCAACACCTGTTATTCCTTGTCTTTTTAATTCTAGCTAGTCTGGCAGGTATGAAATGATATCTCCTTGTGGTTCTGATTTGCATTTCCCTGATGACAAGTGATGTTGAGCATCTTTTCATGTGCCTCTTGGCCATCTGGATGTGTTCTTTGGAAAATGTCTATGCAGGTCCTCTGCCCATTTTTTAACTGAATTATCTGCAGTTTTTTCGTGTTGAGCTGTATGAGTTCTTTATATATTGTGGATATTAACCCCTTATCAGTTATCTTACCTCCTGTAAGTCCTGATTTCACTTAGTTTTAGAACTCTGTTTTGTACAAACTGTTACATTTAAAAAGATACCATAATATTTTATCCAGTATTTTAGTAGTTTCGGTGCAATTATTGTCCAAGATTGATTCCACCCTAATAACCTGAAGTGGTCACACTTATCATTCTATAGCTGTTTCTTCACTCTTCGGGTATTGCTCTCATTTTGTATCTTTCTTCATTGGTGTGTACATTTATATGTGCCTGTGTTTTAAATGAAAGCTTATCAAGTTTTCTTTATCTCTGAAATGCATAGGAAAACAGCAAAATCTTACATCATGCCTAGACATGACTTTTTTTTTTTTCCTTTTGGTTAATTTGGTCTGGTATTTTAATTTAAGGACTCAAGTTTTTCTTCAAGTAAAGAAAAAGTTCATTTTAATTCTCTATTATCGGTTAAGTGGAATCTCCTGGATTTTTTTTCTCCAAATCTCTCATCAATTGTCTTTTATCTTTTTGTCCCTTTTATCTGCAAGATTAACTCAAGGGTATTGCCTACTTCATAGATTTGGTCAACCTTGCAATACTCAATATGCTATGTACCACCACTTCCTCCCCCTTCAATTCAGAAACCATGTTTTGCTACTTGAAAACTCTTCCTGAATTCAAATTAGTCTATTCTCACCAGTTTTTTCCCCCTGATTTCTTCAGTGGCACATTTTACAAGAGTTTATTTGAATTTTTCAGATTGATACAATTCTCATCTTCATTTTTGTTTCCTCATGCCCCAGGGACATCAATGCTGATCGGACACCACAAGCTGATCCTGGTCACAGACCTTGGTGACTGTGAGAAAATGGGGAGAGCTATCTCTAGAGCACCATCCCCTTGCCAAGGGATTCATTTCTTGGGTTTGTTAGAGCAGCTTCCACCGTGCTCCCCAGCCTCTAACCAACATAGTGTCTTCGCTATCTCTAGCAAAGGCAGGAATGAATACTGCCACAGAGTCCCAGCCATGTCTGAAACCCACTATGGACAACACTCCCTTCAAGATGTTTTTAGGAATCAAGATTTGATTCCTGGCGGCCTGTCCCCCAAGCTGCCTCCTGCTGCAGGGCCTCTGTGCTAAGCTGAGGAATTTCTGTGCCGGTCTTACACCCTCCCTGTAATGTTATCCCTCTGCATGTGGCAAATGTGAGACCAGTCACCCCATCCCTGAATTCAGCCTTATCTTTCCAATTTCACAAGAACTCAAGGATAGTACTTCTACCCTTTTTCAGAACAAATAAAGACTTTTTAAAAATTCCATTAATGACTTAAATAGGAAGTTAAAGCAGGGAGGAATGTAAACTGTGAGCTGGTATCATCACTTTGGCCTCTAAGCCCTCATCTCCTTTTTATTCCTTAAACAATCTTTTAATTGAAGCATGTATTCAGAAAAGAACACACGTCCTAAGTGTGGAACAAAAATAAGAGTAACAATATTTGACTCTATTACCTTTTATTCATTCTTGTCTGCTTTTTCAGTTTCATATCAATGAAACCATACATACTGTTTTATGTCCTCCTCCTCTTACTCAGTGCTGTCTGAGATTTACCCCTGGTGCTGAGTGCGGCGACAGTCCCATACCTGATGCCGTATACTGCCGTGTAAACATTGCGAGAACTTACAGTCTACTGTTGACAGATGCTCTTATTTCCAGCTAGAAGTTATTACAAATCTGCGGTTCTGGACATTATTATCATGTCTTGTAGTGTGCCTCTGTTGGTGGTCACCGAGTATACTAGAGACTTGAACTGTTGGAGCAAAACGTATGCGCCAGCTGTATTCCACCAACTCTGGGAGGTCCTGCCACAGCTTCTCAAAGAGACTGCGCCAATTTACATGTCTGTAAGTACTGTAAGGGACTTCCAGTTGCTTTAGACCCTCGCGGTACTTGAATTCTTTAAACTGAAGTCATTTCTGGTGACTAGCTGGCATTTCATCATAGTTTTGATTTGCGTTCCCCTGGCATCTAATAATGCCAAATGAATACCCTTTCATATGTTTACTGAACTCCTGGATATCATGTTTTTAAGCATCCTTTCACATATTTGGCCATTTTGGGTTGTCACTTTCTTGTTTATAAGTGTTTTCTACACATGAACACTCTCATTCTGAATGAAAATCCTTTTTCAAACATCTGTATGGAAAGGACACTGCATGGGTTGGCTGTTCATTCAATGGTATCTTCTTAATCAATGAACATTCTTAATTTTAATGAAATTGAATTTTATCTCTTCTTTTATGCATAGTTGCTTTCTGTGAACTGTTAAAGAAATCTTAATCTACCCAAAGGCCAAGAGAATATGTTCCCATATCATCCATACATGTTTAACTTACACAACTGAAGAAACTCAGTTTGGCTGAAAAACAGCTCAAGGGGAGGACTAAGAAATGTGGCTACAACAATAAACCCCAGCCAGATCATATTGGGTTTGGAAAGCCAGGTTAATTTAGATTTTATCTTTTTAGGGCCACACGTAGCCTTTGGACCAGGGCTTCCCAATCTTTTTTTCCTTGTTGCCCCTTCCTTCCTATGAAATTTAAACACTGTATACCTGTTTCTATTCCACAGTAGCCCTGTGGAGGGCTGCAAACCATTATGTTATCCAAGAGTATCCAAGAGTTTCTGCCTCTCCAACAAAGTTTTGCCCCCTATGGAGTGATGATATCACACTGTTAAAAATGCATGCTCTAGGACAGCTTTAAACAAAAAGTAACATGATCAGATGTGCATCACAAAAATACAACTCTGAAAAAAGAAGAATGGTTTGGAACAACATGATATTGGATTATGAGGAAAACCACTAGAAACCTGAACAATCCAGGTCAGAGAGGATAAAAAATGCCCCCAGGACAGTGGAAGGGAGAATGGACAAGTGTGGAGAGCTGACAGGAGCAGGTCATAAAAACAGATGTACTTCTGACTACAGACCCAGATGATCTGGGATGAGATGGAACTATGGACCTTCTCAGAGAAAACAATGCGACACTGATGTCTATACCCATTACCTGTAGGGGAGAATTGATACCAAGGGTCACAGAAATAAAAAAATACACAAGTACTAAACATATTTACAACAAAACCAGCAAAGAGATGAAGGGATTAAGAAGAAAGCAACTCTGGTGGTAGTGTCACAGGTGAGCATTTTAGAAACTACTATGCTCTATGACTCACATACATTACTTTAGCCAAATTGCTTCATTAAAATGGAATATATAAAATCACATGTAATTCTATAAATTGTAGATCTGTGTGCAAAGGAACAAAGAGCCAATCTGAGTCCTCCTAATGGCTTTCTAATAGAAAACCTTGAGGTATTCCTCTTCCCCCTGGAAAACCAAAAGGAGAATTTCATCACAGAAAATGAAATATTTTCTAATTATATTTTTTAATTACTTGAATATTTTCTAATTATTCCAAAAGAGGGCAATGTTCAACCATGAAATATAAGTCTTATAGGAAAAGAAGAGGGAGACACAGCAGTCCTGGCAAGAGAAAAAGAAAAGTATTTTCAAGAATAAACACATCCTGGGATGCCTGGATGGTTCAGTGGTTAAGCTCTGCTTTCAGCTCAGGGCATGATCCTGGAGTTCAAGGATCAAGTCCCACATCAGACTCCCTGAGGGGAGCCTGCTTCTCCCTCTGCCTGTGTCTCTGCCTCTCTCTCTCTCTCTGTGCCTCTCATGAATAAATAAATAAAATCTTTTTTTTAAAAAAAAGAAAAAGAATAAACACATCCTACTTTTACATCATGTTGGATAAATTATCAAAAATATTCAAATGATAAGAAAACAGGCTTCATTTAAAACACAGACTGAAATAGTACAAAGCACAACTGCATTCCTGTCATATCTGCACATATTTTTATGTTCTACACACAAAGGTGCACACATATACACACACCTGTGACAAGGTACACAAACACCACCAGGTGTTGGGTGCACATTTCCCATGGAATAAGGTTTCAGAGAGCCAACACACAGCCTACCAGCTGGGCTTTGGGCCTGGCTCTACTGCACATATCCCACCAGGTTACAAGCTATGTCAGAGTGGAGATCCAACCCTGCAATTACAGTCTGACCTGGTAGGGTCTTGACTTAGTAAAAGCTTCCACGTGATGCTAGTACAACTTCACTGTTAGAACCACATCAGACTAAGATGACTAGTCTCACCTGGGTTGTATTTCTAGTACAAGGCACTAGAAATCTGGAGGCAGCAGCCTCTCCACCACCTCACATCTGTTTTTCATCCAGTAAGAGTAGTAGAATAAAAGAGTGATGCTCTCCATGTCAGCTGGAACCTTCCAGACAGCCACAGTGACCCAGAGTCCCAGCTCAGAAGCAGAGTGATTAGAAGAAGCTCCACTTCCCCAACAAAAATGATCAATGCTGCTGAAATTAAGGAAGCTTTGCTGTACTCACTACATGGATTTTGAGAATCTGGAAATCGATTACTCACCACAAGTTGACAAAGTTGATGAAGCTTGGGGAGAATTCCCTTTCCTCAGAGTTACTCAGCTGTGGAGGGTCCCCTTTCACGACTTGTGTGAGTTGATCGAATACACTATTCCACTTTGGATAAGGAAACCGGCCTGTGGCTAACTCATACTAAAGAGAACACGGAGGGAAAAGCAAAATAGATGGCATTAGTTACTGCTCCTCACCAGAACGCCCACACTGAAAATCTGAATTCCAAGCAAAATTCTTGTAAAGCTTTGAATCGAACACAGATGAGGGTGAGGTAAAATTTTTGCAATTATTCAGGCTAAGTGGAAAGGGTATTTGGAAATCAAGATAATATGGAAAACTCTATATCAACTGAGTTCAAGACTGGGACTAAAAGGAAACACCAGATTTAAGCCCAGACGATGTCACCGCCGCACAAAGGCTAGGGTAGCCCTC
Source organism: Canis lupus baileyi (assembly GCF_048164855.1). Classification (NCBI taxonomy): domain Eukaryota; kingdom Metazoa; phylum Chordata; class Mammalia; order Carnivora; family Canidae; genus Canis; species Canis lupus. The sequence continues at coordinate 52,832,724 of NC_132840.1, forward strand.
GATTCTGATTCCTTTGTATGAACCATACTAGAAGGCTGGTTTTATTTTTTATTTTTTAAAAGATTTTTTATTTATTTATTCAGGGGGCGTGGGCAGAGAAGCAGTCTCCATGAAGGGAGCCTGACGTGGGATTTGATCCCGGGTCTCCAGGATCACACCCCAGGCTGCAGGCAGCACTAAACCACCTTGCCACCAGGGCTGCCCGTGGAAGGCTGGTTTTAGAACTTTCTTGGTACAAAGTATGTATAATCTGTAGTTATCTGAATGGAAGGCCATGGGCAGCTCCCATGGCGTAGCGGTTTAGCGCCGCCTGCAGCCTGGGGCGTGATCCTGGAGACCCGGGATCGAATCCCACGTTGGGCTCCCTTCATGGAGCCTGCTTCTCCCTCTGCCTAGGTCTCTGCCTCTCTGTGTGTGTCTCTCTATGAATAAATAAATAAAATCTTAAAAAAAAAAAAAGAATGGAAGGCCATATCCAGAATGGTAGCCAAATTCATTTTTAATGTAAGTGAACTTTCAACCAACAAAAGCCCAACCTGAGCTCAAAAGAAGCAACATGCAAATTCTGTTCTCCAGCATCCTGTGGTTACTACAATTTCAACAAGCAGATGTTACTATAACTGAAGAAATCAAGTTTGGGTCAAACCCCAAATGCTGACCCCCAGTAACAGTGTTCAGGACAGTATCTTTAAACCAGGCCAAATCATATCTGGAGAATCTTACAGAAGTATGTCCCAATGGGTCAAAGGTCAAACATATCTGTGGACTATATTCTCATCTTTCTCTCCCTCTGTTCTGAGGATAATGAGAACCGAGAATCTGTTGTTGTTGTTTTTTTTAAGATAGGTCTAAATATACAGCATGGCCCCGATGAGCCCCATTTTAGGGGCACTGACAGGTGATTGATATGGGATGGGGACACCCAAGTTCATCAGAAGAGACAGCATCCAAGAGATGCTGTCTGAGGACACTGTTGCGAAGCTTTTTCAGTTTAGGACTATTTGATGGTGTCGATGTGGTCAAATATTAAATTACTAGATTATACAGTGAAAAGAAAGCTGCCAAGCAAACCTAAGGGCTTCCTCCAATGGGAGACTGGGGTGGGAAGGCCTTCCTCACCCTAAGATGGCGCCCTCAGCTCACCACTGTCCCCATTTACACACACACACATACACACACACACACACGCCTTTGTGAGAGCAGGCAAGTGTGCTACACACACAGAGAAATTCCATCCTCTGGCTGAGGTTACTTTTTGATATAAATACAAATGCTTGGGACAAAGTAAACCTTATTGGTTATTCAAAACACTAGGAATACCTTCATCAGATTCATTCTTGAAAAGGGGTGTTAATAAGAAAAAGAAGCAGTAAAATGCACCATATAAGGTGAAGGACTGAGGAACTTAGACAAAATTTCATGCATTTCTTAATTTTTCTAACATTATCCATATGGAAAATAAATTATGAAGCAATTATAAGTACTGAATACCTTACTTCTAAACAAAGTTTAGCCAGATATACTAAAAGAACTTGCTGAAAATGTTTCTGCTAAAATTTTTCACAGAACAAAATTCTGTTTTTATGATGAAATAAATATGCTTTTGGGGATCCCTGGGTGGCGTAGCGGTTTGGCGCCTGCCTTTGGCCCAGGGCGCGATCCTGGAGACCCGGGATCGAATCCCACGTCGGGCTCCCGGTGCATGGAGCCTGCTTCTCCCTCTGCCTGTGTCTCTGCCTCTTTCTCTCTGTGTGACTATCATAAATAAATAAAAATTAAAAAAAAAAAAAAAAAAAAGAAATAAATATGCTTTTGAAACAGAACTGGCTTGAAACAGAATCTGTCTGTACAGGTGTTTCTGAATCATGAGTGTCCTTTATATGCACACAGCTGGGTGCCTCAGCAGGAAGGTACAGGTCATGCTATGGGTCTCTGGACCAGTCACCACACCTAAAAGATGTCTATGTTCCATGGTCTCTCTTAACTAAACAAAGGGATTACTTCTCTCCTTTGGTCAGTTGGCTTCACAATAAGAAAATACTCCAGGAGGTATCATCCATCCCACGTCATAAAGGAAACCAGATGGAGTCTTCTGCAGAGGAGAGCTATTAGCCTTCAAACTCTTTGTACAGAAAATTCATTAGGCCTTTCTAGGTGACTCACCAGGGGAACTATGGGTCTCATCCATAGGAAGATCTTAGGACCTCATAATGCCAATGAACAGATGGAGATCATTTAGGAAGTTACAAAAAAAACCTCTTTGCTCCAAACTGGTGTTACCTTCATGCTGTGGGACCTTATTAAAAATGGCAGGAAATGAAAAGTTTGGGGCTGCCTACCAAACAGGACACAGCCCCCTCTAGTAATGGGAAATTCACACAGTGTACCAGAAGATGTCCAAAGTCAGAAAAAGGCCACCAAGCTATGATAAAACACAGAAAGCACCAAAAAATAAATCTAAAATTTCAAAACAAAATTCAATAATAAGGAAGTAATAAGCAAACAAAGATACTTTTAAGACAGAAGGAAAATTTCAATACAGTCATAGGTGAGAAGTCTATTATATCTACTTTGTTGCAAATTAAGTAGCTTTCTCACTGTTCCTACTCAGTGTTGTTTTAAGGTAGAACTTTTACTAGGATGATCACCTAGGTAGTTTGTGTTCCTCCAGAACTGAATTACTTTCAGCTCACTCATTCATGACTTTTCTATTCAGTGAGCAGAAGATTCCAGGTAGAAACTATTTTCATGCACGTGAATTTATATACCTAATACACATGCTGCACAGAGTGTTACCACACACACCACCCACACCTGAGGTGGGAGGAGCCAGTCACTGCTGCACTGACTACAGGTGAGCTGCCCTCCCCCTGTCCTTGTCCCTGGTATGGTTGCTGACTCCTAATATCTCTGGCCAAGAGACCCAGAGTAACATCAAAGAGCATGCATAAAACCTTGAGGTACACTGCATAAAATCTTGAGGGGGACCATCAACTGGTTTGAACGTTAGAGTAAAACATATACTTTATTTCAACAACTAGAAGGCACAGTCCCTATGATTGTAACCATAGGAGAAAACTAAGTAAAAGTCAAAGATTAGAAGAGGAAGGGAAAAAAGCAGTTCTTACAAGGGGTGGAAAACTGATAAAATTTTCTTGTAATTTTAAATTTCCTACTACACTATGAAGACGAACATACCAATGTGATCCCCAAACTCCAGACATCAGAGCGGACGTCATATCCTTGTCGTGATGCACTCGGGTCTATTCTTTCAGGCTGGAACACAAAGAGAAGTCATGGTCATTAATTATGCATACTCTCAAGGAGCAGGATGGAAGCAACAGCTGGGTAGGGAGCTGAAATGCCGGCACACTCCTAGAAGAATCCACATCTAGAGTGAGACTTGGAGTAACAGGAAGCCATTATTATACTGAAAACCAACAACAACGACAAAACCCAACCCAATGGCCACCTCCATACAAGGAACACACAGCAACTCTTCTAATTTTTCCCCCTAAGGACTCACCAGCATTTACAAACCGGAAGCTGAGAACAAAGAAAAAAGGAAGAATACTGGAAAAGTGAAAAAAATAAAGAATTACAGGGTCAGATTAGTAAGCAAGTAGTGGTAAACAGATTAAAACAAAACACTAGGTCTTCTCCATTTCACTGAATAAGATCACACCACAATATATCTGAGATACAAGAGCAAACATGAGCTAAATTCATTATAATTATTCCATCCATTCTTCATCATAAAGCTAAATGCATCACTATGCATATCTTTAAGGATATCTATTAATCATTTTTAACCAAATTAAGGTACTGTCAAATATATTCTCCTATTATGCTAATAGCAAAATGTGTAATCTCTGTGAAGGGAGCATTCTTTACATTTCCTTGAAATAAGGATCATTATTTCCCTGAAATAAGGTATAGAGAAAAAGAGAACCAGTAGCACAGAGCTGAAAATGGTCCTTAGCTAAGCAAAAATTACTGCTATTGAAAGAAATGTCCAGAAGTATAAGCACTGACTGTGTTATAATCTCTGCCTCTCGGCAACAACTAGTTTGGAAACCTATTTTACATAATTTTTGTTTTGAACAGGGTACTGTGACTGCATAAATATTCACTGGAAGCTACTTAATTTTTAGTTGTAAAAATACATATTTACTTGATAAGATACATATTACATAAAAATTCCAGACAATCCACCAAGAAAGGAAAATACTCTGTACAGCAACAGAAAGACACACATTTTTCTCAAGCTCACGTGGAACATTCACTGATAGAGACCATGTGTGGGGCCATAAAACACACCTTATTTTTAAAAAGAGAAATCATACAAAGTATATTCTCAGATCACAAAGTCACTAAATTAGAAATCAGTAACAGAGTTATCTGGGAAATGCCCAAATATTTGGAGATTAAACATACTTCCAAGCAACACACCTATCACAGAGGAAGCTCAAGAAAAAGTGAATAAACAAAAACAAAACTCTGCACTAAATGAAAATGAAACAGACCTTATCAAACTTTGGGAAATGCAGTGGGAGTAGTATTCAGGGGGAAATTCATAGCACTGAATGCAAATACTAGAAGACAAAAGAGATCACAATCAATACCTCATTTTACAGCTTTAAGGAATTAGAAGAATAAGTAAAATAGACAAAAAAAAAACAAAAACAAACAACAAAACAAACACACCACACACACACACACACACACACACACACACACACACACACACACCAAAAAGACAACAAAAACCCGAAAGGATTCTTTGGAAAGATCAACAAATTTACAAACTCTCAGCTCCACTAACTGAACAGAAAGGACAGACAATCAGATGGCTAAAATCAGAGCAAAAGTGGGGATATGACTACTACTCTTCCAGAAATAGAGGAAATGGACACTTGAAAATGAAACCTATCAAAAATAAGAGAGAAATCTGAATGGCCTTAAAATTACTTTTTCAATGAATTTGTTATTAAGAACCTTCCCACGAAGAAAAGCTGAAACCCAGGGACACCTGGGTGGCTTAGTGGTTGAGAGTCTGCCTTTGGCTCAGGGCGTGATCCCGGGGTCCTGGGATTGAGTCCTGCATTGGGCTCCCTGCAGAGAGCCTGATTCTCCCTCTGCCTGTGTCTCTGCCTCTCTCTGTGTGTCTCTCATGAATAAATAAATAAAATCTAAAAAAAAAGTCAAAACCCAGATGGGTTCTGGTGAAAACTCTTTCAACCATACAAGGGAGAAATAACACCAGTCTTACACATATGTCTCTCAAAAAATGTTTTATGAGTCAACATAATAACTTACAGAAACCTAAGAAAAACATTACTACACAATTCATAACCCTCATAAACACAGACACAAAAATTGTTAACAAAAATATGAGGAAATCTAATCGACAACATGTGAAAAGAAAACAATCATGACCAAGTGGTGTTTATCTCAGGAATACAATACTGACTTAAAACTTGAAAAAAAAGTGATGTACCATATTTACAGAAAAATGAAGAAATATATCATCATCTCCATAAATGTAGGCATCTGACAAAATTCAAAACTCAGTTCTGAGCACACTAAGAGAAAAGAAGCAAGCTTCATTTCACAAAGGGCGTCCAAAAATCAGCAAGAGCAATCATATTGACCTGTGAAATCCAGAACATTCCCTTTCTAATTAAATATGGAACAAGGTACAACTTGTATTCAGCATTATTTTGGAGGTCCTAGCCAATACAAAAAGGTAAGGGGTGGGGGGAGCCACTACCTCCACTCACAGACACTTAAGTTTTTTTGTTTTTTATTTATTTATGATAGTCACACAGAGAGAGAGAGAGAGAGAGAGGCAGAGACATAGGCAGAGGGAGAAGCAGGCTCCATGCACCGGGAGCCCGACGTGGGATTCGATCCCGGGTCTCCAGGATCGCGCCCCGGGCCAAAGGCAGGCGCTAAACCGCTGCGCCACCCAGGGATCCCGACAGACACTTAAAGTTCAACTGTTTACACAGAAAATCACTACTAAAATTAATAGTGAAACTAGCAAGGACACAGGGCACAATGACAAAATAATGCAAATCGTCTGTATTTATCAACAAAAAAATACTGGAAGGGGCACCTGGGTGGCTTAGTCAATTAAGTATCTGACTCTTGATTTCAGCCCAGGTCATGATCTTGGGGTTCTGTGATCAAGGCCCACGTCAGGCTCTGTGCTCAGCATGGAGTCAGCTTCTCCTTCTCATCTGCTCCTCCCTTCTCTCTCAAATAAATAAAATAAATAAAATCTTTAAAAAAAGAGAGAGAGAGAGAGAAATACTGGAAAATACATTTTTAAATTCCATTTACAATAGTAGCATCAAGAAACATGAATTCCTTAGGAATAAATTTAAAAGGCACACAAGGGTTCCTATACTGAAAACTACAAACACTGCTGATAGCAAAATGACCGAGAAACAGAAACAGCAGGTACTGAAAAACTTGGTAATGCCAAAATATCCACTGGTGAATGGATGAATAAACTGTGGTCTATCAGTACAATGCAGAACTTCTCAGCAAAAAAAATAAAATAAATAAAAGAATGAACTAACACAACAGCATGGTTATCTCTTAGACATTATGCTGAGAGAAAGAAGGCAAGACACAAACCAGTATATAGTGTAAGATGACATTTAGATAAAACTGGGAAAAGCAAATCCAATTACACAGAAAATAAGACCAATGATCTTTTTTTGGTGACAGACATCAATCAATCTCTTGATTGATGAGGCAATTACATGAATAACTACATTTCCCAAAATCTGAAGTATATATGTAAAATGGATGCCTACCATTTGTGGTACTGGTGTTTATTCTGAAACTGCTGTATGTTTATGTCAAAGAGGTGGAATTTCTAGCATGTGTGTGCTAAGAAAACTTACCCAACTCCTGTAAATAAGTCAAAAAAGGATTCCACTTCTTTTCATTCATACTGGAGCACTGACAAGCCTACCCGAGGATTATTTATATGTCCTTTCATTTTGCTTGATATTTATTATTCATTAGGGCCAGATACTTAAGTTACGTGATTACCTGTATATTTTTGTCCATGAGGGATGCAAATGATTTCTGTCTAGAAACCCCAAAGTTACTTCCTTATGGACCTGGAGATGATTGGCAGAACTGTATTTGAATGAGCCAACCCATCCTGGCATTTCTTCCTCAGGGATCATAAATATTGAATTACACAAATGTTCTTGAGCTAGTCTCACTACCATCCTGTCTGTCCAGTGTTCTTATGAATGAGTTCAATGTATTTTAGACAACTTCTTTCTTTACTTGTATGTATAATATTTTTAACATTTTGAAAATTATTCTTTGATAGGAGTAGATATTTAAGATTCATGAAATTAATTAAAGACCCTGCATCCTAAATCTAAACCCAAAGTACAGGCTTGAAAAACAAAAAGCTTTTTAAAAATATTAAAGTTTAAAGGAAAACATCAACTCGGAGAATAGGGTATGTAACATTAACAAAAATAGCAAAAAAAAAAAAAAAGATTAAAACAATTTTATATCCAAATATGTATATATGTATATAAATAAATATATAACTCAAGTTACACTGTATTGGAATATATAAAATAAAAACCAAAAAATAAGGAGAAACTGACAATAGTAATAGTAATGTTTCTTGGATTAAAGAGACAAAAAAAGAAGTGTTGAATAAATGTAATTAATAATACAGAGCAGGCTTTTTCCAATATTTCATTTTTAATTGATCATTGATCATGCTAAAAAGAATCTCAGTATGTCCCAAAAGGTAGAAGTGTACAGGCTAAGAAGCTTTGAAAGGAATAAGAGATTTTTAAAAATCAGTGAAACACTTTGTAGTGGTTAGCTATGATGTGTAACAAATTATCCTAAAACTTAGTAGCTCAAAACAACAAACGTTTATTATCTCACAGTTTCTGTGAGTCAGGATTCAGGGATTATTTTTGATGTGTGGTTCTGACTCAGTGTCTCATGACTGTACTCAAAATGTTGGGTAGGGCTGACTTTACTGGGTCTGGAGATTTATCACCAAGTTCATTCACACGGTTCCTGGCAGGAAGCCACAGTTCCTCACCACATGAGTTTCTCATAAAACTGCTTATGTGTCTTTACAACATGGCAGCTGGCTCTCTCCAAAGTGAGCAATCCAAGAAAGAAAGCAAGCTACAATGCTTTTTTATGACCTACTCTCAGAAGGGACACAATGTCCTTTCTGCCATATGTTCTTCATTAGAAGTGACTTGCTAAGTTCAGTCCATGCGTCATGGTCTCCACCTTTTAAAGGGAGGTGTATTAAAGAAATAGACAAATTTTTAAACTACCCCACATTTGGATATTAAAAACATTCCAGTAAATAGTTCTTACATCTAAAATTAAAAGCAACTAAGAAGATAAAAATATGTATGTGTATACATGTACACAAGTACACGGCCTACAAGTATATGCTGATGCTGAGGAAACAGTAAAATTTCACAGGTTTTCAAGAATTCTCTATATTTCCTCAAAGACTCCTGGTTAAGATGGATTTCAATCTAAAAGAATGAAAACTATGCCAGCACTAACGTTATGAAGTCTTGGGAAACTGTTTTAAACTTGAGGTCAAAGATGTTTCGCTCATGAGATAATCATTAACTTTTTACCATATGAATAAAGATGGAAATTTTCCCAATTTGATTGTTTAAAGCCAGCATAGCCCATGTTAAACCTTCACAATGTGAACTATAAATCAATCCCACTTAAACACTGTCATGCAGATATTATAAATATTAACATACCAAATGTAAAAATATATTAAACATATAAACTATGAGCCAGGTAGGGACTATTTCTCCAACACCAGAATGGATCAACCACAGGAAATAGATGTTACTGTGATAGTCATATCAGCAGCAATGCAGGGAGAAACATTTCCTCATGGACTGAATGATACCAAAAAGGCATTTAATAAAATTTTAACAGCTGTTCCAGATTCATTCTGATCTCTCTCACACACATTCACACACAGAAATTCACACAGAGTTAAATCAGAAAAAAAGCATTTGCTTTCAAGACCAAGAAACCGCAAGAATCCTACTATCAATATTGTCATTCAACATTGATCTAGATGCTCTAAGCAAAGCAACAGAAGTGAATGTGAGAAAAGTAAATACACACACAGGTATGAGAAATATCAATAAATACAAGGAGGGTCAAGGCAAAATTATTTGCAGAATGGTACCTTGAGTACCATCTGAAACCTATTCAAAAGTGAGGTAGATTAGTAATTTGGCTGGTTATAAAATTAACATATCAATCTAAATAGCTTTCCTCTGTATATCAGCAATTATTAGGAAAACACATTACATTTAAAATAGCAACAAAAAATTGTCTTAGCACCCAAGAACACAGCAGGGAACAAACACTAGAGTCTCAAAGGGCTCACCATCTAGTCAGGAGGAGAGATACATAAACTAAAATAATCAGGTGGTGATAAGGGTTACGAAGCACAGCAGGGTCAAGGAGGGAAGACAGAAAGGGAGGGTATTATTCAGATGTGATGGTCCATGAAGGATTATCAGGCATGTGATATCTGCTCCAAGACCTAACTAAAGTGAAAAACTGGCACATTAAAAATATTCATAGGGGAAAGAGTTCAAAGCAGAAAGAAAAGACCCCGAGGTAGGAATATTCTTCCATATACATATGGAATAGAGGTCGGTGCCATGGCCAGAGCTGGGCAAATGAGGCTGAAGGTAATATGAGGGCAATTCAGAAAGATAGCTGAGGGCAAGATCACATAAAGCCTTAAAGGACCATTATGAGGATTTGGGGATGAGTGTTAAGCAGAGAGATGGCACAGTCTGACAATGCTTGGAAAGGACAACTGGCCACTATGTTGACCACAGACTGCGTAGTAGAACAAGGTTAAGCAGGGAGACCATTCTGGAGACTACAGAAATCAGGCAGGTGAGAAATGTAGGTGGCCGGACCAAGGAACATCCATAGTTTTTAAGAGGGTGGGTTCTATGCCTTGAAAGTAAAGCAGACAAATGTTTGTTTATGGGAAGGATGCAGAATATGGAAAATAAAAGGAAATGAAACTTCAAAGTCTGTGCCCTGAGCAACTGGAAAGAGGAGTTGATATTTACTGAGATACAGACCAACAGGGGTTGGCAGGGAGGGAGCCCCCAGATCTTGTAGGGGGCAGAGAGGTGATATGATGAGGTCAAGAGCTTGGCAACGGACTTCCTATATTAATCACTTCTATAGGATCTCAGAATGGTTATAAAGTAGGAAACCAGATACTTGACTTTGGAATTACAGGTGAGATGTGGGCAGGAAAGAAGTTATCACCATTCACCATACCTGAGGATCCACGATGTGACAGATGCTACACTTTGATGAACAAAAGAAGCAAAGTATTAATCCTAAGGATTGGATGAATTCTCTAAAAAAATTTCAGTAGTTAAGAGAAAAAAAAGAGATTGAATGCTCAGCCCTGGGGCATACCAGTGTAAGGAGACTGGGAAGATGAGAAAGCCCTAGAGAATCAGGAGAGATGGGCCAGGCAGGAAGGTAACCAAGAGCAAGTAATGTCAAGAAACTAAGTGACAAAAGTCCTTCAAGAATATAGTATTTCAAACATTACAGGAAAACTAAGGAAGATCATGACTCAGAATTCACCAGGGGCTTCAGCAACATAAAAGACAGTGTTCACTCTGATAACAGTAGTTAAAATGAGGTGATGGGACAAAAGGACCCACGAGAATGGGTTCAGAAAGAATTAAAGGAGAAAAAGGGGGCGGCTGGGTAGCTCAATGGGTTGAGCATCTGACTCTTGATTTTAGCTCAAATTTTGATTTCAAGGTCATGAGGTTAAGCCCTGCTTTGGACTTGAAAATAAAAAACGGAGATAAAGCACACACAGTGGGTATAAACAAGTATTCAGAAATGACAACAAAATTTGAAAGAACTTATTAATAAATGCATACAGCCTGTTGGAAGGAAAAATTAACAAGAAACATTAAGATAACTGGAGTGGATGGAGAAAAACAACATATTCTTCATTGAGAAGACTCAAGAACATAAAAATGAAATAACCAAAGGAATTTCTACATCTAATGAGATGCCAATAAAATTCCTGAGTTACTTTTAACAATGATACACCATTCATATGAAAAATACAGAAATATGACACAATGCAGTTCAGAAACACTCCCAAATCCAAGGATTTAGTGTAAGAGTATTAAGTCCCAACAATGGAGTTTGAATAAACAGATAATTAAAAAAAAAAAAAAAAAAAAAACTCTTATTCTATAGGTGAAAAGGATTAACAGGGCACTTGTTGCTATGATCCCTGAGTAAATGCATAGAATTGCTGAGTCATTATATTGTATACCTGAGACTAATACTACCATATGTTAATTATTCTTGAATTAAGAAAAAAAAATTAGAGCTGTCTGCATGGCACAGTGGGTTGAGTGACCAACTCTTGGTTTCAGTTGAGATCATGATCTCATGGTCATAGGACTGAGCCCCACATCGGGCTCTGCACTCAGTGCTAAGTCTGCCTCAGATCCTCTTTCCCCCTCTCTCTCCCTCCAGTTTATAGTCTCTCTCCCTCTCAAAGAAGAGGCTCCCCATGGGAGCACAATGCGGGACTATCTTCTTTTAAAGATAAATAAAATCTTTAAAAGAAAAGAATAAAAAACAAATTCAGAGTTTAAAAAAATTCTTAGCTGGTTAACCATTTATGGGCAGAAAAGTTATACTCTTCCCTTTGATAACACACCAATACCGATCACAGCAGGATTAGAAACCCAAAGCATAAAAAACAAGAGCCTAAACTTAGGTACTCAAATGTGACTCTGCAACCATGTCTAATCTTGGTATAAGAAAGATATTTCAAGATATGCTAACAGCCAGAAACCATAAAGGTAACACCAATAAACTCACCACATGGAATCTTTCTACTTCTGTAATTGAACCACAAAATTATGTAAAAGTTCAAGACAAGGAACAGCTTCTGGGAAAACATATGTAACCTAAACCTAATAAGAAAAGGGTTAAAATTCTCATATTTTACATCAGTACAAAAGATTGGCATCTTCATAGAAAAATGGGCAAAGGTTAATACATAAAAGTGGCCAAATGTAAGAAAAAATGGAGAAGTATCTTTCTCAATGATTTTAAAATACATAACAAAAATCCCAGCAAATTTTTCACAAATCTCATTCTGACCTATCAACTCAACAAAGATAAAACCGTAACCCAGAATGATACCTATTTAGAAAACACACCCTTTCAATCCTGCATTGTTTTCCCAAAGGTATCAAGAAGCATGCCCCTTTTATAGCCAAGGGAAAACAGAAAAGAGTTGTGTAAAGACACAGCTTAAAAATTTTGCAGCAGTATTTAGAATAACAAAACACTTAAAAAACCATATGCAGGCAAAAATAGAAAGCCAGTTCATTTTTAGTGGCTAAATTCATTATATATGAAGATGCATCGACCTGGAAACATGCCTGCAAAAGCCTACAGAGCAGATGAAAAGCATATGTGCAAGAGAAAAATACATTTACATAAAAATGTAGGAGGACATATGCTCACAGCAATTTTTTCTCTTTATGAATGAATGATGGGTAATTATTTCTCCATTTTACTAGTCTGCATTTTATCTTTTATATATTGAGCAGGGACATAATCTTCCAATAAAGAAACAGTTATAAAAAATACCACATCTATAATACTATCAATAGTAGAGTTCTCAAACGTTGAGTTATTTCATTTGACATTTTATTTATTTTTTTAAGATTTTATTTATTATTTATTTATTTATTCATGAGAGACACACACAGAGAGAGAGGCACAGGCAGAGGGAGAAGCAGGCTCTATGCAGGGAGCCTGACATGGGACTCGATCCCGGGACCCCAGGATCATGCCCTGGGCTGAAGGCGGTGCTAAACCGCTGAGCCACCCGGGCTGCCCTCATTTGACATTTTAAAAACAGGTATAATGCAATGGGATTTCAAAGTCACCAGGAAGGGAAAATATCAAGCCACTGAGGATAAGCTGTTCATCTCAAAGTTACGGGTACAAACTAAAACTTTTCTGTGTAAACTACACAGAAAAAGTGACACATGAGCATCATTTAAGAATGTGCATGTATACACATATGCACTCAAGAGAGAAAATAATCCAATCTGGAATCTTTCCCTGAATATTCCAAAATGTTTTACTAGGCAAAAAATATTAAGAATCTATAAAAAATTCAAAATTAAGGTAGAAAGCTCTTCTAGAAAAAAACCATCATGAAGGTGTCTGGGTGGCTCAGGTAGTTAAGCTTTTGCCTTTGGCTCAGGTCACAATCCTGGGATCCTGGGATGGAGCCAAGATCCTTGGACTCCCTGCTCAGTGGGAAGTCAGCTTGTGTTCTGCCCCTCCCCCATCTCATGTATTCTCTCACTCTCAAATAAATAAATAAGATCTTTATAAAAGAAAAAAAGAAAACCATCATGGACTTAATGCCCAAAATGGGGGTAGGGGAAGTCTGTTGTTTTCTAACATTCAGAAATAAGCATTCAAACTGCTAAACAAAGAAAGGATATTGGTTACTCACTCGCAAATCCCCATTTCCAAAGATGACAGCAGTGTTATCCATGGACAGTTGTTTCCTAAGCTTGATTTCTGTGAAGTTAAAATTCTCAGAGACTGTGCACCTCAAGCACAGTCGCATTACTGGCCCAAAGAAGGGTGGCCTCCAGTTGCTGTTCCTTTAAGGGCTTTCCTGAGATATAATCCACACATGATACAATTCACCCACTTGAAGCACTCAATTCACTGGCTTTTCCTATATTCTCAGAACTGGGCAACCATGATCAGAGTCAGTTCCAGAACCCTTTCCCCACCCTACACTTTTGGCCACACTATCTGCTGTACTGCAAACTCCCTCCACCATCAGATCTGCTCATCTACTTTCTATTGCTATAGGGAAACCTGGACTTTCATATGAATAGAATCATAGAGTATGTGATCTTTTATACCTGGTTTCTTCCACTTAGCATGTCTTCAAGGTTTACCTACATCATAGCATGAATCAGTACCTCATTTTTGTTTAAGGCTGAGTAATATTCCCTTGTACACAGACCACCTTTTGTTTGCCCATTCATCCACTGATGGACATCTGGGCTATTTCAACCTTTTGGCTATCACACATTCATGTAGCTGAGTGCTATAAACATTCATGCACAAGTTTTTGTATGGACATGTGTTTTTATTTTATGAAAAACATTTTTCTTGAAATAAAAACACATTATTTGGATTATTACATACTATACACTATATGTATTGTTTTTCTTTTATTTTTCTCATTTAAAAAATCTTTAAACCAAGAAGAACAGGGATCTAATTGATTGACAAAGCCGTAAAAGCAATAGCTAGCCACCCTGAAGAAAACTTATTTTTTCCCAGTTGAAAAGCCTGAGACAGTTACAGCATTTATGATACTACAGAATAAACTGTTTTCCATAGACTAGAAGCTCTTCCAGTTATTAATAAGCATGCCACAATATGAAGTGGGTCTCACTGACGAATATTTGGGGAACACTAGATTTAGAAAAGTTGTTCCTTATTGAGATTTTTCTCAGTACTTTTAATTCCTGTGCTGATATACACAATGTATCTATACCACTAAAAATGGCACATGGTAGCTCCCAGTTAACTGACCCTACAAAGTTTTCTTGACAAACCTATAACATGTCATCCAGAAATAAAAATTTTAAAAAGCCACTTCGTACACTATCTCCCAGTTATTTGAACAGGATTAGTGTGAAGCCATACTACCTTCATTAAAAGTGATATATAGAATGACACAGCAACAAAAGCAGAAGAGGTAACTCCAAGGGACCATCCCTCCAAAGAAACATGAAAAAAATAAGGAAAAAAACTGTCATAGCCAACTCTGTCAGAAATCTAAAAAAAAAAAAAAAAAAAACCAGAAGTTTCTAACAACCAAGCAAACAGTGAATCAAGAAAAAGCCAACTTAAAAGTGGTAAGTAACATTTGCAGCATTTTGACTTGACCTCATCCCAATCCCTGCTCCAGCTCAACAACAGTCTTGAAGATGGTAGCCAGCATTCCCGGGGTCGGACCCCAGACCCTGGGCCCAGAGGGAAGAGGAAACAGAGCATTAAGAATTGTGTTTGTTCCAACTTGTCTGAGGGCAATGAAGAAAATAGGTGGTGGTGCACCCGCCCCTCTTCTGCCTAACTTGGAACACACTCAAGGCAGAAAATCAAAGGACGTTTCTCGAAAATGTCATAAATGAATGACCCGTGGATGGCTAGTGTGGAAGATGAAGACAGAGATATATTAGAGAACCAGAGGTTAAGGCAGATTTGTAAACAGTTGAGTCAAGCAGGAGTGCCCAAGCATAGCCAATCTGCAAAGACTAGAATATTTGGTGTTTTTTTCCTTTTGTTTTGTTCATGTTTTTTTTTTCTTTTTAGGTCCTGGTACCCAAAAAAACCTAGGGAAACTAAAAACAAAACTGTCAAAACACTAGCTGAACACAAGCTAAGAAAACGGACATCAGAGACCACATAGGAGTAAGAATACAGCCTCTAAAAACAAGACGGTTGGAGGAAAAAAATCACTAGAGAAACAGCTAACATCTCACAGAAAGGAGCCAAACAAACCACAAATAGAAGAATCGTCACATTTTATTTCCAAAATTACAATTTAGTTCCAAAATCACATTTTATTTATTTATTTGAGAATCTCAATAGAGAGATTAGAATAGAGGGAGAATCTCAAGCAAACTTAAGGGGCTCACTCTCATGACCCTGAGATCATGGCCTGAGCCAAGAGAGTCGATTGCTCAACCAACTGAGCCCAAGCACCCCCAGAATCACCACATTCTAATACGCAAAATGTCCATTTCTCACACACACAAATACAAAGCGTGCAAAGAAACTAGAAAGTATGACCCATTCACTGGAGAAATGAACAGGAACAAGAAACTACCTGAGGAAACAGACATTGACAAAGTCAGATAACCCGGATGGAATAGAAAAATTCTTCAAAGCACACAAATTACCAAAACTGACTCAGAAGAACTAGAAAATCTGAACAGACTTGTAACAAGCAAAGAGACAGAGTTTGTAAGAGAAGCCTCTCAACAAAAATAAGTCTTATAGGGGCACCCGGGTGCTCAGTGGTTAAACATCTGCCTTTGGCTCAGGTCGTGATCCTGGGTTCCCAGGATCGAAACTCACATCGGGCTCCCCAACAGGGAGCCTGCTTCTCCCTCTGCCTATATCTCTGCTTCTCTCTGTGTGTCTCTCATGAATAAATAAACAAAATCTTTAAAAAAAAAAAAAAAAGAAAAAACTCTTATAGGGACTGGTTAATAAGTTCTTTACCAAACATTTTACCTGAATGGCCTTCCAAAGAGAAAAAAAGTGACCACCATTGTTTTAGTCTTATATACAAGTGGAAAATGAAAATTATATCCTGAAGAATCCAGCTTTTTGAAACCAAAGAGAGAAACAAATTACAGGTGAATGAATGTGTATTTCCAAATTTGTTGAATAGAGATCAAAGGAGGACACAAACATCAACAATTTCTTGATGTTGATGAGCTATAGCTTGGTCAGATTTTCAGGCCTAATAGGCTATATGTATTTTAAGAGGAGATTAAGCCAGGGTTTGAGAAATCCCCAAGATAAGTGAATTGACATATTTTAGAAAGAATTGCTATGAAATGAGTTCTTACTTCAACTATTAATTAAGACTAAGTATCTTACAAACTAATACAGATGGGCTCCTAGCACAGAAGAAAAGGTAGGTACAAGAGGAAATGCTCCTCAAAGACAGGGAAGCTGGTGTAACTTTTTAGAAGTCTCTTCATGTGTTGGAGGACTGCAGAGGGGAAGCATGTGAGGCTAGTGGGTGAAGGAATCCTTTGAGAATGAAAAGACCATCAATTACTCATCTGGAGAAGAGGAACAAAGAAAAAACTGTGAGAAAATGAATTTCTATTTTACAAATGTCTCAACTGCTTAAAAGAAAAAAAAATCATCTCTATAAGCATTACCATTAATGAAATAACCTAACAGGATGTGTTTTGTAATGTGACGCAATACGAAGTACCCATCATCTATGAAATATCCATGCTGAAAAAATTTATAGCCTGACATTACTCATGAGGGAACAATAATCAGACAAATCCAGAATGTGGGACATTCTTGGGAAATCTGTGTGTGAACAAGGTGATGTCATGAAATTCTTGTAATTATTTTAAGTTTCTGTTTTAGGTGTGGTGATGGTATTGTAGTTATGTAGAAGAGTGCCCTTTTTTATGAGAGAAACACACACCAAGTGTTTAGAATGACATTCGTGATATTTGCAACTTACTTTCTCATGGCGCAGAACACATACAGACACATACATCTGTGTGTTTATACACACACACCTCGATGAGGGAGGTGGGAAGGTCCCAAAACGTTAACATTGGCAATTGGTTTATGCAAACACTTGTGTTTCAACTCTACATTATTTATACACCATTATGTTAAATAATCCAAAAGAAATATCACAATTCCTAATTCCTATAGACTAAAGACAAATAATAAATCTTAAATAAAAGACAAGATACATTTCTGTGTTTTCTGTCAAGGTACATCAAGAAGAGTCAAGCCACCACAAGGCTGGTAATAAAATGAATGTCAATCACTCTTATCCATCTATAGGTCTCAGAAAGACTAGAATGGACAGAAGCATTTCATTTAGTTCAGTAAAGATTAGAGGTTGATTCCAAGGTTGAAGAAGCTTAGCAGGGAAAGAAAAGCCCTATACCACCTGGGCCTGTGAACCTTATTTCTACATAAAAATTGAAAGTCTACTTCTTTCTTAAAAGTTACCTGAATTCAAATATTCAGCTCTAGTTGGTCTGCAATTATATTTTTTAAACCTGCATAAATCAGGGACGCCTGGGTGGCTCAGTCAGTGGAACACCTGCCTTCAGCTCAAGTCATGATCTCAAGGTTCTGGGACTGAGTCCCCCCATCCTAATGGACTCCCTGCTCAGTGGGGTGCCTGCTTCTCCCTCTCTCTCTGCCTCTGCTCATGCTCTCTCACTCTGTCTCAAATAAACATAAAAATATATATATATTTATATATAATATATATGTCTTAATATATAAATATATTAAAATATATTATATATATAATGTAGATACATTATATATATCTTAAAAATATATATATGTATATATATCTTAAAAACCCTGCATAAATCAAACATAATTCTTAGTCAATGTCCCACTGCACAAACACCTGGTCACCCTTAATACTGTGATAAGCCCTACAAGTCCAGGTAACAGCTTCTAGTTCATTCTCAGGGTACATTTACTAAATGTGTAAATTATATGACTTCCCAAATGCTGCGTGTATAACATTTTTATTTCTTACTTTTGAAATTGTTGTTCCATTTAACCCTAATTATCATGATGAGCCCAAGGCCTTCCAAATTTTCCCAATAATCTGCCTGGACAGTCAACATCCACAAAGCCCAAACTTCATATGAAAGTTTCTTTTTGTACAAACATACACACATGCACAAGCACACACAAATCCATAAAGACCACAGCCAAAACTACTGACAGGAATGCCTCAATAGTCTGCACAGCCTATTTATCACCACTTAAGAGCTGTGTACTAGTCCCCAAAGAATCACAGCCACATTAAGGAAGACACCAACATCTAGGGGAAGCGCTTAAAATATAGACACTAAATTTCTAAATACAGAGATCAAAATCCAGCCTGTTGGAACAGCATATGTGTACGTGCTGGGGTAAGAGGAGTATGACGTGTAGAAGGCTAGGGTAAGTCTATCTCTCTGAGGGGAAACAGGCTCTAGGTTGGCAAATACCCAAGATTTCCACCCTTGAATCTTTCAGTGTGCTTCATCCACCTCTAAGGAAGGGACCAACAATATTCAGAACATAGCCTCAGATTCTGTAAGACATACTAATTCCACTAGGAACCCCGGAAACTCCAGTCTCCCATTCTTCTCCAACTAGAAAAGAAGCATCAGTGACTGGCCTATAGACCACATTATCCATGTGTTAATGGGTGATGTGGACGCATGATCCGTAGTGTCCATGATCCTACAATGTTATCTACAACAGTCAAGTGAGCATGTGGAGTGTTGGAAACACAGAGGCCTTCTGAAAATTAACCAACCATCTGGTGGATGAGTGGAATAAAGAAATACAATGAAACAGGAGTTCACTGGTGTAATATCAGAGTTTCACAGAGAAGCTAGAACCTAAGTTTGGTTTTTAGGACAGAGAAAAATATTTAGTATGGTGAAACTGCATGACCAGTGGTAGACCCCTTAGAAGGAAAGCACCAAAGGGCACAGGCTCTCTGGGCAAAGACTATCAACCAGGAAAGTCTGGCCTTTGCACTTACTGCCATATATGGCCTACACCCGGCATCTCTTGTCTTGGCAATGGAGTCCACCAGCTGTCCACTGATGCCAAAGTCACAGAGCTTAATATTCCCACTCCTGTCCAGAAGAATATTGGAAGGTTTGATATCTGCAAGAGAGAGAGAAATGTCATTTCAAGTACAAGTGATCGATGAAATGAGCTACATTCTGAAGCACGTTAAGCAAAAATACCAAAAAAACCTTAGACTAGATAAGTGATCAGGTCCTTAAAAATTCAGATATAAAAGAAGATGAGGAAAAATGAGAAAACAGTGGTCTGAACACCAATGTTTAAAAACTCAGTATCAAAAATGCTTCATAATAAATGTAAGCATTCTATAATGCTTTGTTTTCATGGAAAGATTTATATTCATTTACTTGCTTCAAATTCATTACTTACTGGCCAAAATATGAACAATGAATTTAATCTACAAGAGTATACCAAGCTACTTTAGAGTAGATCAAAGACTAGCCACCTAAATGCAAACTGTACAAATTATACATCCACAATTTAAAGTTGAGTTTTATCTAACTCAGGAAAGTATCCAACCCAGTACATCTACAAGACCACAGCTTTGGGATCAGAGAAGCAAAGGTTCAAAACCTGGGTCCCAAATCCACAGCGTGACCTGGGGCAAGCTCCTTGACTTTGACTCAGCAATCATAATTTCGTCATCTACAAAATGAAAATAATTGCTAATCCATAGGGCTCTGGAAATTAAAAGACCTAATAATACAGTATCAGACCTTTATTTGTATTCAATAAATCCATCCATTTAATAATTATTTCTCCTTGAGAGAGATTTTTCTGACATTAGATGACTTCATCAGGTTTCCCTAACCAGCCCTTTCTTCCAGTTGGCCTTGAGAAACCAGATTCATTTTCACACCTTCTAAAGTGTGTGTGCTTACTTTCCTGTCAATTTGAGAAAGCCGAAATCTCTTCCATTTGCTTCTCCAAGGTTTTATAGTCTTGATAAATTGGGCCCTAGGCTTTCACCCCTTCTTCACTGACAATGAACTCAATGCCACTATGTGTTAATCCACTGTCTGGCCCATTCTCTCTCTTTGCTTATGAAGCCTCTATCCTGGTCTCAATGCTTCTATCCATTTCATTGTCACTAGCATGGATCAGTGAATAAAAAGGATACAAATAGATACAAGATACAAAAATATCTGTAACTCAGAAGGGGATGTACAAAAAAAACCTGAAAAGGTCTCCTGCCATCACTGACAGGGCTGCTTATCAAGCATCTATCCTACCACCCACCCCACCCCTTCCAGTGGAACCTGTATTTGATTTTATGGAAGTATCCCCTTTCTTCTCTGTAGCTGCAACCATACCTCTCCAAATGAGGGACTGGCTGGTCCAATTATCAGGGTAGCCTGATGCTCCTTGCCCAGAACCAGTTTAGGGTAAGGGCATGAAGCAACTCTGGTGAATGAGGCAAGAGAATACACCAGAGCAATGTACAGAAGATGTCCCAGCTCCTATGACAGCCACACAGGAAGAGGAAGAGCTTCTCCAAGAGGTATCATGTCTACATGTGACACTGGGGACTTGCTTTGGTAGTTATCACCCTGAGGATGGAGCCAAAAAAAGGGTGCTTGAGCCCTGAACATACTGTCCTTAGAGCTACCCCATCCTTGGACTTGTTAGGACAGATAATCAATTTCCTTGAAGTTTAAGGCAGTTAACTATAAGGCAGTAACTCATGATCAAAAGGACTCTTCACTGTAGCAAAAGAGCTAACTGATCCTAATAAAAAAGACTGCTATATTGGGGCTCCTGGGTGGCTCAGCTGGTTAAACATCTGCCTTGGCTCAGGTCAGGAACTCAGAGTCCTGGGATTGAGTCCCATGTCAGGGCTCCCTGCTCAGCAGGGAGTCTACTCCTTTTCCCTCCTCCCCTCCCATCACTGGTACATGCTCTCTCCCTCTCAAATGAATTAAAAAAAAAAAAAAAAAAATCTTAAAAAAAAAAAAGACTGCTATAAACTCATGGTTTTTATTTTACTAATAGGAAAACCCAAGTTATTTTTGAAGCTTTTCCCTTTTATTCAGCTACTCCTCGGTCACTGTCTTAGTGCTTTACTGTGACTGGCAAGTATCTCTAAAGTAACTGTAAATGCCCTAAAGGTGATACTACTTTCATAAGTGCAAAACACAGCCAAAAAGGAAGGAAAATCCCAAAAGCAGAATGCAATGAACTACAAGAAGAACAAAATCATTTTGTTTATGGGCCTAACTCTACATGACTTTAAGCCAAAAGAGAAAAATAAGCCCACCTAAAATGATTTTTAACAAGCATCAGGGCAAAGTAAAATTAAGTGAAATATTCTGTGGTTCAAGGTTAACTCATTTCAGTAGTCCTGAGTCAACCCCAAACTAAAACTACTTAAATGTGCCAATTACTAATTTCTGTAACCATGTTTCTAATTTCTAGAAACCATGTTTCCTAGAATGTGAGTCTTTTCACTTCTGCGAATATAACCTTTTACTTTCTGCCCTATTTATTGTCAGGCTGAGTCTCACACTGTCACATATGGTCTTGGGTTTACCCATTACAAGTATCTTGAGGACCAGGAACCTGCAAACTTCTTCAAAGCCACCACCCCACTGCCCTGAGTCTAGCAGAGCAAGAAAGACAGCAACTATTTAATCTATTAGCTGTTTTAATTTCGTGATTCCCATTGACTTCCAATAAATCTACATCAAATACATCAAATCCTGACATTTGGACCTGTGCCCAACAAGGTCAAGATCACTGTTCTCACAAGTACAAATGCTTTAGAGGAATTTCAATGTACAATAATAATTAAAGCATCTCTATTTGCTAAATGTCCTCTTAAGCAAAGAAGAAACACCTGTCTTAAAATGCTCAAGGTACCACCCTCCAAACTCTTTCAATGTCCCCAGGATCACCTTCGTGCATATTTGTATACAAAGAGAAACATTATCTATTAAGCAAATAAATAATTATTTTTCAACTAAGAGTAATAAAAACCTTGCGGCAAAATCTATTTCAATTTGTAAACTTGATATACTAACAAGTTAAGCTGAAATTTATAGAATCTCAAAGGAAAAATACCCTAAATTAATAACAAAGTTTTACGGAGAAAAAAATAGTAATAGTGTCAGGGTACATATGTTTTACTAAAAATAGAAATATATCAGAAAAGCATACACAGGGACATTATAATTTTCAATAATGTTTTCCTATTAATGAAAAATATTAATCTCTTTAAGGAAAAATATTAATTTCCAACCTATAAAAAATAATTCATACCCACCTCTGTGAATGATTTTCAAGTTTTCTTTTAAGTGGTTTAGTGCTTTCACAGTCTAAGGACAAAAAGCAAAGATAGGATAAACAACCAATATCCTTTAATCCCACAGCACACAGTTCATCATAGGTTAACAGCCTTATAGCCGTTCACATTCTTGTAAGCTTAATTATGTCAATATTCTGTCCATTTTTTATGTTAACTAAAGATACTAATTATTTTAGATCTTCTGAAAATGCAGTTGTTTTTACATGCTATTACCTGACAGCTAAAAAGAACCCAATAACTTATAATTTTTTAATAAGTCATTACAAAGTTGTACATTACTTGCATCTTCAAATTTTTCAAGAATGGAAGTAATTCAGTACAAAAGAGTCCAGTCTGATTCCATTATCAATTCTATCAGCTAATAAGTCTTTCCAAATTTCCTCCGTTTCTCATAATTATTCATTCACCTTCACTCTGTGCTGAGTCTTCAAAGTAATTTTGGCAAAGTCAAAGTATCTGTTCAACAACTATGGGAATTTCTGCAGAATTTACATTGTTTAATCACTGCTTGTGGCCAGAAATTAGGCATTTCTTCAGAAATATAGGGAACAGGGGCTTGAATCGAAATTTCTACAATCTCAAAGAGAACTGAAGAACAAGCCAACCCTTTGCTATCAAATGGTCAAGTCTCTGCTCCATCAAGCTGCTGGGTGTCAGGAATGCTGAACTCGTAATTTTTCAAGTAGCTAAGGCCTTTTGTGTTTCTTTGGGTCATTAATTAGCAAAAAAGAGGTTTAGCACAAAGTAATTTTAAATGTTATGCTTAATAGAAAGGATGATCACCAAGTCTAGAAACATAGGCAAATATGTAACAAATGATTTATTTGTGTGTCTACATTACACTTACTGCAATACACAATAAAATAATTTTGTCTATGATTTCTAACTTCATGATCACCCTGGTTAGAAACAGGATTCTGGGGCAGCCCAGGTGGCTCAGCGGTTTAGCGCCGCCTTCAGTCCAGGCCATGATCCTGGAGATCCGGGATCGAGTCCCGTGTCAGGCTTCCTGCAGGGAGCCTGCTACTCCCTCTACCTGTGTCTCTGCCTCTCTCTCGCTGTCTCTCTCATGAATAAATAAAATCTTAAAAAAAAAAAAAAGAAAGAAAGAAACAGGATTCTGGGATCAGGTTGCCTGAGCTTAAATCATTTGCTACCTACAACTGTATGAAGTTCAAAGCAAATTAATTACTTAACCTCTCCATGCTCCAGATCTGTCATCTGTAAAAGGGGTTACTATTCACCACAGAGAGTTGCTATGAAGATAAAATGTCATAAGATCTTAGCCTGATGCAAGTAAACATTCAATAACCATTAGCTACTGTCATTATTCTACTATTGTTGCATTATAATTATCATGAATAGTAAAAGTTCCAAGATAATACTGGGTTTGGGATATTGGACAGAGAGAGAAGACAAAATTGACCAATATAAAATGTCATATATCTTCCCAAGAATAAACAAGTTTCTAGAATTACTCAGTTTCACTTTATAAAATCATATGAAAGGGTATATACTGTAATGTTAAGCTCATAAAATATTTAAATTTATGTACCAATCTGGCTAAATAAATTAAAATATTAACATAAATCTTAAGACCATTATGACTTTAATCTGATTTTTTAAAGTCCAGTTATACACACACACACACACACACACACAGACACACGTAAGTTTCACAACTAAAATACAGTTCAGAAACTGCCTATGGATTTTTATATTAACCCTTAATGATCAAATAGGATCAACTGGCAATCAGCAGACTATACTGGAGGTGAAGGATGTAAGAACAAAGAGGCAGGAACTTGCATGCAACCAGAATTTCTACTTTACGGCTTCCTATAAAACTTAGCTTATACATCTACTAACCTATGTCAATGTCATTAGCTCAGAGTCTCAAGGCTTTCTAAGAATCTTACTAATTTTACTCCATTGAAAGGATTTTTGTGAACAACCTTTGCAACTAAAAGATTCAGAGGAAGAAAAACGATCAGGAATTCACTTTGAAAACTACAAACACATGTGTAAAAGAGTACCTCTTTTGTTTTTGGTACTCTGGTAAAAGTGAACTGGCCAAATCAGCAGCAATGTTGGTTACTGAAACTGCCAGTCAAAAATTTCAATAGCTTAGAGTGGACCACTCAAATCTTAAACCACAGGAAAGACACCCTAAGAATTTCAGTGAAAGGACTTGAAGGGACTGCTGTGATTCTGATTAATTTAGAGATAATGGTGAGAACATAAGCAATTTAAAAGTAGTTAGAACAACAGGGCTAAAAGGAACAGAAAATTTCTTTTTCTGGTTTTGTTTACAGCACAATCTACTATGATTCATTGTGATTTTAATGAACAGAATATTGTAGTTTTTACATAGAACATATTTTGAAAACTGTTCTTATGACTTGTACTAATTACCCCACAGAAGTGATTTTTGTCTGTCTTCCTATTACAAATGATTTTCCAGGAAGGTCAGCAACATTCTGTGAAGGACATTCTGATAGGTGCATTCAAAACTCCAGAAGCATCTTTATATAAGTATATACAGAAGGAATAATTTGAAAACCAGGTACTTACTGCTAAAGTGATTTTGCCTAAAATTTCTTCTGGAATAACATCATCTAATACACTATATACATATTTGTAAAACTTATCAAACGAGGTAGACATGAGTTCCATACAGATCCAACAGTCACCCTATAAAATAACAAACAGCTGTTATTCCTTTACATCTTAGTATTAAGTACTATGTTTCCTTTACTTAAAATAGAAATACAATTAGAGAAAAAGCAATCTTCTTCATCTTTTTTTTTTTAATCTTGCATTAGAGGGAATTTTTGGTTTTTATTAAAGCCCTGGCCAGAAGAGTCTCCTCCTGTGTAAACACAAACTTATTTATTCAACTTCCCCACTCTTGACTGTAAAGTCAGGGATGGTCTTATTACATAGAAATTTTTGTGCTTTTAAAAATATATCAAATTTTGCCATAATCAAATACAAACATAGAAAATATGTGGGAAACTGTTTACTGTCACTAATAAAGAAAAGCAGATTACAGGAATCCAGAGGTTCTATATAAACTTCTGAAATTAGTAAGAAAGGAAGAAAAATACACAGAGCAAACCCAATGTCTCAAATCCTTGCACAAATGCCCCCTTCTCAGGTGGCTGACATTTAAAATGCAGGTCATTTCACTCTTAGCATCCCCTCACCCTGCTCTGTGCTGTCTTGCCCTGAAATTTTATAATAGAAAATATAACTTGTTATGTTTGTCATCCAGCTCCCTTAACTAACACACACTCCACCAGCACAGGGGCTCAATAAACATTCCCTAGATGAATGAATGCTTGCCATAATTAAACTGAATCATCCAAACACTGTTGGTAGCATCACAATGTGTTTTAAACCAGACAGAAGGCAATTTGACAATAAAACAAGAGAGACAGTATTTATACCCTTTGATACAGTCATCTCATGACTGGAAATCTAATTAAACAAATAGTTCACAAATTCCAGAAAAAAAGAAAAAAAAAAAAACAGAAACAAAACTCAAAAGCATGGAACGATCTCACAAGAAGGAATGGAGTACTATTAAAGGGATTATCTAATATTACTGTTACTTGGAAACTACATGGTTTGTGAGAGGTATGCATGAAAAAACACAGCATATGAGCAGATAGCCCAGTTACAACGCTCAGAAAGGATGAGTATGTATGAACAATCGCCACAAAGGACCTTACAAGCGTGAGAACAGATGCCAGGACTATGATAAAAATGATCTCAAAAGAGTTTGCATGTTGTTACTAATTTACAGGCCCAGCTGTATCCTTGGAGATTTTTGACCACTAATCTCCCACCTGGATAATCATGTAGGAGGTTAATGCCCATTAAGGTAAGAACGGCCTGTGTAGAATGACAATCCAATCAGCAGCAGAGCCATGAACAGAACAAAATCCAGTTGCTCCCAACAACACATACAAAGCCAGGACACTGTCTCACATGCAGGAAACACACGCTGCGCTGAATATGGAGACCAGCACTCTGAAGACAGGACGGACACCCGCTAGAGCATGCATGTAGCTACATGGCTTCACAGAATGCTTATATATTTGACACAGTGAACTTCTACTTATATTTAAGTCTGTGTTCTCTCTCTGTGGCTCCTTCTTCTGAGTGCTCTTGCAGATAGACACTCACAAAAGACTAGTAACATCCTTCACCCAACACAAACACTTGAATTTATTTGAAGCTAAAGACACCATCTCAATAGATGCACTAGAATTTTTTTATTAGAGCAAAAGAGAGTTGTGGGACCCCCTCAACTCCTCATCTAGGAAACATGGCTGCCCCACCATCCTCAACAGAGTAGGACAAAACTCAAATGAGTTAACACATAAAGTACAAAATAAAGGGTCTGGCAGGTACAGAAAATGAGGGTGGGGAGGAAGGATGGAAAACAGGAAGGCAACTAAAAAGAGAGAGACAGACATGGAAGAGGGGAAATAAAGGCAGGAACTAAGTAGAACTTGGGGGCAGGGGGGGAGACGGACAATGCTACAATCAGCTCCAGAGAGACCGAGAGAGATCTCTGTGGTTGCCAAGGCACATAGCCTAATGTGAACTTCTGATTTCATCTGGCAGTTCCTTTTGACCATAACTGAGAACAGACAGCAGCAGCAGTGAGCTGCTTTTGAAAAAAACAAGGGGGGTGGGGGTGGGATGGTTTGAACTGCCTCAAAAAGCAACAACAGCAACCTTATTTTCATGGTCGAGCACAAGAAGGGACACCCACACGACTGAAATATGCAAAAGCAGAAATCACTAAATACGGGTTTACTGAAAAGAAAGGTGGAGGATGATGAAAAACTGAACCAGTAAGATCAAGATAAGTGTTCCTAGAGACAAAAACCAGATAAAACCACTGGCTGCTTAGACATACCCACTCAGAAAATAAACTGTTTAAAAAGACACCACTCATGGAGCACCTGGGTGGCTCAGTGGTGAGCGTCTGCCTTTGGCTCAGGGCATGATCCCGGGGTCCTGGGATCGAGTCCCACATTGGGTTCCCCACAGGGAACCTGTTTCTCCCTCTGCCTATATCTCTGACTCTGTGTGTTTTATTTATTTATGAATAAATAACAAAATATTTTTAAAAAAAGACACCACTCACAATACAAAGAAAAATTGTAAAGCTCCTAGGAATGTATATAACAAAAGAAGCAAAACGCTCATGACAACATGTATAAGATATGACTAAAGACATAACAAGTGACCAAAGAAAGAGGCAAACAATGTGAAGACACAAGATCATAAAAGTGTCAGATTCCCCTAAATTAGCTTAAGAACTCAAGTAAATTCTAATCAAAATTATCATGTACCTGGACAAGCTGATCCTAAAACATATAGGAAAGTTGAGCCAGGGTGCACGGGTAGCTCAGTCAGCTGAGCATCTGACTCTTGATTTCAGTTCAAGTCATGATCTAAGGGTCGTGAGACTGAGCCCCACACATCTGGCTCCACATTCAGTATGGAATCGGCTTGGGATTTTTCTCTCTCTCCTCTGCCTCTGCGGCCACACTCACATGCACTCTCTCTCTCTCTCTCAAATAAAGCAATTAAATTTTTTAAAAGAAAAGTAGAGCCAAGAATGGCCAAGGCATTTTTTTTTTAAAGATTTTATTTATTTATTCATGAGAGACACAGAGAGAGGCAGAGACATGGGCAAAGGGAGAAGCAGGCTCCTCGCAGAGATCCCGATGCGGGACTCGATCCTGAACCCTAGGGATCACGTCCTGAGCCAAAGGCAGACACTCAACCACTGAGCCATCCAGGTGTACATAGCCAAGATGATTTTAAAGAAGGGAGCCTAGTCTACTAGACAAAGATTTTTTTATAAACCTGTCACAATAAAAGGCAGTGGTATAAAATAGAGAGGGAAGTAAAAATACCAACAGAACAGATTCAAAAGCTCATGCACACATGGAAATTTGAAAGATGATAAATATAGCAAAGCAAACAGTTGCAAAAGCATGGAATATTCAATGAATGTTGCTGGAACCACTGGCCTTCCAGATAGAAAAGAGTTAATTAGGTAAGTACCTCAGATCATTCACAAATAAAAATACCAAAAAAAAATCTCAAATGGATTTTTTTTTTAAAGTTAAGGCTTAAAACTTTTTTTAATAAGAGTTCTTCAGGGTAGGAGACTTATTTCTTCTCCAAATCACACATGAAAAGAATAAATCATGAAGAGTAAGATCCGCTAAATTGAACTCCATTATAATGGATATTTCCGTATGACAAAGGATACCATACTGTAAGTTCAAAAATAAAACAAAAGCACCTACTTGGATAATAATCAAGAATTAGTACCCTGAATACTAAAGCACTATGCTAAATTAATTAGGCAAAGACAAAACTTAACGGAATAATGGCAAAGGGATATTGATAGGCAATTTACAAAAGACCTGAACACATATGTAAAAAAATTATGTACCTTGTCAGTAGTAAAAAAAAAATGTCATTTTTAAAAATTTTTTTATTTATTCATGAGAGACACAGAGAGAGAGAGAGAGAGAGAGAGAGAGGCAGAGACCCAGGCAGAGGGAGAAGCAGGCTCCATGCAGGGAGCCTGACATGGAACTCAATCCCCAGTCTCCAGGATCATACCCTGGGCCAAAGGTGGCACTAAACCACTGAGCCACCCAGGCTGCCCGAAATGTCATTTTTAAAAGTAAGATACCACTTCAAACTCACCCAATTGGCAAAAATGAAACATTTAATAATACCAAACGTTAGCAATGAGATCTATGTCAATAAATGTTTCTGGGTTGCCCAACAACCACCTCCTCTTTGTTATTTACATCATGCCCAGCTGAAACTACATATCCCAATCTTATATAGAGAAGGGCAGCCAGTGAAATGTCAACACAGTCGGCTGATGATTGCAGAACAGCCTTTTTGGTTCTTCCCACTTCTCTTCCTTTGTGTGGACATTACAGCTGACCTACACGAGCCAACCTGGACCACCAGGGCAACCTTAACAATGTAAACCACAAACTCAGTAAGCCACTAACAGGTTCCAGTACTAACACCCAAATACTATTCCTGATATGGAAATCCTCATTCTTATTGGTAGAAACAGAAGTTAGCACAACTGCTGTGAAGAGGAATATGCCAATATAAAGTTGAAAACAATTCATATTACTTAACCCAGCAATTATATTTCTAGGCATATGCTATACAGAATCTGTAACCTATGTTGTTAAGGAGAAATGCAAAAAGAAGTTCATTTTTACATCCTTTATAACTGCAAAAATGAGAAATGACCTATATTAGGATTATTAAAGAAACATTAAAAAATGGTATATTTAATTATAGAATACTACACAACAGTTAAGATAAATTAACCAAATCAGGGGTGCCTGGCCAGCTCAGTCAGTAGAGCATCCAACTCTTGATCTCGGGGTCATGTGTGTGTTTACTGGGCATAGAATCTACTTTAAAAAGCCAACAAATAAAATGTTGGGTCCACTGTGATTCCCCTCTAAGTGTCTGTACGTTCAAACTACTTCACAGTTTAAAAAAAAAAAAAAGCAAGAACTACCTTAAGAAACTAAAAACAGATGAGCAAATTAAGCCAAAATATGCAGAAAACAAGAAGAGTGATCAGAATGAAAAAAAGAAAACTTTTCTTTAAAGATTTTATTTATTCATGAGAGAGACACAGAGAAAGAGGCAGAGACATAGGTAGAAGGAGAAGCAGGCTCCCCACATGGAGCCCGGTGTTGGACTTGATCCCAGGACCCTGGGATCACAACCTGAGCCAAAGGCAGATGCTCAACCACTGAGTCACCTAGGTGCCCTTGAAAAAAATTTTAAACAGAAAAATAATATAGAAAATTAATGCAACTAAAAGCTGGCTCACTGAATGATGGATAAAATTGATAAATCTCTAGCCGGACTCATCAAGTAAAAATAGAGGAGATGCAAATTACCTATTAAATTGTCAATTAGTTTGACAATTTAGATGAAAGAAACAAATTTCTTCAGAGAAACAAACCACCAAACTTTATTCCAGAAGAAACATAACTTGAATAGAAAACTCTGTCTTTGAAAGTAACTGAACTTGTAGTTGAAAAGCTTCCCATAAAGAAAAGTCCTAATTCAAATGGCTTCTTTGGTGAAGTCTACCAAACATTTACAAAAGAAGTAATACCAAGTCTATATAAATTTTCCCAGAAAGCTGCAAACAAGGGAGTATTTTCCTACTCATTCTATATGGCTAGCACTAATATACTGACATGAAAGCCAAACAAAAACATTATAAGAAAAATACGGATCAGTATCTCTGAAGAACACAGATATGAAACTTCCAAATAAGGGCACCTGGCTGGCTTAGTCAATAGAGCGCACAACTCTAGATCTCAGGGTCATGAGTTCAAGCAAGCCCTACAATTGGCATGGAGCTTATTCAAAAAAAATAAGTAATAAAATTTTAAAAACAGAACTTCAAAATAACATTTCAGCAAATTTAATCCAACAATATATTAGAGTGGTAATACATGATAATCAAGTAGATTTATCCCAGAAATGCAAGGTTGGTTTAACATATGAAAAGCAACCCATGTAACTTACAATATGAAAAAAAGAATTTAACATCATACAATCACCTTAAAGATGTAGAAAAAGAATGGGGGAAACTCTAACATCTATTCCTCATTAAAAAAAAAAAAAAAAAAAACCTCAGCAAATTAGGAATAGAAGGGCACTTCTTCAACCTGATAAAGAATATCTATGAAAAACTTACAGCAAAAAAAAAAAAAGAAAAAGAAAAAGAAAAAGAGAAGACTACAGCTAACATCGTCCTTCCTGATGAAACCCTAAAGATCTCCCTAGGATCAGAAACAAGACAGGATGGCCACTGTCACTGCTTCTATGTACTAGAGGATCTAACCAGCACAGTAAGATAAGACATAAGTAAATAAATGGAACCCAAACTGAAAAGAACTCTCTTTATTCACAGACAACATGATAATCTATACAGAAAATGTGATGGAATCTACAAAAAGCTACAAGAACTCATAAGTCAACTTGCACTAGAATGTCCTAGGGGCCCTCTGGGTGGCTCAGTCAGTGAATCATCTTCCTTCAGCTCAGGTCATGATCTTGGGGTCCTGGGATGGAGCCCCACACCAGGCTCGGCGGGGAGCCTACTTCTCCCTCTCCCTCTGCCCCTCCCCACTTATGTTCTAGCTCACTGGCTCACT
The DNA here is from genome assembly GCF_048164855.1 of Canis lupus baileyi. Taxonomy (NCBI): domain Eukaryota; kingdom Metazoa; phylum Chordata; class Mammalia; order Carnivora; family Canidae; genus Canis; species Canis lupus. The sequence goes on from NC_132840.1 coordinate 52,864,833, forward strand.
CTCTAATAGATAAAAATCTCTAAAATTCTTTTTAAAAAATTAAAAGGGGGGATCCCTGGGTGGCTCAGCGGTTTAGTGCCTGCCTTCTGCCCAGGGCATGATCCTGGAAACCCGGGATTGAGTCCCACGTCTCAATCTAGGAGGACTGAGTCCTCCTGCAAGGAGCCTGCTTCTCCCTCTACCTGTGTCTTTGCCTCTCTCTCTCTGTCTCTCATGAATAAATAAATAAAATCTTAAAAAAAAAAATTAAAAGGAATCAAGTTTAAAGACCAGCACTACCTGATCTTAAGACTAGCTGGAGGACTCAAGACAGTGTGGAACTGATACAGAGACAGAACACAAACAAATCATTAGAAAAGACTAGCTAAAAAAAAAAATTAAAAAAAAAAAAAGGACTAGTCCAGAAACAGACCTACACACCTGGGGTCAACTAACTTCTGACAAAAGAGCAAAAGATATCCACATGTAAATAGTAAACATTAATCCATACCTCCCTACCATATAAAAACGAACTCCAAATGGATTATAAATATAAATGTTATCTGAAATTATAAAAGTCTATAAGAAAACATAGGAGAAAATCTGAGTGACTTTGAGTTAAGCAAAGATTCCTTCTTACATACAATATCAAAAGCACAATACATTTTTTCTTAAAAAAAAAAACCAACAACAACAAATTGGCCTACAACAGTATTAAGAACCTTCATTTTTCAAAAAAAAAAAATGTTGTTAAGAGTATAATGAATAAAGTCACACATGGGGGAGCAAATACTTGCAATCATATATCTGATAATAAACTTATATCCAGAATATGTTTTTTTTAAAAAAACTCCCAAGGGGCACCTGCGTGGCTCAGTCAATTAAGTGTCTGACTCTTGGTTTTGGCTCAGGTCATGATCTCAGGGTCATGAGATCCAGCCCCACATTGGGCTCCATGCTGAGTGAAGAGTCTGCTTGAGATTCTCTCCCTTTCCCACTATTCTTTTCCCCTGTGCTCTTTCTCTCTCTCTCAAATAAATAAATAATTTTTTTAAAAAATAAAAACTCCCAAAACTCAAAAAGAAACAAAAAAAGCTTTTTAAAAAATAAAGTTGGAAGAGGAACTTCATCAGAGAGGACATATGGTTGGTAAACAGGCACCTGAAAAGCTTTCAACGTCACAATCCATCAAAGAAACAAATTTAGGGGTGCCTGGGTGGCTCGGTCAGATAAGTAGCAAACTCTTAACTTGGGCTGAGGTCAAGATTTCAGGGTTCTGGGATCCAGCTCCTTGCGGGACTCTGGCTCAGTGGGAATCTGCTTCTCTTCCTCTCCCCTCTGCCCCTCTCCCCACTCATTCTCACACATGCATGTGTGCACCCTCTCTCTAAAATAAATAAATCCTTAAACAAAATTTTTTAAAGACAGTGAGATTCCAGTTTACACCAATGACAATGGCTAAAAATTGAAAAGACCATCCCAGGTATTAGAAAAGATGTGGAAGAAAGAGAAGTCTCATACATTACTGGTGAAGGTTGAAAATAGTACAACCACTTTGGAGAATAATTTTAAAAAGTTAAATATTCACCTACCATATGATCCAGCCATTCCACTACCAGCTATTTACCCAAGGGAAATGAGAGCACATGTCTACTCACACAGTTGTATACAAATGCTCACAACAGTGTTATTTGTAACAGACAAAAACCAGAGACAATCCAACAGTCCCTCAGCAGGAGAAGGAGTGAACCAATCGTACATAGCATATCCCCACCATGGAATACTACTTCCACTACTCAGCAATATAAATGAACAAACTATTGACACACACCACAGAAGGAATTAAAAAACAATTACATAGAGTAAGGAAGATAAAACATACATACTGTACTATTCCATTTACATAAAACTCTAAAAAATGCACATCCACCTACAGAGGCAGAAAGCAGCACGGTGGGAGCAGAGAGGACATGGGCACAGGGAGTGGGAGTGATGGAAATGTCCACCTTCTTGATTGGTGATAACTGTACAGGTGTACAACTTGTTCACACATATGGAACTGTACCCTCTCAATACGTGCGTTTTATCATATGTTGATGTTCCCTCAATAAGGCTGTGCTTAAACTATGCAAGAGGAAGGAAAGGAAAGAACATAAGCAGTAGCAGGGGGAGAAAGGGAAGAATGCACTAAATTCAGCTAATATCAGCGCCTTTTACATAACCCAATGACCAGCTTTAGTCACCAGTTACTCAGAATAGTATCTCCTACACTAGAATTTCTCCAACCTCCAAAGATACTCAAAGTAAGGGCTTCTGTGCTTTTAAATTCTGAAAATCTATATATTAAAGGACATTTTTAAAGTGATTCTAGGTTTCAGTTCTGATAAACGGAAGGTGCGGACCTTTAGGCAAGTTACAGGCTACAAGTTACGTTTATTGTTCAATATTGTGAAGCTCTTCATTTTTCTGTCTTCAAAGTCTGAAAATGAGTTTAGAAACCTGTGCAATTAGATGTCTTAATAACTTACCAACATCAAATCCAAGTTGTACTTTGGGCTTTTTATTTGAGTTCAGCTCCATTGTAGAAAGAAGTATAAATGGTTGGAGACAATCGCAAAAAACAAGTTTCCAACTTAGGTATTAAATATTATTCAGTCATTGCTCTGAGTAAAACTATGGAACTTGCAGAGGCTCAGTGATTACCCAAGAGCAAGATTCATCTCTCTACAGAGGAGCTGCCAGGGTAAGAAAACTAACATCTCATGAGCTCTCTGATTGATAGCTGACTGAAGCAAACCACAAGCTGATGTCTTACGGGCATACGTATGATAAAACGAAATGTCCTGGAGGGTTCCTCACAGGGACAGTAATTAAAAGTCATTTGTCTTCCTCATAGTGGTGATTAGGTGAGAGTCCAGATTACATATGTTCATCTCCAGTCTTTCCTTTCATAAACCCAGAATTGTGTGTCTATTACTAGAACTGAAGATCACGTTGCCAAAAAGATTCTTTTAAATGATCAATCTCAAAAGAAAAATGTTTCTCTAAACCCTTATTAAGTCTGTTTAATATTTTTAACCTTTGTAACCTCAGGAAACACACTCTGCCTATGCATTCTTTAAAGGTGAACTTTTGGCTTCTAAACTTTTTTTTTTTTTTTTAATCCAGAAAGTACCTATTACTTCTTGCAAGAGGGTGGAGAGAGTTCATGTTCACCTGTCAGGGCATTTTGCAACTTTATACAACTTAACTGTGCAGATCCTCAGCCTCCATCAGATCATACTCAAAAATTGTAGTCCTGTGAAAAAGTAATTATTATTTTTTATTTTTTTTGTAATTATTTTTTTAAATGAAGCTGAAAGTTCCTCATCCCTAGACCACTTGTTCTATAACAGAAAGAACAGTGAGATTTTTGTCCCTAAAGTCCCATCTCTGCTACTTCTTTATGTGACTTTGTGACTATACTGACTATGTGACTATAGTGACTATGTGACTATGTGACTCCCATCCAAACAGTCCTCAAACCTCAGCCTCCTCTCTAATTAATTTAGAGAGGGAGAAGGGGGATGATGCCCCCGAATGCCCTGAGACCATTACAAAGAGAATATATATGAAAACTGTAGAATAGTCGACAGATGTTTGTGCTTACAGCTGCATTATCTCAACTCCCTTCCACCTCCCTGAGATATTGACAATGCATTTTACCCTGCTTCTCAGAAGAAACAATGAAGACACTGTTCAGATACTACTCCAAGCTTTCTGTGTTGTTTCCAATATTTGCAATTCTGGGTGTCACTTACTCTGCCTTCTTTTCATAAAATCAGACTTCTACACTGAGTAGGCTGGGGTTATACATCTAATACTGCCTAAAGGAATGATTAAACAATGAACATGAGACATAGGCTGGAGTACCTGAGCTCAATGGAGTTGAAATACAGCTAAGATAGGGCCAGTAGGAGCCTCAAGTGGCAGAGCTAGAAAAGCAGACTGTGGAATCCAGTTGGGACAGACTGTAGTTCAATCCCTAAGTAAGTACTGCTCTGCATAAGCTCTGAAGAATAAAATGGCCAGAAGATTTAGTGATTATAAAGACTAAATCAATGGTTTGGGAGAAGGGAGGAGGAGATGGCAAGACTCTTGTGGAACATAAAGAAAAGTTCCAGATTCATGATCTTACAGACAGCACGACTTTATGATACACTTAGGTTCAGGACAGAGTATGTTCCTGAACATACGATGTATACTGTCACAACGTACTACTGGTGTGCTATGGTGAAGGAAGACAAATCCCGTGTACCCAGTCACAAAAACGAATATTCGAGTCATAACAAGTACAAGGACAGAAGTACAAAGAAACTAGAGGAGTCTAGAATTAACAGTAATTAATTACTGATTCAACAAAGCAATGGACCCTTCCACCTACTAGAGTCACCTCTTAAGAGCACAGAAAAACAAATCAATAAAAACAGATGTACTGAGTAGGGAATTAATTGACTAAGCTCAAAGGTCTTCTCCAATTTTAAGACTTCAAAAATTTCTAGTCAAGTTAAAGTCAGGTCTGTCTTACAACACAGTATTTTTTAAGTCAGGAAATAAAACAAAACCCCCAAGGCTACATCCCCGCTTTGTGATCCAGTCCCAGAAAAAAAGAAGGGAGGGGCTTCTCACCAGCTCATAACGGCCCCACTAGCACAAGCTCATCCTAACACTTTCAAAATGACAACGGTGTTTTATAAAGAGTATTAAAAGTGTGTAAGGGATCATTCAGCCGAAGTCCCACTCACCTAAGTAAATATCACAAATGTGTGAGGACTGGCCAGGATACCCGTAAGTGTCGGATTGGGGCCCAGCTCCAGCTCCAGCTCCACCCACACCCCCTGCCCTAAATCCCTTCCTTCCCTGCCTCGGGCAATGAGATGACTGGAAGGACTACACGGGTTTGACAGCCAGAGGCAGAAGTGATACCCTGTGTCAGGACACGGAATAACCAGGGGCCAAAAGAAGACACATGACCCTGAGACCATGCAGTCTCTACACAAAAATCCAGATAACAAGATTAGCTAGAAGAATTCCTAGTATAACTAGTGAATTTCCATATGGGTTGCACTGAGGGTTCTGATGAGGGTGAGTAAATGCTTCCATTAAAAGCAGATACAATTAATGACAGAAATAAAGATAAGTTTTTAAAGGGGGAGAGGGGACACTGAGGGAGTTCAAAGCCAAAACAGAGAAATCTCAACCTATGGCAAAGGGTTATTCAGAAGTTAGTGGATTTGTCAGGTTCTTAAAGAACAGAAACAATAAGTGAAGAAAGGAAATATGCGGATTCACAAATGACAGCCATAAATACGTATTTTAAAAGCCTGAGATTCACCCCTTAACCAAGGAATAATCAGTGCTGGAAATAAATGTGTGCAATCTCACACCTATATACTAAAATATTCAGAGATCAGCTTATTGCTAACGTCTGGCAATTAATGAAGATCAGAATCTAAGCCTGCCATCCTCTTATTTATTCCAATGAGATAGTTATTCATCAGCTAAAACCCCAAATTGTTTATTCCTACCTCTCTGAAGAGTGCACCATAAAACTGAACAATGTACGGGCAATCACTACTCCGCATTACTACATCCAAATCCATAAGAAGCTGTTTTTGTTCTTTTTCATCCACTGTTGACCGAATTCTCTGGAAAAGAATGACAAAAGATGTCACAAAAACATAAAACAATGTTAGAAACCCGAGAAAAACCACTACCACAAGACTGAAAAATTGCTAAGCAAATGTCATTAAATACTAACCAGACATAAAAATTATCATCTTCCTTAGACTTTTATGAGAACAGTTTTTATCACAGAAAAACAAAATAGCACTTAGTATCTTTAAAAAAAAAACAGCACTTAGGAATTTTTTAAAGGACACAGGGCTTTTTAACCACAAGCATCCACTGATGACGTTGGCAGTTATATAACAGAAGTTCCTAAGCAGTGAAAATTAACCCTCACATGCAAATATAAAGAGAGGCCTAACGAGCTATATTTGAAACAGTTTTTGTGTGAATAATCAGCTTCACAGATACCTTTACTGTATGGAATCTAGGTATTCAATGCAAGAACAGCTCTCCTCACTCCCTGGCAACCTTACCCCCCACCCACCCTCCAGCATCCTCATTCACTAGAGATGGAAAATGGTCCAGAACAGGTCAATGGGAATCAGTGCAGGAACAGCACACAGACTACATTCCCGGCCTCCCAAATCCTATGCTGGAATCTCCCCCATCACCACATTTTCTATAGTCAAGAATAAAAAGTTCTCCCTGACTCTCCACCCCAGGGGTCAGAATGGAGGGCAGTAAGAACATGGTGAAGAAACTCAACAAATGAGGAGAGAGAGGGCTTTTTGTCTATTTCTAAACTGATGAGGCTCCGTTCTCTGTAAACGGCAGACTTGGGGTTTACCCCTAACCCACCTGTACCACTTCTCTGCATGCTTCTAAAAGATTAACACAAAAAACTAGTACCTCCACCTCCCACAACCCACTGCTCCCGCCCCCAGCCCCAGGAACAGTAGAGCGCATGGAGACACTCAGAGGGACGGTTCCCACTGCACAAGAGAGAGAGGAAAGAATCAAGTTCAGAAAATATAAAACATGAATAATGAAGTTATAGTTTAACATCGAGGCATGCAAACAACTTTTTTCTCATAAAAAAAAGTTCACAATGTCACACCGCGCCACTGTGTACAACACATAGTACATACTTACAAGGCAAGTTAGTATATCAAAAAATACACAAGGTGGCATTTTGTCTTCCAAAGACTTCAAGGTATCTGTCCTCAATGTTCTTGAAAGGGATGAAGGCAGGCAATTAAATTCTTGGGCCCATTTTACAGAAGAGAAGCCAGAGGCACAGAGAGATACAAAAGATGTATTCCATGTAACATGACAATAAGCACTTGCAGAAGGAACAGAAGCAGGTTCTTTCATTTTCCTCTCTCCCCACAAAATGAGGCATTCCATATATTTCAAATACAAACACATTTAATTTTGCTACTTGAAATTTATAGCCTGCTAGCTATAGTACTTCATACCAAGTAAAATTTACTAATTAGCATCTGTCTTGTATGCACTGATTTAAGACTTTTACACTGAATATCACTAACCAGATAAACAAGAAATAAATAACAAATAAATAAAAAGAACAAAAAATAATGACAATATAAGACTAATCTTTTAAAGTTAAGAAAAATTTCCTTCTTTCTCTCATTTATATACTTTCATAGTTTGGAGATTAATGATCTTTCTTTTAAATCAACATCAGGCTAATATTTGCTCAAAAACTATATTTTTAAAAAGTTAAAATAGTCCAGAGATTTTAATTTGTTATTAGTTGAAAACCATGACATTGATAATTTTGGTAAGTATTTTAATTACATTTATTCCTGTTTTTAAAACAATAAGCTTAAAAGGATAACTGTGAAAATACTAGTTTGGGAAGGCAATTTTTTAAAGAAAAACTTAATCTTATATGTCTACATTTGAAAGACAAAGAGCTGGTGATTAGAGACAAATGGGAAAGAAAAAGGAAATGATACTCTGGAAAGATTTCCACCAACTGAAGAATTCTCACTATTAAAAGGTTTAAAAACTTTGTTTTTTTCTATTTTCACTTGTACAGATCTCTGGGCAAGTATAAATACACTAACATTCACACTCATAAGACACTATTATAAAAGATGTCCTCTTTCCTAGTTTGTTTCCCCAAACTGGTCATAGGGTTTTCTAAATTTCCATTTGTACAAATGCTTGTATTTTAACTACTGGAAAGCATATTACAGCCAAAACCTTAATAGTTAACATCAATAACTGACTCTTGAACCAATTCTTTAGAACGAATTTCTAAAAATATTACAGTAGCTACAGAAAAGACACATGCTACTATATGGACTAGAGGCCTGACTGGAAGTCCCAGTATTGGACTGGTATCTAATTCTCAATCCTGGGCCGGATTATCATGAGCCAGGATGGAGAGAATTCCTGCCACAGCTCAAACCTTTGAGCTCATCAATGTGGCAGTAAAATCTACTCATCTGTAAACTATTCTTTAAAGCCACTACTAGTACAAAACAGAACACCGGGCCACTGGATGACCTACTGGTCTACCAGGAAATTGATTCTGCTCTTGGATACTTGTCAATGGGTTAACACCTCTTCGTGCTCTCTGAGCATCTGGTCCAGGGGACAGGAAGTGTGTAGAAGAGAAGCTGCTGGGAAGGCACCAGCATTGTTTGGGACTGAGCAAGTAGCACTAACTCTTCATTATACAGAAGTTTTAGGGTTATATTGCAACATGTATTATATGTGAGCACTTATAAAATAAAGTAATTCAAAAGGCCTAAAGGATTCAAAAAGGGGATTAACCACAAGCACATGTCTACAGTAATGGTTACTTCAAATTAGTTATTTTAACTCAATTAATTCAATAAATGTTCAAACTGGAGAATACTTAACAATAATCAATAACTCGAAATAATTCTTAGTAGCATGAGTCACAGCCAGGGAAGTTTCTCTAATGGAACAAAACAATGTGTATGGATAAGATTTTTACACTGGAAATAAGTACAGCCAGGATTTTCTAATACTAAGGGAGAATAATCATATAACATGGAACACATGAACAAGAACAAATTTCCCTTCCCTTTATGAAACTGTTCTTGGGAGCTTCCCTTCTCCTGGCTAGATGAGATGCTGCCTGATTCATCAATCATTTCATAAAGCCAACTAAATCTTCAAATTAAAGAGAGAAAAAAAAATGCTTTCCTTAATAGAAAGAATGGAAAATTGAAGCCCAAAGGTGACACCAATTATACATAAAAATCTCTCATAATTAGAATGTTCAAAAGGCAAATGTATCGATAATGTCTCGAATCAAAGAAAACTTTTATTTATATCAATAAACTTGAAAATTAAATAAGACTTTGAGTTTGTGTTCAGAAACACTTTTTTTTCCTCATAAAGAATGGGGTTGAAAAACTCACACAAGATGACAAAATATTTAAGAAAATTATCTCAAGAACCTTAAGTTTTTTTAAAGTTTCATTTTCAACCAAATATCAGAACTCATTAAAATCACTAATTTTTTCATTATGGGATTATTGAGCTCTTTTATTTGTCACTATTTTATTTCCTTAGCTCCTATTATAACATGCCCTTGAGACAAATTATACTTTTTCAAAATCAATCCACACCTCTTTTCCAATAATATTTTCAAATTATCACAAATTTTACTTTATTGGAACAAAATATAGGGCAAACACTTAAAATCAAAACAAGACTTGATACCCCACATTAGAAGCTGTTTTCCACAGTGAAGAAATTGATATACTTGAATCTAAAATAATATTTTAAAAATTATTGTCCAAATTTGTATTCAAGGTTGCTTTATACTCCAAACAAAAGCAGGTAAATGCCAATAAAAACAGCATGTAGCTACAGATCAGCAATGCCAAAATAACTCCAATGAAAACTCTTTCAGACACAGAGGATAAACTGAATACCTGGTTCTCTGTTTTTATTAGTGTTATGCATGGTTCTTATGCAATTAAAAATAAAAAAAAATCCAGCTGCACCTGGGTGGCTCAGTTGGTTAACTGTCTGACTCTTGATTTCAGATCAGGTCATGATCTCAGAGTCATGAGATTGAGCCTCGCAGCAGGCTCTCCATGTAGGACATGAAACCTGCTTAAGATTCTCTTTCTCGATGAATGGATAAAGAAGATGTGGTTTATGTATACAATGGAATATTACTCAGCTATTAGAAATGACAAATACCCACCATTTGCTTCAACGTGGATGGAACTGGAGGGTATTATGCTGAGTGAAGTAAGTCAGTCGGAGAAGGACAAACATTATATGTTCTCATTCATTTGGGGAATATAAATAATAGTGAAAGGGAAAATAAGGGAAGGGAGAAGAAATGTGTGGGAAATATCAGAAAGGGAGACAGAACGTAAAGACTGCTAACTCTGGGAAACGAACTAGGGGTGGTAGAAGGGGAGGAGGGCGGGGGGTGGGAGTGAATGGGTGACGGGCACTGGGTGTTATTCTGTATGTTAGTAAATTGAACACCAATAAAAAAAAAAAAAAAAAAAAAGATTCTCTTTCTCCCTCTCCCTCTGTCCTTCCCTCATCCCACTTGCTCTCTCTCTCAAAATCATTAAACATTTTTAAAAATTAAAAAAATTTAGAAGTCCACAGAGCTTCACGTTTTTAAAACAGCCAATCCAACTCATGCCATTGGCTGGAGCAGCCACACACCCAGGTACTAGGAGTTCCGTATGGATTAAGCTACAGTGATAGAAAGTTGACAGATTCTATAAGACAAGCTCAAAATTTTAAGTTAGAAATTGTCCTCTTGCCCTCTCCTACCTCGTGCATAAAACAAAATGTCCACTCTAACAACAGTCCAAATCATGCAGACAAAATACCAATAAGTGGTTGAAAGGTTGCTTTCCTTCTCTCTGCACAACGTGGCATCTGGAAATCATTGGTAAATTTAAATGTTGGCAGCTTATACTTGGCCTTCATTTGGAATGCTCAATGTTTAACAATTTAAATTTAAAGCATAAATACTCCTTTACTGATAGTGAACAACTATTTAAATGTGGCGTAGTTCCAGATGGCCTCTAAATACATTGGGACCTTCACAATGAGATGATTCTTGCACATTATCTCCAAACCCTGCTAACCCAACCTCCCCCACACAATTTGTTGGTACTCATCAGGAATGAATGGATAGGGATAAAACTAACATAAGTAGGAAGAACTTTCCAGTAGATTAAGACCTGTTTTTCTAATGGAAAGGGATTGTGGGAACTATTCAAACTACATTCACTTAAGGACTGGAGGTAGGAAGGGCAGAGAAGCAAAGGAGATGAATGGAAACAGGTAGTGTACACCCTCAAAGAAACCATTCACCTCTTAAGAGATATCAGGACCGTATTAGCGTCACTGTTTATCTTCGTTTCCTAAATTGATTTTCAAGGGTCAGAAAAAACATTCGGGAAGGGATAAAAGGAAAGTGTCATGATGACCCAATCGAAGTTGGGAGATAAGGCCAAGATGGCTCAAATGTAGCAGAGAAAAAGAAGAAAGGCTGACAACACAATGGCTAAGGGACAAGCTGTAGGGGAAGCAAAATAAGACAGGCCCACAGGGTAGGTCCTTAGAAGCAGGTCAGCAAGGAACTTTTTGCCTAGGTGTTATATAAATATCCAGCTGCTACTGGTGCTCACCACTCACTCTGACTCAGAGGTAACCCTCCCATCTCCACATCAGAGTTCTCAAAGATATCTCAGTTGCTGGAGAGGCCAGGCATATACCAAAGCACTAGGGCGTACCTTGAAATGACCCAGTCTGGTCTGCCTGGGTCCTGGTGTGAGACCTTCTGATTCTCACCAAAAACTGAGAGATCCTCCTACCAACTCAAGATGTAAGAAAAGGTCAGACAGATGACAGGCTCTATGTCTTGGACAATGTGGGTGTGGGGAAGGCCCTCTGGGTTATCCGATTCCATTTCTGCTCAGAAAAGGGGAAAACAGCTCATCAGATGCTCAAAAGACTCAGAACAAGGCAAGACTGATGACAAATCATAGGTGCTCCTGATTAAAAACAGCAGTTCCACAATGTGTGTGACAGATGCAAGTTCTAGGATCAGATCATTCCAGGCAAAAAAAAAGATACAAGTCATCTGCAAACGGATCAGGAATCAAGACCTGGGGAGAGTCCAGGAATGAACTTTAGAAAGGCGGACTTCAAAACAATAACACAAAGACACTTACAAGATATCTACTAGTTCTAACTGATACTCGTGTTTTGCTTTTGTTTCGAAATAGAGAAAATATCTGGGAGGATGAGATGTGGGGAAACAGAAGAAATAGGGTAACTGATGTGGTAGGGCATGATCTCTAGTCCCAGCAGGTAAGAAGGTCTCTAAATTCTTGAAAATTCACATCAGGTTTGTGACGGGCTCAGCTGAGGGTCCAGAAGGCAGCAGAACAAGGTCATAAGAGCAAGGTTGGAGACTCATACCCCTGCTGTACATGCTTATCTTCAGCTACTTAGGGTACATTAGGAATAAGGTACAACTACTCAAAGTGAAGAGAAGTGAGTTTGCCAGTAAGAAATTAGGGCATGGATACAAGACTGAGCAAGCTGATGGGTTCAATGACCATACAGGAAATCTGTGGATACCTTTGAAGATTATCTAGGAACTTATTAAGACAATGTGACATCAGATAAAATGATGCCAGCTATTAGTATTTTGGCCCTTCTAATGGCAAAGTGTCACTCTCAACTTGCCACCAACCTACATGGGAGCCCCAGAAGGCATATACTCTTCAACAATACTGTGGGGGATCTGCATTACTGGCAGGTGGCTAAAACTCATCTCCCTGATTGTGGCTCATTCCTACCCATAAGCACCCATCAGCATCGAAAGTTACTAAAACATTAGGATTCCGTGTTTCAAGTAATTGCCAAATGTCTTGCCAGAGTGATATGATGGCTAGAACCACCACTCCCAGGACAAGAATGAAACCAAAAGCTCCCTGTGTTGACCTTTTGTACCAAGTGGACACTGATAAATATCACCCATGCAGAAATCCTAGAACTAGTACATGAGCAAACAGATCATGAGGGATCGCGGGTGGAACTCTTCTCCATAGGAACTATTTCATTTAAAATCAAAAGAGGAAAAAAAATAATAATAATAAAAAAAAATTAAAAAAATAAATAAATAAAATCAAAAGAGGAGGGGCATCTGGGCGGCTCAGTTGGTTAAGCATCTGATTCTTGATTTTTGGCTCAGGTCATGGTCTCAAGGTCCTGGGATCAAGCCCCATAGCAGGCTCCACGCTCAGCAGGCAGTCTGAGATTCTCTTTCACTCCCTCTTTGTCCCTCCCCCCTTAAAATAAATCTTTTTAAAAAAAATCAAAAGATGACAAGAACAAGGATTATCTTAACTGATACAGTTGTGAGAGTGATATTTTGAAAATGTGCCCTGTTCCTGGACTCTACAAACCCAATACTGTTATGCCAGAAGTACACCTGTTCATTAAGGATTCCTTGCTAAAGAACCCTCCTAAGGTTAGTATCTGTGAATAAAAGATGAAGGGGAGTCCACTGTCAATCAGTAGCTGACTTCAGGCCAACCTAAATCAGTGATGTGGGGGATAGGAGAGCAAGGATCACACTCAGATCCCCAAGTGCCCCCCAGTGGATCCTCACAAATATGCTGCTTTCCCAGAAGAAATGTGCAGAAGTCAGTTCTAATACAAAGCTGGAAAACCCCAGAAACCACTGCAGCACATCAGTATGCTATTATCGCCTTCCTCTGGGATGCAGGAAATCTCAGGCATTCTTATGTTCCTAAGTTCAAAACAAAGATTCTCTATCCCACAGATGCAGCAAGACTCATCCCTGCTACAGAGGTTCATCCTTAGCTGCTAGTCTTCTAGATAGATCACATACAAAAATGCTCACTGTTTCTGTCTCATAATGCCATCACTAATGAGGTCAAAGCAGATAGCAACATTAGCTGAAACAGTTTAAAAAGCCAAGTATTTGGAATGCTGATCACAGATGCAAAACCGGTTTTCATGTCAAAGAGTAGCAAATCAAAAGTGTCTGTTAAATCAATTGTTTTAAATTATGAAAACATGTTTCCACTACGGCAGGAAGAAAGAATACTGATTCTTAATTGCAAAATCATGCAGGTCTTTAGAATCAATTTAATGAATTCTCAATTGTATCTTAATCAAATTAATTAACAGTAGTACCTCTTATTCTCCTCACTGAGGATACTGAGGCCCATTTAATACCTTCTGCATAGGCTCTGTTATGCATCATCAGAAAGTTTGGGAGATCAGTCCCAAAACATATGGCGTATTTATTACATCATGGGCAGAGCTGCCTGAGGGCAAAGTTAATGGGACAAGCTTGATATGTCTTGATTAAGGATGGTATCATCATCTTCCTCTTTACTAATTACATCACCCATATACAAAGGGCACAATCTTAGCACTAACATTCTGCAAGGGCCTAAAGATCATAAACGACAAATCAGTACCCGTGACACTAAAGTGACATATGAGAAGACATCTGATGTATAACCAATTTTGGAGACATGGCGGGAAGACCACAACAAAAATCATATAAAATATGGAGTCAGATGATCCTCATCTAGAGTGAGGTGTAATAAGGTTTTTCTCCAAATTACTACTAGATAGGCTGAGGTATAGATCCCAAAGCTCTTCTTAGAGTTCATGTCCTATGAGCAGGCAAGGTTCCCATCTCCTATCCCTTACACCAACCAAAATAGTACTATTTTATTTATATTATTTATTAGGGTCTACATACAATTTCATTAACAGAAAGAGTCTTCAGTGTGAAAACAGGAGAAAAAAAAAAACGAAAACAAAAAAACCCCACACATATAGAGGAGTTCCAACTATAAACAAGAGACCTGACTTCAAAACCAAGGCTGACAGGAGGACAGCTCTGCCACATTCTTTGGCTCTGCCCAGTCCTGGAAGCATCCACTTAGACTTTTCATCTGCAACACCACAATGTTCAGGTGACTTTAGGAAGCATACAATAATATGGCTCAGCCAACTACGGATTTCTTAATGAAGCCACATGGTCTAGCCAATTAAATCAGAGCGGAAGGTGTTGGAATCCAGTCTCAATTCAAAACCAGACAGCCACGACTTCTGTGTCCCACAAGTGATCTGGAATATCAAACATGAGCGCTGTGGCCTTTCAAAACCCAACAAGATTGCCTAACAATACACTCTATACCATGAGAAAGGAGCTTTTCAAACTTAAGGCCACTCCTGTCGACTATCTTTCCAGTGTTTTCAGAACAATGTGCAAGACCAGTTTTAAGGACTCAAATGAACCTCATCCAATAAGGCTCACAGTTCCCACCAAAATCATTCAGTCATGGAACTTCTGGTAGAAATGGCAATGTGTCTGCAGTGGCAGGGAAAATGAGCAAGCTGTCCTTTGCCGACCCCTGCGTTCCTATACTTGCAGCACTGTCTGCCTCAAGATGGAAGCCCCCCACACTGCTCAGGCAAGGGCTGAGCTAGGGGCTGCTGGTATGGGTGGGCGGAGGGCTTGGAAACTTCTCCTCGGGGCAGGAGGATTAACCTAAGTCTCAACTGCAGATCAAGGACACGGTAGGCAAGATCCAAATACCAAGGAGAGGCAGGATTGCAGGAATCAAAATCAGGTTACCAGCCCAGGATGGATCAGGAGCCCTCAAATCAACACAACAGGAAAGTTAGAAGAGTAGAGAAAAACCCTTGAGGGTTGAAGTAATAAGACAAATTAGGGCCATCACCAAGAAAGGGAAATCACCTAAAACCCTTCACCCCGCTAACCAGGCTGACCAAGCACCTAGGCTGTCTCTTTGATTATCACACATGACTTCTCAAGTAGAAGACTGAAACCTCATCTGTAAATATCAATTGTGACAACCTCAATGTGACACCTGCCCATACCCACCCACCTGCCCAACATCAGTTCCGCTCGCCCGTGACATGACAGCTTCAATCCAGGGCCACCCCTCTAAATATCAATCCCACTGCCTTCCATCTGTAGGGGCATCCATTTCATTCCCTTCTATTCCCTTATTCCCTCTCATCTGCATTCTTTTCTTTTTTTTTTAAGATAGATTTATTTATTTATTTATTTATTTATTTATTTATTTATTTGAGAGAGAGAGAGAGAGAGGGGGGGGCAGAGACACAGGAGGGAGAAGCAGGGTCCATGCAGGGAGCCCGATGCGGGACTAGATCCCGGGACTCCAGGATCGCGCCCTGGGCCAAAGGCAGGCGCTAAACCGCTGAGCCACCCAGGGATCCCGCATTCTTTTCTACTCTCCCCTGCCTACAAGCCTACAGACAGACACATGCATATCTTCAAGAGTCAGTAGACATGGTCTTTGAGGAAACGACACGGAAGCTGGGAGTCTAGCATGGAGGCAGGATTTATGCCACAGGCAGGGTCAGGTGGAGGATACACTGTCAAGTCTTGAAGGCTCAGAGTCATTCCTCCCTCTGTTAGCAACCTGTGTCCATCATACCATTCCATTCCAGCCCAAGGGCCTGGACTGTGGCCTGGAGCCACTCTTTCTAATGCTTTTCTCCTGTGTCCCTGGACTTGCCCTGACATGCCAATTGTGATCATCTGTGGACCTGACTTTACCGGACATTACTTCCAGATCCTGAATTTCTCTGACCCTAGCCCAGAAATCTAATCCTGACACCTTCTTCAAACATTTGGTGTGAATGTTAGGCCTCTGCTCATTACAATAAACCCTGGCAGGGCGCAAACCAGACACCTATTTTACTCTTAGAGGATAGGGACTGTGCATGTCTAAATTTTTTCATTCGGTGGTTATTCTACCATCATGCAAAATGGGACATTAAATAAATGTTATTGGCATGGGATGCTGATCGAAGCCTGACATACCCAACCAGAGTCAAAGGTCATCCTTACTGCAGTTTTAGAAAATCCTATGGCAGGAATGGTTTTGTCCTCGGCAGCCCCGTGACTCAGTCCTTCAAGCACTTAGACAAGCCAGTCATAACACTCCCACTCGCAGAAGAGTCAGACCTGTTTCCCCAGGTGGGTGCATAATCTAAACCAAAAGGTCAGAATTTCCCACGTCTTGGGTCCTAATGCAGAGAACCTCACTGGCAGCTTGAAGAACTGTCCTCGGGCCAAAGGTCATGAGATCTTACATATGCTGTGTGTTATCTGGCTGAATCTGATTACATCCTGATTTTTAAATATGTCTTAGAGATCACTGTTTCTGGTAACTAACAAATCATCTTTCTAAGCCATTTCTCATGTGTGGCAAAATAAATTTGGGGAAGGGCTCCCTCAAAACTAAAAATGAGGAGGAATAATAATAATAAAAATCAGGCTGATACTGCAGTTCAGTTTTGTAGATACTGAAAGTAAATCTTAAGGGTAATTTATTTCCAAGGTAAGCTTAATATCTAATACAGTAATCCTTGACATTAAAGTGCACATTATAAAACACTATATAAAGGTGCATGCACTTCAAGTGCATTTCTCAGTTTACCAACAATTGGAAAACTCACAAGAGCATGAACCAGTCTCCCACCCTTAAATCTCTATAGTCCTTGTCTCAAAGCTAGACACGGCGAGTGCTTAGTCATCAAGCTGTCTACATGGAAAATATCAAATCGAACTCCTTAATCACACACTGACTCTGTGTGTGTGTACTTATCAATCTGGTCTGTGTGCCTACATGACAAAAGAACAAACTCTAGAGTGTGACAAAAGGCTAAGCCTTTTCAGAGAGATCAAGATACGCATTTAAAAATCGTAGTGGATGGCATTTATGAGTCACCAAATTGGTATCAAACTTTAATGTCAGGATGCCTGGGTGGCTCACTGGTTGAGTGTCTGTCTGCCTTTGGCTCAGGTCATGATCCCAAGGTCTGGGGATCGATCCCATATCAGGCTCCCCGCAGGGAACCTGGTTCTCCCTCTGCCAGTGTCTCTGCCTCTCTCTGTGTGTGTATCTCTCATGAATAAATAAAATCTTTAAAAAAAGAGAACTTTAATGTGTTTAACTTTAAGGAAAAAACCCTCTTCAAGTATTACATGATGTCATGGAATCCAATGCTATCATTACCCTCCCTGCGCTAAACTAAGATGCTGACTCAAGAAGTCAAGGTGATAGGGACACCTGGGTGGTTCAGCGGTTGAGTGACTGACTTCAGCCCAAGACGCAATCCTGGAGTCGCGGGATTGAGTCCCACATCGGGCTCCCTGCATGGAGCCTGCTTCTCTCTCTGTCTATGTCTCTGCCTCTCTCTGTGTCTCTCATGAATAAATAAATAAAATCTTAAAAAAAAGAAGATTTGGAATACTTATTACAAATTTATTTAAAAAAAAAATTCAAGGTGTTAAAGGTAGACAGTATCAACTGGCAGGCACAGATGTGACAGCTACCAATCCATAGGTCCCATGACCACCTCAGAAGTACTTCTGAAGAGCTGGGCTCTTTGAAGGCATTCCGACAGGACTCTCAAAATAAGGTCAAATTATAAGTGGCAGACAATAATTTCCTATTATTCACTCTTAAGTTCATTCAAATTTTGAGTCAGCATCACACAGTTCCAAACGTTATCAAATTAAGAAACACTTTTTTCATAAGGGAAGGGAGAGGAAATGTGTGGGAAATATCAGAAAGGGAGACAGAATGTAAAGACTGCTAACTCTGGGAAACGAACTAGGGGTGGTGGAAGGGGAGGAGGGCGGGGGGTGGGAGTGAATGGGTGACGGGCACTGGGTGTTATTATGTATGTTAGTAAATTGAACACCAATAAAAAAAAAAAAAAAAAAGAAACACTTTTTTCAAATCACAATGAAGTACCTTCTTTCTTTACCTGAAACCCTACTGACCACAGCTCAAGTCTATCCAGATTACTAAAACAGATTATGATGTTGATCAACATAGTCAAGCACAGACTGAAAAAACTAAGATGTAATTATTTAAAAGTTATTTCCCTAGTATCTGGAAGAAAGTTTAGAAGTTTAGTTATATATGCTACCTCTCCCTTAAGACCTAGCCAAGTAAAGGCAGATATTGCACCGATAGTACATTAGAGCAATGCAATCCTCATCCAAAAAAATCTCAATAAAGTGACTTTCCACTTACACTGCACTGGCACAAAATAAAAATGGAGGAATCATTTCACATTCCAAGAAAAACACTGTTTTATTTCAACAGACAATCTGAAGCAGAGGTCTTAGCCTGTGCTGCTTTAGAGATCCACCAGGTATATGCAAAATCTTATGTATGAATGCATCATCCTATGAAAAAAGGCTATTGGTATCAGCATATTGCAAAAAAAACTATGACCAACCACAAGGTTAAGAACCCATAAAGAGAAACATAAAATTTTTCCCCACCATTCATTTCTCATTAGGTTCATATGCCCCCAACAAACAGAAATGCTCAACAATGAAGGAAGCAAAAAGGGTCAGAGTAACATTTTGCACAGGATAAACTTCAATACAGATAGCATTTCATATTAATGTGATACAAATCTGCTCCCAAAAGTCAGTTATGAAACTAAGGCTCCTCCTCTATCAGGCCATTTGACAAACTCTCCAAATAGGGCACTGATGGGGAGAGGATTAGCTCTGATGGTCCACAGACCTGTTCTCAATTGGGTAAACTAAGGCATGACTAATGTACCCTGAGAATTTCAATTTGGATAAGGGAATGACCACATCTCATTCACCCTTTATCTTTTTTACACTGGCACCCCCAACGCTGTCGATTTTCCTGTGTCGTCGTACAAGCAGAAAACATCTGTTCAACATCTAAACACACAGATGAACACATTACAACCACATGGCCCCCATGAGCATTGGACATAAATCATTAGTTTGTAACAGGCACCAACTGTACCTGCCAGGTACAGTCTATAGGCCCATCTCCATTTCTGGCCATTCTCGATCTTTCTTTTCTTTCATGAACATATTAAGTGGCACGCACAGCACTCACAGCAAGGACAGAAGGCGACAACATTGTCACGAGGGAGGCATTTCGATACAGCGTTCAAACCAGGGAACAGGGCAGTACTGAGCGGAGATGAACTAAAGCAACAGGAGCCGAGCCGGTCAGGACCGAGTAAGGTTGAGGTTAGTGGCAACAGCATGTGTGTGGTTTCCAAGAAACCCTCAGTAAGACTGCTGTTAGCCCTAGCCCCGCACCCTGCCCAACCCAGTGTGCTGCCTCTTCTTCCAGCTCCCCGCCTGGCTCGGCGCAGCACTACCCTGATCCCAGGGCTGCAGCCGCCCAGCCCGAACTCACCTGGGCAGCAGCAGGGCCTGAAGTGTAAAACACGTTAAAGCATCATGCCGGACGTGCGGCCAACATGCGCGCTTCGGACACTTGTGTTTCCAGGGTGATAGAGGACGTGCCACTGACAAGACAACCTCGGTACGAAACACCCTCAGGGGGGTTGGAGAGACAGTTTTACAGACACCCGTATGTACCACACAAGCAAAAACAGAACGGCAGGGGTACCACTGCACCAAGAAACTGCCCCCAGTGGATGAAAGCACCAGAAAGAATGATGGGCATCACCTACTTTCACCGCCATTATTTGCCCACTTGGTTTGTGGACCATTTTGTTGACAGAACCATAAGCTCCTCGTCCAATTTCTCCAAGGTCTTTCAAGTCCTCCGCAGTGAAATCCCAGTGCTGCTCAGGGGAGATCTTCAGCTTTCCTGATGATTCAATGCTGTGTGTTCTCAGTCTCTCTCTGTTAAAATATCGGGAAGCAATTTTTCCACATTTTAAATAGGTTTTGACTTTTTTTTTCCTTATAGCTAGCACTGATGAATGCGTGAGAAAATGTCTTTTTCAAGTTGCTAACACAGTCTGACCTCGAGGTTTGGGGGGTTTGTTTACGTCGTCTTGGTTTTTTACACTCTGAACTAAGAAAGGCCTAAATTTAGGGAGGCAATAAATATAGCTTTAATGAGATTCAGAAAACCAAGTTTCCAGTCATTAAAAAAAGTGATTCCGTAGATAAGTTTTCATTGCCAAATACAAGATCTTTTTCAAACTCTGTAAAACTCCATTATCAAGTGCAAAGTCCCAAGAGCTACAAACCTCACATCCAAAAAGTTCTATCCTACCTGACCCAACATGAATGACTCTCTCGGTCTTCAATCCTTAGTACAGATGCTCCTGAACTTTGCTGCACGTCAGAATTACCTGGTGAGATTCTTAAAATCCAGATGGCCAGGTATCATCTCATGGCAATTAAATCAGAGTATTGGGGGACAGGAGTCAAAAAACAGTAGTTTTAAAGATTCTGGGTGATGATTTTAGTAAAGTTTGAGAACTGGCACCTTACCATGCTGCCCTGTTCCTGATAATGCCACGCTGAAGCAAGGGGACAATTAGATGAATAGCCAGCTGGCTTTAAGAGAAAAACTGTCATGTACTATTCAAATCTGAATCTTTCAGCCTAGATACGGCAATGAGGTGAAAAACAAATGATTCGTGGACAGAAATCTCGATACAGATTTTCATTAAATTAAAAAAAAAAAACATCTCTGGGCAGCCTGGGTGGCTCAGCAGTTTAGCGCCGCCTTCAGCCCAGGGTCTGATCCTAGAGACCCAGGATCAAGTCCCATGTCGGCCTCCCTACATGGAGCCTGCTTATCCCTCTGCCTGTGTCTCTGCCTCGCTCTATATATATCTCTCTCATGAATAAATAAATAAAATCGTAAAAAAAAAAAAAAAAAAGACAGTAAGTCTTAAAAAAATAAAAAAAATAAAAAAAAAAATCTCCAAAACTCCAACCTGGAGATCAAAGTATTAACTTGTAACTATGCTATGTTAAAAAAAAAAAAAAAAAAAAAAGCAAATCCAGTGAAGAATGTAAAGACAATCTCTTTTCTCTTTCTCTTCCTGCCCCCACCCCCAGACACCAATGTGTAGGAAAGAACTGTATCAAACTAGAGTACAAAATAGATAAAGAAAAAGATTCCACTGAAGATCATCTACATTTTGTCAGTTTCGTATTAAGTGGTCGGACTCTCTTTAAAATCTGATCTGGTAAGCAAGAAAATTTTAAATGCTTGGGTATTTTATTTTTCTTCTCCCAAAATTTAGAAATGTTTTTTCAGGTTAGTAGAACTGCTTTTTGTAGCTACTCTTAAGGTTCTCAAAATATGCAGAATTTTAAAATCATTTCCCCACAATTACAGTATATACCAGTATTAATAATAACCATGATTCAAGGTTATAGCTCAAAGACTAATAAACTTTATCTAAATAATCACGTAATGAACCAGCATTCCAAATGCCAGAGTCCCAGACCATAAGCCATAATATCAGCTTTTTTTCCACACAAGTTCTTTTCTGTTTATAACATACTTTCACCAGTCGAGCCCAGTAACTAATTTTCTTAGTAATCTTTTTCATGATGTAGAAACAGTTTAACACAAAGGAGCTCATTTGCAATAATTATTGTTCTATGATTGCTGGCAAGTAAACATTATCTCTATGGCTCACTCAACTTAATCACTGGTGAAACATGTAGCACCAGCCAATCGCTGAAGGTAGCTGAAAAAAAGTTAGTTAAAATTATGTGCAAATCAGAAGCAACATTTTTACATTATTCACGAATTTACAGCACGTAGCAGACAGGCTCTAAGATGATCCCCATGAGCTGCACTTCCCCAGGATTCACATCTCTGTGGAGGCTCTTCTCCCTGAGTGTGGACGGGACCTGCAACTTGCTTCTAACCAATAGAATATGACAAGGGATGTCACTCTCATGGATATACTGAGATAGCATTTGCTGCTAGCATTCCTGAGAAATGAAGTATTTCACTACTACATAAACCACGGAATAACAACAGTTAAAATATTGTCTATACCATGAGATCAATTTTTAGAATTATGGAATATCTTGTCTAATCATTTACCTTACTATAGCTTGCTGTGCAGTTTTTGGATGAGGTTCTTTTTTTTTTTTTTTTTTTTGAAAGTGAGTAGACTGACAGCAAAAGGATGCGAGTTATCTTCCTGGGCTAATGTAAATGTTCAAAACCTGAGTAAGGTGACAGACTCATAACTCTGAATATAGAAAAAGCAAATGAACTATACAGTACAGGGGTAAATTGTATGGTACATGAATTATATCACAATAAAGCTGCTAAAACAAAAGATGAACAGCAGAATGTGGCTATTACCCAGAGTCCATCTTCTCATTTAACAGAAAAAGTTGTGGAAACCACAGAAAAACATGCTATGGTTTTGCCATCATGAAGGCTTATTCACGGAGTCCCCACTCACACCAGGCTGGTAATCTTTCCTATGAAACTGAATCCAATTTCAGTTATTGTTTTAATGATCCAACCCTGATGGCTTCCAAAGAAGGACTGGACAGAGATGCAGCACTGTGGTGACCACACCAAGAAGCCTGAGCTGACCCTCTACCATTACACTAGAGCAGTCAATCACTGAGGCAACTGCAGCAAGTGCCCAAAACCTTGACCACAGTTTTTTATCTTGGGCCAAGTATGTCAAACAGAGTTTAAGTGCTACTTCTACTCCACAGGGTCAAAGATTCCCAGTCACTTCGTTATTACTTTCTTACCTGAAAATTAGTTCAGCACAACTCCACCAACCTGTAAATCAGCCCCAATGCCTCCGTCTCATCAGTAATTAAGTTCAGACTATGACCTTTTATTTACTCTTACATTCATCCCTCTAAAATGTATGTTAAGTGTTCCACATGAGCAATTCTTAACTCAGACATCTCTCCATTCAAGAAACAAGCAAGGGACTGAGGTTTCAAGTCTCAAATTCACCCAAATCTCATATAGGACAATCCTCAGACCCGTATCTAATCATGTACACAGAAAAGTCCCTACGAAAATCAGTAACATTCTACTCTGGATTTAGAGGTCTTTAATATGAAAACAAGTCTCTGTTGTAATAGGACTTGTAATTAGACTATCAAATTATACACATCCCAGTTAAAAAGTTAGTTATACATTTAGACTTTTTAATGCCTTACAGATCACAAATCTGATTGAAAGGGCACCTCTCTTGGACACAGTATTTCCAACAATAGCATTTGGGGATAGACATTACCAGGGAAGCTGTTCAGATAGACTGATGTCACAATTAAAATGTTTTCTCCTGTATAAAGGTAAGTAGAACTTTAGTGGCAATAATAAACTTTGGTGAACTCTACAAACACCAACACAAAGGATTAAAACCACAAAAAAAAAAAAAAAACACAATAGACTTAGTTAACTGACTGAAATCAAATTTGGAGAATCAATACTTGGACATGCTGCATCTTACTACCATATTCACTCATTAACATAAATAGGTTGGGTTCATGTCCCCTGTGGGTAGTATGCTCACGTTCCTCTTCTGAAGACTCTATTCCCTGGCTTTGTAAAGGGATGCCGCCTGAATGATTGAAAAAAAAAAAAAAAAAGAAAGAAAGATTTTAGGGATTACCTCTCTCAATTGTTTAAGGAAACACTTTCCCCTGCTCCATGCTTCATCTTTCCATGGAGAGAGATCGGGTCTCTCATCTGAGCCCTTACTGACTCACCAGCAAATATGTGAGAAGAAACTGAACACACACTTGGTTCAATTTCTGTCTTTTGAAGACAGCCTTCCTATAGAGAGCATACATATGCTCCAGCTGTCCCTCCACCATGCCTTGTAAGACGTTGCCACTAAAGGGATGGGTAAGCCTAATTATGTGAGGCCAAGAGGAGTTAGCAAACTATTCTGGCCTCAAATGCAGAGCTATATTTCCAATTTTATCAAGAATATGATAAATCTGGGGGTGCCTGAGTGGCTCAGTCAGTTAGGCATCTGACTCTAGGTTTTCAGCTCAGGCTCAGGTCATGTCTCCAAGTCATGGGATCGAGCCCTGCCTTGGGTTCCACCTCACGTGGGGAGTTGCTTGGCATTCTCTTCCTCTTCGTTCTCTGCCTCTCCACCACCCCCCGCACCCCCCCCCTGCCGTGTACATGAGCTCATTCTCTCTCTAAAATAAATAAATAAATTATTTGAAAAAGAAAAAAATAATACCATAAATCTTATAACCTGGGATCCCTGGGTGGTGCAGCGGTTTGGCGCCTGCCTTTGGCCCAGGGCGCGATCCTGGAGACCTGGGATCGAATCCCACGTCAGGCTCCCGGTGCATGGAGCCTGCTTCTCCCTCTGCCTGTGTCTCTGCCTCTCTCTCTCTCTCTCACTGTGTGCCTATCATAAATAAATAAACTTAAAAAAAAAATTAAAAAAAAAAAATCTTATAACCTCCCTATGTCTGGCTCCTGCATCTCTCAATTGGCGCCAAATTCAAATTGAAAGGAGGCTTCTTCATTTTTTACCAGACCTCCATATAACCAAAACCCAAGTTTCAAAAAATTTAACAAAGGATTGGATAGAGAAAATGAAATGCAATCATGCAATTCCTAGGGCTCAGAGAGAATAAAACGATTTCCATGTGACCTAAACACTTCCAGGTGCTTTCAGGCACCAAGAATTTCAGAGCTTTGCAACTGACCCTATAACCTATAATCAACTCCCTTTAAACCCCTTGCAGAAGTGCACAGAAGTACAAAAAAAACAAATATTTTTGGTGACCTGAGTTATACCTGTAGCTTCAAAGTCCTGGCTTATGCCACTTCTAGAAAAAGTTCACCAAGAGTCTCAAGGGCAATGAGGAGATCATGCAGTCTGCTGATGGCAATTTCTGTCCTAAGATACAAGTTCTGTCCTAAACTGAGTAGTTTTCTCTCTAGAGAAAAAAATATATGAACAGTAGAAAACACACTCATGTAGAAGGTTGGAGAAAAGTAAAAAGCAGCAATGTAAAACTGCCTGTAGCTATACTCTTTAGGATAAAAAAGGTCTCCTGATTTCTCATTGGGATATCACTTTCTTCAGAAGAGGGACTGTGTTTTCTCAGCAATAACTTCTAAATCTCTCATTTTCCCAGTTCTCTATGAATAATTTTATACAGAGTATCCCTAGCTGTATTCGACGAATGCTCCATAGGGTTCTAACTTCAAGGGCCTGATGATCCACCCAGGGAAATGAGTCAGCAGCCCCTCTGGCAATCACTGCCAGCTGTCACCCAACACTCTCGTCCTCTGCTCCTTGCTAAGATCTTCCTTTGCTGGGGCAGAAATATATCCATCTAAATACTATACTTCGCCACTGCTGTGGAATACATTATGTTCCCTCACCCCCCCCCACCCACCAAAATTCATGCCAAAGCCTTAACTCCCAGTGACTGTACTGGAGGCAGGGCCTATAAGGAGGCAGTTAAGGTTAAGTGAAGTCATAAGGATGAAGCTCTGATCTGACAGGATTAGTGTCCTTATAAGAAGGACACCACACAGCTGTTCCCAGTGGAGAGTCTCTCCCCCACATTCATGCTCACACAAGGAGGTCACCTGAGCACCTAGCAATATGGCGGCCACCTACAAGCCAAGAGAAGAATCCTCAGAATGAAACCCAGCTTGTGGGTACCATTGGAAATAAATTTCTGTTGTTTAAACCACCCAATCTGTAGTATTTTGTTATGATGGCTCAAGCAAAGAAACCAAACTTCTTTGCATTTAGAAGCAGTAATACAAATGGAATATTTAAAAGGAGCTGACTCAGTTGGAAGGAAGGTCTTTTTTTTCTTTCTCCCTCTTCTTCTTATTGCCTGGAATGTTGGTGATGACTAGAGTTCCAGCCACCCCCAAGGCCCTGCAGAAGGGAAACCATGTATTGAGAATGAAGGAGCAGAATATTAAAGGTCTCTAGTCTGATGATGGTTACAGCAACCCTAAGCCTGCCTACTGCCAGACTGCATCTACAGAAAGAGAAATAAACTGTTTTATTCAAGCGATTATTTGTCATGTTTGTTTATATGCAAACTGACTCATTTCCAGCTAACACAGCCCCTAACACTATTTTATTTCCCAGAGACAGTCATAGAAGGAGGATTCTAGCATCTGGAAGTGGTGTGGAGGGAGGAACAGGCAGTAGTTTGGTCACCATGATGACTGGGATGTGCTATGAGCATTTAGTGGCTAAGGGCCAATGATACTAATTGGCTTCAAATCCACAAGCCAGTTACAAACAAGCCAAAAACACTTCTCGAATAAAATCCTTAGCTCTGGTATCCTTGATTTCTTAGGCCCCATCTAAATCTCATACCTTGTCTTTCATGGTCCCAGAGACTAGCAGTTCCACACTTAGGCAAACAATACACACACAGAGACAGAAACAACTGACACAGATCCTATGGACATTGCAAATAAGTGGAAAAAGTGTGTTTTTTACAAAACACACAGGATGATGGGTGGAAAGCTTGGATCTACGTAATACAGACCTTATGAAATTACAATTTGATATAAAGAAATTACTTTTTGAACTCGGGATTATCTTGTTACATGAAAATCTGAAAAATCTGAAAACTGTAATTCCTGAGCCCACGTGCCTACACTGAAGTCCTTTGTGTACCTTCTTTGATGGCTGGATCCTCTGGATAGAAATGACTGACTTGCCCAGTTACTACTTAGCAAACACTGAATCATTGCCACTGCACTTAGCTATCATCCTTTCACTGACACAGACTAATTTATAAATTTCTGAAATCCTACAGATTCCCAAAAAACCCCCAGAAAGTTGTGACATAATGTTCCAGAGCATTCATCAGGCTGGGCACTGAGAAAGCTTTATTTCTATCTTAAGTGTCTAATAAAGCTGCCTGGGGCTTTGCACATACGTAAGTGGACCTGTTTTTTGAAGAATTACAGTTGGCACAGCCAAGGTTACCTGGGGTAGCTTTAGCCATACCTTCCACCCCCACTCTCTGCTAAATCCAGCATTTTGTTGTACTAAAATTCAGTAACAGGACAAGTACTCAAATCTTTTTCCAACCAGACCATGTCACCCTAAGTCCCTCCTAAAGCCACACAGGTAAAAGATAAAGGAAAAATGGAAAATTCAATCATAATCCAGAGAAAACCATTCTTTGCAATTGAGCATATGCCCTTTGTATCTTTCTGTACTACATGGATAGCTTATAAAAAGAGATCTCACATCTATTGCTTTATAGACTTCACTTCGTATGTTTTTGACCTATTAGCCATGACCTGGTTCACATGGTTACTGTCGTGCCACAGAGCCAGTCTGCCCTGAGTCAACAGGCAGCGAGTACTCAACAGTACGAGCAGCGAGTGCCCAGGGAGCCCAGGCAATAGCACCCTTTCCCTCATGCCAACCTGAAAGCAGAGAAGAGTGAGATCATTCTTTTCAGTTACATTTTGATTTCTTACCCTTAGAGTTGGACATTTTTTGCCATTTGATGAACAAGTGTTTCTTCCTTGGTTAACTGCCTGATGGAACAACCCTGAGTTCTCCTTGCCCAGCATTTGTTTTGCTATTGCTGCTTCTGATAGAAGTCCTTTATTAACCTATCAATCAACTCTTGGTCCAGCATTGTAAATATTTCTCCAAGGTGTCATCTACCTCCCCATTCTATTTATGAATTTATACATGTAAAAAATTCAAGGGGCACCTGGGTGGCTCAGTTGGTTAAGCACCAGATTCTTGACTTCAGCTCAGGTCACAATCCCAAGGTTGTAGGATTGAGTCCCATGTTGGGCTCCACACTCAGCCCAGGGTCTGCTTGAATTTCTCCCTCTCTCTCTGCCCCTCCCACATACTCTCTCTCTCAAATAATTTTCTTTTTTAATTCAGAAATTTGTATGCTTTCAAATCAATCATTCCGTTCCATTTTTTTCTCTTGCTGTCATGTAGTATCACTTAAGTTCACTTCGGAGTGTGATAATGACTTCATTCTACCACAGCATTTTCATTTTCCTGGCAATGTCTTCTTTTCTCATCTATCACCCTATCAGTAATCCTGTCCCCTATTTATCCACATTTGCTCTCTCCTCAAGATTTGCCAACCCTTTTTTTTTTTTTTTTTTACAAACACCGTGACATTTACTTCTACTCTATTAAGAATGCTGGAAAAATCATATTCAGAGATGCTCTTTCTCAAAGTCATGAAGATAGTGCTCCCTAGTTCCCTAATTTCTGCAGTCCCATCTCACAAGGAGAATCTGTGTGGTACTTGTGCCTGGGCTACTGCAGAGTATCAGCACACAGACTTATTCTCACACTTGAAACAACTAAAAAAAAAAAAAAAAAAGAAAAAGAAAAAAGACATGGACATCAGACAACAAAGGGCAGTGAACACTGAGACAGGAAATACACAAGGAGAGCCCTATAACTGCCCCCAGCTTCCTGTCTGAAAGGACTCACAAACTTTGATGGGGGTCAGGGGATCTAGGCACATCCTGGAAATATTCTTGTGTTGAGGAGATGAATCTGAGCATCTGAGGAGACCAAAGTAGATATAGTACGAGAGGCAGAGTACCGGGTAAGAGAGAGCCGCACAGAGAACCTCACAGATGTGCACAGAGCCGTCCTTGGTCAGCACACTCTTAAAAGAACTTACACAAGCCTAGGGGGAAGAAACATCCAAAAGGATTAGAGGAAAAATACCCAGGCTGGAGCAGTACTCAACACCCACCAAAACTCAAATGTGAGACCCAAAGAATCCAACTATTTCCAAATAACTTGACCAAAGACCGAAGCTTAAAAATATTTATAAGAATGCAAACAGAGGTGTCTAGGTGGCTCAGTTGGTGAAGCATTTGCCTTCGGCTCAGGTCATAATCCCAGGGTCCTGGGATTGAATCCCCATATGGGGCTTCCTGCTCAGCGGGGCCAGCGGGGCTTCTGCTTCTCACTCTCCCTCTGCTCCTCCTCCCACTCATTCGCTCCCCCACCCCCGCCCTCAAAAATAAATAAAGGGACACCTAGGTGGCTCAGTGGTTGAGCATCCGCCTTCGGCTCAGGGCCTGATCCCAGGATCCGGAATCAAGTCCCACATCAAGCTCCCTGCAAGTAGCCTGCTTCTCCCTCTGCCTATGTCTCTGCCTCTCTGTGTCTCTGTGTGTCTCTCGTGAATAAATAAATAAAATCTTTAAAAATAAATAAATAAATATCTTCAAAATTTAAAAAAAAATGCAGAAACATCCAGCACCCAACATCTGGCCTGCAATCTACAACTCACCCAATATGCAAAGAAGCAAAATAACATGACCTGAGCTGAATAGAAAAATCAATCACTTCTAACTGATTCAGAAATGACAGGGATGCTAGAATTATAGACAAGGACATTGAAACTGTGATGATTACTGCATTCTCAGTTGTTCAAGAAACTAAAGGACAGAGAGAATGTGTTAAACAGACATGGCATATACAAAAAAGAACCAAATCAAATATCTAGATAGAAAAGCTACAGCAGGGTAGGAGGAATCTTTGGGATGATGGATATGTTCACTATCTTGCATGTAGCCATGGTTTCACAGGTGTGTGCATGTAAAACTTGGCAACTGTACACTTCAACTATGCACAGTTTATTGTATGTCAATTATACCTCAATAAATTTGATAGGAAAGAGAAAAAAGAGAGAAAGGAATTGTCTTTGAGCCTCACTCTTCTCCTGTGAGAGGGATTTATCTATCACATGTCTATAGTTCAAACCATGTCCATACTTCTAGCCCCCAAGGCTCAGTCTATTACCCATCAGAGCACACACGACTCCAAAGGCAATTCTCTCTTGATCTCCTTGATCTGGAATACTGTATCTTCAACTGACAGTAGCAAATGTAAGAATGTAATCCTCAATCTATATTGCTGCCACGACTCTTCTCTGTGTCCACCCACAATGCTACTCAGAATGACCACACAGTCAGATAAAATGTGCCTGCATCCATCTCACCTCCCTCCTCCCATATCCTCTCCATAATTATCTTCTGGTAGTTATCAGTGAGGGGAGAGGGCACGAAAGGGGTAAAGGTGCTCCGTCTTTGAAACTAACAGCTCCGAAGAGGCCACATTTGTCCTGCAGTCTGCAGGAATGATGTACGAGAAACCCTCTGTAAATTTTTCTTCACTCCTATAGAGATCCTACATAGAGTTTAGCATCAAATTGTCTTAATTTTCTGTGTTTCATAGATTCATCCTTGTTTCTTAAAAAATATTTGAGCAGGATGCTGCTACTCTTACATCATTTTGTACTACAAATCTGAAAATGCTTTTACAAAGTCAGAACTTTAGTCCCTGAAGCAAAGAAGAAGGAAAAGTTTTAACTACTTTTCATTCACAACCTGTAACTATGGGAACTGTCACGTAACTATGAAACATTCTCCAGCTTACTTTTATTATTGGAGGGGGAGGATAATATTTATCCAAACAAGTGAATGAGAAAAAAAAGATTTAATAGAAATAAATTTTGTTAACAGACATTTAGGGACACATGCTATTTTATATAATATACTTACCTGAAACCGAGGGCATTATTTCAACATCTCATAATACTTAAGTTTTAGCTTGTATGAACTATGGTCAAACTAGCTTAATTTAACACCAGTCTAAGCTTTAACCTTAACTCATTCTATTTCCTTATGTATACTCTAGATGCCAAGAGAAAAATAAAAGGTTAAAATCTAACTGCAGTTGAATTGGAATCTTTCTGTGAAGCTATTTAAGCTGAAGCATACAATTCAACATGTGTGGTAGTTAATGCGCAAAATCTTCTATGAAAGGGAGCAAGAAGAAAACTTTCATCCCCACAGCTTCCAGATGTCTAAATCTGGTGTTCCAGATGTACCCAGTCACAGACTAACAATGCAATCAGAAAGGAAATAAAGTCTTCATCTAGTCTTGTCCTACAGAAAACTCGGCCTGAAAACTCTGGCTTGGGCCTAATGTTCCTCCTCGGTACCCAAGGATGCTGACATCAAGAAACACCCAGTCCACGGCAAATTCCTGAACACAAATTGCCTTTGTGTTTGTTTCTGTATTATATTAGGCCAGTTTGACACTGCTTATTCTTGGTGTACCCTAATGTGGATCCACTTCTAATCATTTTTGCTTAACTTTCTGATAATTACCTCCATAGGGTCTAAATCAGAGGTTTCCTTTAAGGGGCACAGGTGAGGATATGAACAATAGGCCAGGGTCCCTCAAATGACAGAACAAAGAGGGTTTTCTCTGCAGATCCGGCATCCATGCTGGAATCCTTTGTCTACTACTTGATTCTTCACCTTGGGCATGTATCACTTCTTAAACATTCCCCAATACACCCAGGTATGCTAAAGGAAACATCCCAGGGAAGCAAAGACAGAGGTCTACCCCCCATCACCCCAAGCTTACGAAGGCACTCAGCTCATAGAAGAACATCACAGACCTCTCCTGCCCAGGCCACCAATTTGTATTCTCCCACAATGACACAGATCCCTCCACCCAGAGTCAAGTCTCACATTCACAGCTCTGTCCACTTGTGTATCCAATCCTATGCTGCCACCCTTCCACAGCATACAAAGTCTACTTATTTTGAGTCACACATATAGTGCCCACTGTCGTAATCTAGACAAGAATCTAATCCCTCAAAACCCTGATTCCTTTGGCATCAACTGTCTTTCATTAGAATGCCTATTGGGTTTTGAGGGTAGGGGGTCAAGAGACACTGATATAAGGCATTAGACTCCACCCTTCATTAGTTTCCCATGAATATTTTGGTCCTTTTTCTCCTGCGATATTCTAGAACCACTCCTACTCTGCTACTTGTGTTCACATCACAGAGGCCATCTGCTCTGATTTTAACTGTGCCTGTCCCATTCTGTCCTTGAAAAGTGAGTGTGACACCCTCTCTAGCAGGTCATGTCTATTGGAGAGCAGGTGCTCCATAGGTTTCCAAAGGACACTTGCCAGGCGCTACCTACTGCTGACATAAGACCATGGTCTGAGAAGCCAAAACCCAGACCTTCAATACCACATGCAAAGGGCTGAACTGGGGACCACCCCCCCACCAATGCCCCTTAACAACAGATCTGTCCATTTGGCACCTCAGAAGGTGACCTTATCTTTACAGATATAATTAAGATAAGGATCTTGAGAAAAAGTCATCCTGAATTAGAGTAAGCTCTAAATACAACGGCAAGTGTCCTTTAAAAGACAGAAAAGAAGACGGAGACACAGGGGGAGACAGGCAGGGAGACACAGGCAGGGAGCCACAGGGAAGAAAGCCAAGCAAAGACAGAAGCAGTGACTGGAGTCATGCTACCACAACCCAAGGAATGCCAGGAGACACCAGAGCTGGAAGAGGGGAGGATCCTCCTTAGAACCTCTGGAAGAAGCATCGCCCCGCCAACACCCTGATTTCGGATTTCTGGCCTCGAAAACTGCAAAAGAAGAAATTTCTGTTGTTTTGAGCCACCAAATCTGTGATCATTTGTTATGGCAGCCGCAGGAATCCAATAACCATCTAAACCACGAGTCGTCAAACTTTTTCTGTAAAGAAACAGACAGTAAGTATTTTAGGCTTTGCCAGCCAACTAACTATACAACTCTGTAGCAACAACACAACCAAACAGGTATGGCCGTGTTCCAATAAAACTTTATTTACCAACACTAGCAGCAGGCCCTCTCTGGCTCCTGAGCTATAGTGTATGTACTACATGATCTAAATGACATCTATCATTTAAATGACCTATGTCACACCTATTCCTTTTTCATATCCCTCCTGTTTCAAATTTATAATTATTCTCTGGAAGATTAGAAACTCCAGCCAAGTACCCAAATCATGCAGTTTTATTTCCAGAATTTAATCTCGAGATGTATTTTGGGCTTTTTCTTAAGCACCACCCCCACCCCCACCCCCACCCCTACACACACACACACACACACACACACACACACACACATCAACAGGCAGTGGAATCAGGGGTCTGATAACACTCCTGAGACTGTCTCATCACATAGGTAAATAAATGCACTAAGGAGGTAGAAAAGCTCGAAGCCTTGGGCATCCCTCCCATCTACATATCCTTCAGCAAGTAACAGATAATTACTTTAACCCATTTCCTCTTCCTGGACATGAGAACTTGATTCCCCAAGCCTGCCTGTGCCTACCGATCTTCCTTTGATAAATAAGTATCTCCTTGTGCCCAGAACCTTCTATTATCTAATTAGCTAGACGTGTGTTTTCTCCCCTTCTTTTATTACCACATTCTTCTTCGTTTATCTTAATCTTGATTTTCTCCCAATGCTATCAAACAAGTCTCTCTCTCCAAATTATTTATTCCTCCTCCCTTTCCCCTAAGCATCCTTGATTTTATCAAGCCAGTACACTAAAATGCTTCAAGCTGCTGTACGTTCTCCTCAGCATATATCTATATATATAACTCGCAATCCTCCTTAGACAGGAAAATAAACAGAACACATACCCTGCACACCACTGCAACTGTTCTTCTGTGTCCGTACTGTTAGAATCTCTAGATGAATACTGCTTTATGCATCCTTCTGCAATGCAGCTCTGTTAATTCCGGAAATTTCCACAGTAAACCTGGTCTGTCAGTTGCCATGGAAACTGCCTGCTTCCTGGCACTACTCACAAACTGAGTATCTTTGCTAAGATTTAAGATGAGGCAAAAGGAAAAACTGAAAAAAAGGAAAGATGTCCAGAAGAATTGCTCAAATACCCCAAATATAAAATTTCAAATTCTGCTCTTTGTATTCAGTGAACAGAAGATACTAAATACATGAATCTGCAGTGCTCTGAAGCAGTACTGATTTATGAAGCAGAAAGCAATTTTTTACCACTAAGGAAAAGGGGAATATTTAGAGAGTGTAAGATAAGCTTCCTGTTTGTATCTTGCTGTTCCAGATGGCATATTTCCTACAAGCTGAACGTGTGTCAGCTGTACTGAGGGTTTACCGTTAGAACAGTTTTTCTGGGCTATGTTTCTTAGAATGAAAGTTAAGAAAACTGCCCAAAACCAACAGGTTATAGATTTTCTTAAGATCCTTTCCCTGTTTGGGCCCCAATCTCCACTGGTAGCTAAAACGCTCCCCACTAGTATATAAGAAATCAGATCCCTTAAAAGTGTATCTCAGGAGTAGGAATCAAGAAAGGCACCTTACCAGTACTCTCAGAATGTTAGATATAGCTGACCATCATCCCTCCCACCTGCCCTTGGAAACAAGGCTTGGTTTCTATGACATCACACCTAAGGATCTGCTTCCTACCTCTCCAGCATCTTTGTATTCTTTGCCTATAGCTCCTCTTCTACTCAACCTCTACATGTTAGATTTTGTGGCGGCTCAGCCCTGGATCCAATTCTCTCATCAAGATACACTCTCTTCCCAGCCAATGTTAGCATCTACATGCTGACAATTCTCAACACTTAATCTCCAATCTGCCCTGTCTCCTCTGGGTATCAGTCATATTGCCAACACCAGAGTGTGTGCTGTATTACCTCCTTAGCCTAACAGTATATTTCATGGGCATCTCAAATTTAATGTATCTCAAGCTGACCTCTTGCTCTTCTGCGTTCTCACCCACAAATGCTCCACACCCTGTGGTCTTCATTTAAGCAATGGCAACTAAACCCACCCATCATTCAACCCAGAATTCTGGAAGTCACTAAGAATACCTTTCCCTCTCTACCATCCACATTCAAATTGTTACTGACTTTTGTTAATACTACCTTCAAAATTCCTTTGAGACCTGTCCATTTCCCTCTACCGTCGCTGTCATCAACCTAATACCATTATCACCCAGCTACACTACTACCACATAGCCTTACAAGGACTCCTGAATTCCTTTCCTGCCTCCCTCCAATACATACTCTACATGGCACTCAGAATTACCATGCTGGGATGTATCAGATGGTGTCACTTGCCTGCTTATAATCCTTCCACAGCTTCCCACTCACTCTGAAAGCCACCTCAACTCATTACCTACAAGGCCCCATGTTATCTGGCCCACGACTACCTCTCCACGCCTAAATTCACTTTTCCTTCTCCTTCTCTTTATCAAATTGGGGCCTTTTCAGTTCCACAACAAGCTGAAGCTTTCCCACCTTGCTATCTTACAACTTCAAATACATGCTATTCCCTGCACTTGGAACATTCATCAGTCCCTTCCCCAAATCTAGTAAAAACTTGCTCCAGATTCAGAAGCCTTCAAGGACTGCCTCTTTACCACTGCCATTATAAATTATGGTCTCATAGCTGGCCCTCTTCCTTCAATAGCCTGTATAGTATTTATAATTATAAACACACACACATATTTACTGAATGTATCACCCCTAAACTGTAAGCTTCATGAAGTAGCAAACAGCATCTCTTTTTTTTTCAACATGGCATACACCCAGTGCCGACCACAATATCTAGCAGATGGTAGGCATTTAACAACACCTGCTGAATATATAACAGAATATGTAAGGGTTTGGTTTCTGACAGCTATCAAGTCAGTTGCTCCCAAAGTTTTGGTGTACCCCCTGGGCTCTAGGAGATATCCCTATAACTATCCCCGAAGGTCCCCCTTTTTTTGCATCCATTCAAGACCCAAGATATGGAGGAACACACCACTTACATATGACCTCAGCAGCTACCAGGTCAGGAGAAAAGGCAACAGTAACCATCTGTGTGAACCTGCAATGTTTCTCTGTATCAATGGTCCTCAGTCACAGGCAATTTTGCATTTCATGGGGTCCTGTGTCAGTGTCTGAGACAATTTTGGTTCTTACTACTCAGAGAGAATGCTGAAGGCATCTAATGAGTAGAGTCTAGAGATACCAGTAAGCATCCTCCAATGCAAAGGCCAAGCCTCCTATAACAAAAATTATCCAACCTAAATCTCAGTAGCGCCAAGGTTGAGAAGATAAAGCTATTTTCACAGTCTCCTAAAACAGGAGTAGGGCCAAAAACTGTCAATCTGATAAGGCTCAGACATTATGTAATCAGAGAAATGTAATATTTCATGGGGTGCCTGGCTGGCTCAGTTGGTAAAGTATAGAACTCTTGACCGCAGGGTTGTAAGTTCAAGCCCCAGGTTGGGTATAGAGATTATATAAAAATAAAATGGGGGCGGGGGGAAAGTGTGTGGGGGAAGTGCAGTCATTTCAACATCTAACTCTTGGTTTTGGCTCCTGAGATCCAGCTCTGAGTTAGGCTCTGTGCTCAGTGCAGAGTCTGCTTGAGTTTCTCTCCCTCTCTCCCTCTGCCCCTCCACTCCCTGAGCTCATGCTCTCTCTCAAATAAATAAATCTTTAAAATAAAGAAATAAATGGTTATCAGTAAAGAACTAATTAAATATATAGTACACTTACACAAATATAATGAAAAGATATATATAACTGACTTCTAAGAATGAGTAAGATACATGCTAATTTAGAAATATCATCAAGATCTACTAAGTGAAAAATCAAGCTACAAAGTAGTGTACTAAATAGGTTTTTGAATAAATATTTTCAAGGATTTATATCAATTATTATATATTTTTATTTTGAACAAGTTTTTCTCTAAGGACATATTACACTTAACAGGGTTTTTTATCTTTAGAGAGAAAATAGGGACAGCATGAAACTTACATTTTAGTTTATAACTTTCTATATCAATTAAATTATCTCACCAGAGCATATATTATTCATTTTTTAAAGGGTAACATGAGCTATCTGGATGGTAAGATTATAGGCAATTTTGGTTTTCTTCTTTAAACTTTTCTGTACTAGAAAAAGAAAGAAAAAAGGAAAGGAAAGGAGAGGCAGGGGGAGGGGCAGGGGCACTGAGTGGTTCAGTTAAATGTCTGCCTTTGGCTCATGTCATGATCCTGGGGTTCTGGGATCAAG
This sequence comes from Canis lupus baileyi, assembly GCF_048164855.1. Taxonomy (NCBI): domain Eukaryota; kingdom Metazoa; phylum Chordata; class Mammalia; order Carnivora; family Canidae; genus Canis; species Canis lupus. The sequence goes on from NC_132840.1 coordinate 52,902,203, forward strand.
TTCTGCATCAGGCTCCTTGCTCAGTGGGGAGTCTGCTTCTCCCTCTCCCTCTGCCCTCCTTCCCCCTCCTGCATGCATTCTTTTTTTCTCTCTCTCTCTCTTTCTCAAATATATAAAATCTTGAAAAGGGGGAAAAAAGAAAAGAAAGAAATACTAGTAAATTTTTTTTTAAGATTTTTTTTTTTTAAGTAATCTCTACATCCAACATGGGACTCGAACTTCCAACCCCAATATCAGGGGTTGCATGCTCTACCAGCTGAGCCAGCCAGATGCCCCCTTAAAGTACAATAAAGACAACATTTCCCCATACTTTTTCTAGGGGCCTCCAAATACTCTGGGGTCCACCACACCTGGTGTGACTCCACAGACGCTACAGATTAATCCTCAGATGGTATTTGATAACTTCTTAAGAATTTCCTCTAGGCTTATATCAAGCATCATGACAAGGGAAACCAAGTGGGCAGAAATATAATTTGTCACACTACTGTTATATGGGCCTAAGAGCTGAACTCATTAAAAACCATGTTCATATACTTATCAAGTGACTGTTGAAACATATAGGTGCTTTGACAATAAGTACAAAAAACCACAGGTACAATTCAATGAAAGTAAATGATATACACCTAATTTTTACTGTTATTCTTCTGGCTTTTTATTTGCAGAGATTCTTTTCTTTCTTTCTTTCTTTCTTTCTTTCTTTCTTTCTTTCTTTCTTTCTCTTTGCAGAGATTCTTTGCTTTTTCTTTTCTTTCTTTCTTTCTTTCCTTCCTTCCTTCCTTTCTTCCTTCCTTTCTTTCTTCCTTCAAGATAAAAAGAGAGCACATGTACAAGCAGGGGGGAGGGGCAGAAGGAGAGGGAAAGAGAATCCCAAGCAGGCTCCCAGCTAAGTGTGGAGCCCAACACAAGGTTCAATCTCACAGCCCTGAGATCATGACCTGAGCCAAAATCAAGAGTAAGATACTTAGAGTCAGACAGGCACCCCTCTGGCTTTTTTTAATTGAAGTGTCATTTTCGGGCAGCTCTAGTGGCGCAGCAGTTTAGCACCGCCTGCAGCCTGGGGTATGATCCTGGAGACCCGGGATGGAGTCCCACGTCAGGCTTCCTGTATGGAGCCTGCTTCACCCTCTGCTTGTGTCTCTGCCTCTCTCTCTGTCTCTACGAATAAATAAAATCTTTTAAAAAAAATGAAGTGTCATTTTCAAATAGTGAGATACACAAATCATAAGTATACAGTTGGCTGAGTCACCAACTATACACACCCTTGCACCTCAAACCCTAACAAGATGTAGAACATCCCATCACCCTGGAAAGTTCTCTTGAGCCATTCTTGTCTGTCCCCTCGAGACACTGTTCTGATTTTGATCACCAGAAGCTAGTTTTGTCTAGTATTTCATATAAAGTTTTCTCTTATGCCTGACTTCTGCTCACCATTTCTGGAGATTCGCCAATGCGATTGCAGGCATCAATATTTTGTTACTTTTTATTGTTGAAAAGTATTTCACTGAGTAATATGCCACAAGTTGTTCATCCATTCTTCCATCACTGGAAACCTGGGTTGTTTCTAGTTTGCGGGCTCTTATGAATTAAGTTTTCATGAACATTCATATACAAATCTTTATGAGGACATTTTTATCTTAGGTAAATATCAAGAAGTAGAATTGCGGAGTTATGGAATCAATGTACGTTTAATTTAGTAGGTAACTATCAACAATTTCTCCAAAGCGGTTACCATTGTCTGCTTCCCCAATAATATATGAGAAATCTGGTTATACCACATACTTGTTAAAAATACTGTGTGGCCTTCCAAATTTTATCCATTCTGGGGGGCGTGTAATAACGTCAGATTATAGAAAATACATATATTGGTCTCTGTCCCCCACTCCCAGCACAGAACTCCTAAAATCCTTGTAATTTCCTGAGTGCTAAGAATAGTAGCAGCTCTCTTGTTCTAAACAGGCAACCCTGGAAGGCTCCTGGGCTGGTCACCACAAAGACCAAGCAAGCCAGAATCAGAAGTTTGGAATTTTCAGTCCCATGCCCCAGGGAGGGGAGAGGGGCTGGAAATGGAGTTAATGATTCATCACACCTACGTGACAAAGTCTCCATAAAATTCTAACGGTAAGGAGTTCAAAGAGTTTCACGTTGGTGGATACATCAGCAACTGGAGGGTGAGACACCCCAACTCCCCAGATGTTCTGGGGCTTAGGACCCTTCCAGGCCTCACTACATTTATCTCTTCATCAGGCTGTTCATCTGTACCCTTTATCTTGTCCTCAAACTGGTAAAGCTAAGTGCTACCCTGAGTTCTGGGAACCACTTTAGCAAGTTATCAAACCCAAGTTGTTGGAACGTCTGATCTACAGTCAAGTTGCCAGCACAGGTGACAACATGGGCTTGGCTGGTGGCTAAAGTGAGGAGCAGGGGAGTCTTGTGGAACTGAGCCTGTCCCAATGGGATGAGATGCTGCCCTGGCACAGTGTCAGAACTGAGGCAAAGGGATCCCTGGGTGGCGCAGCGGTTTAGCGCCTGCCTTTGGCCCAGGGCGCGATCCTGAAGACCCGTGATCAAATCCCACGTCAGGCTCCCGGTGCATGGAGCCTGCTTCTCCCTCTGCCTCTCTCTCTCTCTCTCTCTCTCTCTCTGTGTGTGTGTGTGTGTGACTATCATAAATAAAAAAAAAATTTTTTAAAAATTTAAAAAAAACTGAGGCAAACTGTAGGACACCCAGCAAGTGCTGGAGACTTGCTTGCTGTTCTGGGGACAACCCCCACCCCCCGCCCCCATCTGGGAATAAGAAGTGTCAGAGTGAAGTGATCTGTGGGAGACACAAAGGAGACTCATGGGGGAAGAAACACACTGAACCAAGTTCTTCCCTTTACACAGGTGGAAAATCTGAGGTTTTTTCATTTGTAAATGTTATATCTCTTTGTGGTTTTAATTTGCATTCCCTAATTACCAATGTTGTAAAGAATATTTTTCATGTACTTATTATTTACTCCTAAACCTCCTCTGTGAAATGCTTTAAGTTAAAGCATTTAACTTAAACTTACTTGTATTTTTAATTGAGTTCTTTGTTCTGTGTTGTACTTCACTATATATGTTAAAGGCTTTTGTTGATATATAAACTATGAATATTTTTCTCCCAGTTTATAGCATGGCTACTTATTTTTTAAATTTCTGAAGAGCAAAAATTTCTAATTCTGGTTAAATCTAATTTATTGATTTTTAATGGTTATGTCTTTCTTTGTCCTGTGAAATAAATATTTGCCAGGGGCACCTGGGTGGCTCAGTTGGTTAAGTGTCTGCCTTCAGCTCAGGTCATGATCTCAGGGTCCTGGATCTAGGGCCAAGTAGAGCTCCCAGCTCAGTAGGGAGTCAGCTTCTCCCCTTCTCTCTGCCTCTCCCCCTGCTCATGGGTACTCTGTCTAAAAAATAAAATCTTTTAAAAAAAATTTTAAACAGAAACTTTTGAGGGAATCCCTGGGTGGCTCAGCGGTTTAGCACCTGCCTTTGGCCCAGGGTGTGATCCTGGAGACCCGAGACCGAGTTCCACATCAGGCTCCCTGCATGGAGCCTGCTTCTCCATCTGCCTGTGTCTCTGCCTCTCTGCCTCTCCGCCTCTCTCTCTCTCTCACGAATAAATAAATAAAATATTAAAAAAAAAAAAAAAGAAACATTTGGGATGCCTGGGTGGTTCAGCAGTTGGGCCATCTGCCTTCAGCTCAGGGCGTGATCCCAGGATCCAGGATCGAGTCCCACATTGGCTCCTTATGGGGAGCCTGCTTCTCCCTCTGCCTGTGCCTCTGTCTCCTTCTGTGTCTCTCATAAATAAATTAATTAAAAGAAAAAAAGAAATATTTGCCTATGCCAGATCACAAATGTATCTTGATGTTTTCTTTTAGAAGCTTTATGAATTTTTGCTTTTTAGGACTATGATCCACCTCAAACTAATTTTTGCATGTGGTATGAAATAGGAATCAAGATTTATTCTGTTCCACATCTTTTTCCAGTTGTTCTACTGCCATGAAAAGTCTATCCTTTTCTCCAGTAAACTATACAGACACCCTGGTCAAAACAACGGACTCTATGTATGTATCTATCAAACTTTCTTTCTGTTCCACTGATGTATCAATGTATCCTAACATCCCCCCACAAAGCCATTACTAAAGCTTTATAATAAACCTTGAAATCAGGTATAAGTCTTCCAATTTACTTTTTGTTGTACAAAATTGCTTTTGGATATTCTAGGTCTTCTGCATGTTCATATACATTTTAGAATCATTATATCAAATTACATATTTTTTTAAATTTGCTGGAATTTCTTTGGGATTTCAGTGAATCGGTAGATCCATTTGGGAAGAACAGATATTCTAGTAATGCTGTACTATCCAAGTCACAAGCATGGCATCATGATCCATATAGACATCAATTTCTCTCAGAAATGTTTTATACCTTTATAGAGAAGTCATGCAATTGTTAAATTGATCTGCAAGTACTTTATACTTGTTCACAGTACTACAATCATGTTTTACCAATTTCACTTTTCCAAGTATTTTTTGTAATTGATTTTGGAATAATGACCACATATCCTGTGACCTTGCTAAAGTCATTTAATTATTCTAATAATATTCTCTAATTAGGATCTTCTGCATTTACAATCATATCATCTAAACCAAAAGAGAGTGTTTGCTTCTCTTTCCCATCTTTATGTCTTTCTTTTTTTTTTTTTTAAGATTTTATTTTTTCAGGAGAGACACAGAGAGAGAGAGAGGCAGAGACACAGGCAAAGGGAGAAGCAGGCCTCATGCAGGGAGCCCAATGCGTGACTTGATCCCAAGACTTCAGGATCACGCCCTGGGCCAATGGCAGGCGCTAAATCGCTGAGCCACTCAGGGATCTTTCTTTATGTCTTTAATTATTGTTCTTACTTTATTGCACTGGGAAGGGCCTCCAGTCTAAGGTTGAATAACTTTGGTGAGTGCAGATGTTCTTGTCTTGTTAGCAATTTTATGGAAAGTATTAAATCTTTCATCATTAAGTATGATATTAGCTATAGGTGTTTCATAGATATCTTCTAAAAGGCTGAAAAATTCTCCTTTTCCTACTTTAAAGAGAATTTCTATAATGAATGAATATTGAATGTTGTCAAAGGCTTTTTCTGCATCTGCTGAAATGATTACATAATTTTTCTCCCTTATTTTGTTAATGCAGTAATACTGATAATTTTTCAATGCAAAATTAAAATGAATCCCATTTTGTTGTAATATATTGTCTTTTCTATATTATTGATGGATTCCATTTGCTAGTATCTTGTTAAAGATTTTTAAGTGTATGTTCATGAGGGATAGTGGTCTGTAGTATTCTTTTGTAGTAACATCCTTGTCTAGTTTTGATATCAGGGTTATGTTTGCCTCATAAAATAAGTTTGAAAATGTTCCCTACTCCTCTATTTCCCAAAAAACTTGTACAAGCTTAAGCTTAATCTTATTTCTTATTTTAACATTTGATAAAATTTAACAGGAAAACCATCTGGGGCCTCAAGTTTCTTTTGTGTGAAAGTTTTTAATCACAAATTCAATTGTTAAACAGACACAGAGATATTCAAGATTTTCTATTTCTTCTTGAGTCAGTTTTGATTACTTCTATCCTTCAAAGAATCTGTCTCCATCATTCAGGTTACTGAATTTTTGACATAAAACTACTTAAAATATTTCCTTATTATTCATTTATTGTAGTGATATCCCTTCTTTCATTTCTGACAGTGCTAACTTGAGCTTCCTCTTTTCTTTAATCAGTCCTGTTGGGGGATCATTACTTTTATTGATCTTTCCAAGAAATGACTTTTGAATTTACGCATTTCCTATTTCATTGCTCTCCATTCTTATCTTTATTATTTCCTTTCTTCTACTTATTTTGTATTTCATTTGCTCATCTTTTCCTAACTGCCGGATGTTTTTGCTACTCTTTCCAGTGATTCTGTGTTTATGCCTTGCCTAGGCATTTAAATATTTGGGAACAATATCATCACACTTTCTGTTTCTTTCTGATTCATTCAGAATCTGTAATCATTCCCTCAAATGAGTTTAATTCATGCTCATTTCTTTTTTTTAATGCCTAAATTAAGAAACAAAGATTTAGATGACTAGTTGTAAAAGAAGTAATGTTTGACATAATTCTTACTATGTCAAGAAGCTTAATTTTAAAAGCCTACTTAATGAAGAGATTTGCAGATAAACAGTCATTAGTCTCCCCTCCCGCCTCAGGCAACAATGAAGCAACAGAAAGGGATTTTTAAAATACTCAAAATTCACAATGTAAAAGAGACTAGAAAAGACCACACTAGATGAGAAGTTGCAACATATTTTTGGAAGATCAAAGGTAAATGAACATGTAACAAGGCAGAAAAAAGATGTAAAACTAAAAATTGCCTGCAAACATAGGATACCAAAAAAGTAAGGTGACTTGTACTGTGGAAACTCAGAAAAAAGTTCAAGAATGAAAAGCATCAGTTAAGGATGAGGGGTGGGGGCAATCCAAAGGCAATATTGAAATCTACATAAATGCAATTAGATCCCTGGATTCCCGAAACCAGGTGATAATCTGTCCTCTATGTCATTTGATAAACAAGGCTATATATATTCTAGAGAAACTACCAGAAAGGCACTGGGCACAAAAAAGAAATGTAAAGTGGATTAACTAAAGCCTATATGACAGAGATATACGTAGCCTCCTTTGCTTAGATCTACTGCAGAATTATAGCAGCCTAACATACATGCCTTCTCTCAGCAACCCAGGCTAATCCCCTCCTCACTCCACCCCCAACACGGGGAGGAAAAGGAGAGAGAATTGCCCATGAGAAAAGAGAAAAAAAACCTCTAGATCTGACATTTGGGGATCTTCCAAAGGAAACAACTGAACCTCTCTCTTTTACCGCACCATGAATTCCACCAATCAAATCACAAAGTTTCCAATCAACTTTTGGAGGTTGCCTCATTTTGTATGTGTGTGTGTGTGTGTGTGTGTGTGTGTGTGTGAGTGTGTGTGTGTGTGTGTGAGAGAGAGAGAGAGAGAGAGAGAAAGATACAAACAAGGATCAAAAAAGACAAGAACAAAAAAGTGAAAATACATAGAAAGTTGAAGGAGAGAAAAGTTTAAGAAAACTAAGGGCTCACACTAAGAGGTCCAAAGCCTATAGTGGGGTTCCAGTAGGAGAGCTCCTGGAAAAGGGAAAATGAATAGAATAAGAGAAGAATAAATCACACATTCTACAATGAAAGACAGTGGTTTAAAAGAGACCACACCAAGAGCTCAGTGGAAGGAAAGAATAAATGATGAAGAGAAAAGAAAAGGAGAATAAAACCAAAGCAGAAAAATGAGATTTCAACACAGAGGGAAAAAAACCAACACTACAGTCATCCACAAAGGGAAAAATAGGTCATATTCCAAAGTTCAGGAATCACAATGGCATATAACTTTTTTTTTTTTTTTAAGATTTTATTTGAGAGAGAGAAAGAGAAAAAGAGAAGAGGAGCAGAGACAGATAGAGGAACAAGCAGAATCCATGTTGAACACAGAGCCCAACACAGGGCTCGAGCCCACCACCCCAGATCATGACCTGAGCAGACATCAAGAATCAGACGCCCAACCAACTGAGCCACCCAGGTGCCCTGGCATAGAACTTTTTAATAGTAACCCTGAAAGGTTAAAACATAAGAGCAAGTAAAGCCTTGAAAACTCTGAAGAACAATTTCTACCCCAGAATTCCAAGGCCAAAAGTTATTAATGTATCAAAAGGGTTAAAGGCATTTTCAGACATGCAAAGCCCCCAAAACCATACTTACTAGGAAAGAATACTTATATCAAGAAGCCATTGGAAGAGATAATTCCTCAAAATGGAGGGAAACTAAAAACCAAAGAAAGACAGACATGACATCCCCAAGACAGGGAATCAAAGCCAGGAGAATAATACAGGCATTCACAAACCAATGCCAATAGGTATGAAACAGGCCTAACATGCAACCATTCCAGATTACAGTAAGATTATGGTTGGATAGACAACTCTTAAAAAAAAATAAATAAAAAAATAAAAAACCTGAGTGCTGATTTTCTTTTTTTTTTTTTTAAGATTTATTTATTTATTATAGACATAGAGAGAGAGAGAGAGAGAGAGAGAGAGAGAGAGAGAGAGGCAGAGACACAGGCAGAGGGAGAAGCAGGCTCCACGCCGGGAACCTAACGTGGGACTCGATCCCGGGACTCCAGGATCGCGCCCTGGGCCAAAGGCAGGCGCTAAACTGCTGAGCCACCCAGGGATTCCCTGCTAAGAGAAGATTTACAGTGACCCATTAAATGGGGCAATTATTAACTCTGAGGAAAATAAATTTGCTCAAGAACAGTAATGTAATCATACTTAGTCATAAGGGATAATAAAAAAGAACACTGAAAAGATATGCTGTCTCCTTTAAATAGTATAATTCCTTATTAACAAAGAAGTTTCCAGAAATATGCCTACAATACAAAGGCAAAGGACCTCTATAACATTCTGAACTAAATCGGAACTCAAAGTCTTGCTGCCAGAAACAGTTGAAAAGCTCATGAGAAACAAAGAAATCAGACATTTCTCTAAAGAACAGAGCTTTGCAGCTCTATAGGTTAAAGAATCAGGGACACCTTCCAATGTCAGCTTGTCTCTGATTCAAGAACAAAGATGCTTTAGAACATCACAACTAAATTCATTTTTAGTAGACAAGCAACTCAACAGCACTTACTATTAATTTCTTTAAATGTTCCAGAACTAGCATCAGTATCTCAGCTATAAACATCCATCTTGAGGAGAATTATACTAGTGAATCTCGGGGGGGGGAGGGGCCTACACAGATAATCAGTTCAACCACAGCTATTACCACTATGTTCTGTTGAGAATCCCATCTCCCATGAATCTCTAGCTTAAGAAATATACCACAACCATTAGGTGAACCAAGTTAGGATGTGGGACTGAGGAAAAGATTAAATACCTCTGAATTTTAAGAAGTAAAATAATGTAAGCTCTACAAAATGATCTCACTCAGCAGGATTATTCACTAGAGTCAAAATGTAGAAATACTCAAATATCCATCAACATATGAACAGATAAACAAAATGGAATATATAAATACGTTATTATTCAGCCTTAAAAAGGAAACTGTGATACATACTACACATGGAAGAGTGTGAAGACATAATGTTGAGTGAAGTAAGCCAGACACAAAAGAACAAACATTGTATAATTCTACTTGGATGAAGTGCCTAGAGTGACCAGATTCAGAGATGAAGTAGAACCAAGGCTGGCAGGAATAGGGATAGGGAGTTAGTGTTTAACAAATACACATTCAGTTGCAGAAAACAGTCCTGGAGGTAGATGGTAATGGTGGCTACACAATTAAGTGAATATACTTAATGCCACTCAGCTGCACACTTGGAAATGGTTAAGATGGTAAATGTTATGTTATATATACCTGGAACAGAGAGTCAGAAAGAAAAAGTTTGCAGCAGTAAATCTAAACCAGCCAAAAATTAAAAGATCCCATAGTATTTAACACATTTGGTGTTTTAAATTTTGGAGTACTAATTTGTAGCTACAAATATTTCTACCATGACTGCCATTTTGTGAAAGTGCTCTACCACAGAAGTATAGAGATTCCAAATTACTACCAATGCATTTAAAAACGTCAGAAATGGGGAAAAAAACTTTTAAGCTCATGTAGACTCATGGTTTTCACACTTAGGAGTTAACCAGAGATGTCCTGGGGGCTATTTTAGGGAATGAGGGCAGTCAAGACTACAGAGCCTTCTCCCACCTCAGAAACACTTAGCGTATGAGGCTTGTCCATAACATTTTATGGGAAGAAAGTAGCACAAAACCAGCTTAATTCTTTCTTTCCCTCCTTTAATTCACCATCTAAAATAATGAAAGTCATGGGGTGCCTGGGTGGCTCAGTCAGTCAAGCATCCAACTCTTGATCAGGTCATGATCTCAGGGCAATAAGATAGAGCCCCAAGTCGGGCTCTGCACTGGGCATGGAACCTGCTTAAGATTTTTTCTCACCCTGCCCCTCCCCTCCCACTCCCTCTCTCTTTCAAAAAAATAAAGAAAAGAATGAAAGTCACTATTCTAATTCAACACCTGAATTGACATCAAAGTGCTAAGTGATACACTCAAGGTCAGAGAGATGATGATGATAATGCTGAGCTAGAAACCAGGACTTCAAAAAAAAAAAAAAAAAAAAAGAAACCAGGACTTCAATATTAATTAAAATGGTTAATCCAAAAGAATAAGCTTTAAAATATAAGGTATCCATAATTTAACCAGGAACAATGGCTAGATAACTTGTAATTGCTATTCTATGCTTTACAATAAAGCTCTACTGAGTAGAGCTATCCTGAAATTAAGAACACCACTAGTTATTAACGGGGGACTTTAAAACTGTTTCCTAGATGTTCTATAGCACAACTGAGCCTTTCCGTGCTCGAATGTAATGAAGATAAAAGAGATCCCAGAGATCTTCTTGGTCTCAACAAAGAGATTCCTTTAAAGTTAGAATATATGGCTTCAAAATGTTTAGCTCAAGCCCCAAAATGCATCTGTCCTCATCGTTATTTATTTCAATTACCAGCATTTAAGCTAGTGTTTCTTCTTATATAATTCTGATATGTTGTAAAGATAAAACAGCTCTTCTTTCAGGATAACAGTTGTTATCCAGGATAACAGTTTGGTATATTCCCAATGATTCAGTGCACTGATGGCACTTGCACATTACCCAGCATGATGAAAGCACAGATCTAATAGTAGAATATCTAACTTCTGTTCCTGTCAAATTTATATAAAGAACACAACTGTAGCACAAGTCGGCCACATTTACAACAAAACCCCTGAGGCATCAGAGAGACCTAGAGCACCTACAATACGCAATCCTGACAGAAATCAAAAGGTGGCCACACATTTTTCCTTTAGCTTTGCCTTACACTCTTTATTGTTACAGCTTAATCTTTAATTTAAAGAGCCAAAGGACAAAATGTTAACACCTGCTACATCCAGGTAGTAGGTACAAGAGTCTCTATTACTTTTTTTTTTTAATGTGTAGGAAATATTTTATAATTTTAACCAGTGATAATTAAGAACCTGTGTTTCTGGTTCAGGTTATCTCATTCTCTAAGGACTCATGGGAAAAGAATGATGAAAAAAAGAAAAACAATGAAGAAACAGATTTTAGCAAACTTCTGAATGTCTAAAAGCAGACAAAAATGTGCAAAGCAAAACTAATCAACCCCCAAAGAAGGGACTCCAAAGTGTCAGACTTACCAGCCATCTGTACTAGAGGACCTTGTTTAGATCTTGCTTCAAACCATTTAAAAAATGGTTTTTATGAAGTAATCTACTTATATGATGATATTAAAGAATTTTTTTTAAAGATTTTATTTAGTTATTCGAGAGACAGCAAGAGAGGCAGAGACGCAGGCAGAGGGAGAAGCAGGCTCCATGCAGGAAGCTCAACGTGGAACTCGATCACGGGTCTCCAGGATCAGGCCGTGGGCTGAAGGCAGCACAAAACCGCTGAGCCACCCAGGCTGCCCAATATTAAAGAATTATTAATCTTACTTATTATTTAGATGTAATAATGGTATTGTGATTATGTTTTTAAAAAGGAGCTCTGAGGCACCTAGGTGGCTCAGTGATCAAGCATCTGCCTTTGGCTCAGGTCACAATCCTAGGGCCCTGAGATCAAGTCCTGCATCGGGGTCCCCAGGGGGAGCCTGCTTCTCCCTCTGCCATGTCTCTGCTTCTCTCTGTGTCTCTTATGAATAAATAAATAAAATCTAAAAAAATAAAAATAAATAAAAAGGAGTCCTTATCTTTTAGAAATACATATCAAAATATTTATAGGTAGAAAAATGTCTGAGGTTTGGTTAAAAAGAAGGAAGATAGAGGAACAGATAAAACCAATCCTGGCCACATTAACTACTGGAGCTTCTAAAGTTGATTGATAAATAGGTACAGAATCATCTATCACTGTCTAGTTCTGGATATATTTGCAACTTATCATAATAAGCAGTTAAAAAAAAAAAAGCAGTAATGGGGCACCTGGCTGGCTCAGTCAGTGGAGTATGCAACTCTTGATCTTGGAGTTGTGAGTTGGAGCCCCGCAGTGGATGCAGAGATTACTTAAAAATCAAATCTTAAAAAAACACAAAAATCACTTCATCTTCTTTAAACTTGAACCCTGCCCATCACTTAAAAAAAAGAGAGAGAGAGGGCAGCCCGGGTGGCTCAGCGGTTTAGCGCCGCCTTCAGCCCAGGGCTTTATCCTGGAGACCTGGGATCGAGTCCCATGTCAGGCTCCCTGCATGGAGCCTGCTTCTCCTTCTGCCTGTGTCTCTGCCTCTCTCTCTCTCATGAATAAATAAATAAAATCTTAAAAAAAAAAAGAGAGAGAGAGAGAGAGAGAGAGAATTTCCCTTAAAGGAAAAAAAGAAAAGAAAAGAAACAGTAATAGAGAAAGTCCTACCCATAACACATAGTACGAGGGGAACATGCAGCAGAGGCAGAACCATAGAGAGGATGCAAAGTCGAAAGCATGAATGTCCAGAAGCAGAAGTGTTCATTGAAATTCTTTCTGTAAGAAAGGTCTAGTAAGTTCTTCCCTTTCTCTCTACCTTTCCCCTAAAATAGAAAGAGAGCATGTCTTTAAGGAAAAGAAACATACTATCTAGATAAAAGAAGGCCTTCTAGGGTGAATGTTGGCCCTATTCCTCCTGGCATCTGAATATTCCTGGCCTAACAGCCAGCTCTCAAACCATTCACAGAGAAGTGGTCAAGTCCACCAGTTGACCACCTATACCAGAGCTACCAATCAGCCTTCTAATCTTCTTATCCTCAACTATCAATGGACAAGCAAGAATTAAAAGACACATGAAAAAAAATTATAAATTATAAATGAAGAAAGAAAAGATAAATGAAAAACTGACCCTTGAAGAAACAGATTGCCTAGCAGATAAAAAAGAACTTTAAAATTCTAGATTTTACATCCATAAGTTAAAATCGACTACCAAAATAGAATATTTCATTAAAGGATCAGAAAAAAAAAAAATGGACACCTAGGTGGCTCAGTTGGTTAAGCATCCAACTCTTGACTTTGGCTCAGGTCATGATCTTAGGGTCTTGAGACTGAGCATGGCATCATGCTCATCTGTCCTGGGTATGGAGCCTGCTTAATAAGATTCTATCTCCTTCTCATTCTGCCCCTCCCTCACCCCCCCCCCCACCCTAGTCACACAAGGGTTGAAAAGAAAAAAGAAAAGAAAAAAAAGAAAGAAAAAAGAAAAGAAAAGAAAAGAAAAGAAAAGAAAAGAAAAGAAAGAAAAGAAAAAGGAAGCAAGCAGACAGACCTAGGATATAGAAAACAGAGAGATAAAAAGTATGAAAAAAAAAAAAGTCAAAGACCCAAGAAATTTAGAACGTCCAATGTCCAAACAGAAGACTAGGAAAAACATGAAGGAATCAATCAAAAGCAGAAATTTTCTCAGAAACAGATACATAAATCTTCAAACTAAAATGGTTCTTCCGTGCACAGAAGGATGATCCAGACCTAGATCTATCTTCATATAACTACAGAACACCAAGAATAAAGAAAAAATTGCTGTTTCCAGGGATAGAAATTGGTAATCTGTAAGTAACATCTCTGCTATAATTAAACAGATCTACACACATAGTCCCCTAAACTTATCTTGTACTTCCACACACCAGAATGCTATTCTCCCTTCTCAAAGTGGCTTTCAAAATCCATTTCAAATCTTGTTCTTCTGTGAAATGTTTCACCCAAGTTATTTATCCTAAAGTGATCTTACCCCCGCCTGCACCATTCATTTGACATTCAATCTGTATTACCTTATGCCTCACTTCTTGAATTGCTATGCCCAACTGTTATTTCTTAGAATTTTATTTAAACTGTTGGTTCTCAGAAGATAAGACACAGTCTTAAAATTTTATTTTTTTTAAGATTTTTTTAGATTTTTTTAAATTTTTATTTATTTATGATAGTCACACAGAGAGAGAGAGAGAGAGGCAGAGATACAGGCAGAGGGAGAAGCAGGCTCCATGCACCGGGAGCCCGACGTGGGTCTCCAGGATCGCGCCCTGGGCCAAAGGCAGGCGCTAAACCGCTGCGCCACCCAGGTATCCCTAAAATTTTAAATTGTCTACAGAATCTGCACCCAGGAGACATCAAATGCTAGATGGATGTGAAAGTAGTTCCTGGGGCATATCTTAACTTCATTAGTTGCTTACATTCATCATATCTTTTCAAAATTTATGAGCAAGTTTTCTATTTATATCTCTAACTAAAGTTCAAGGAAATTTTAGAGGAAGGAAATACATATAAGTGACACAGAGGTATCTTTTTTTCAAACACTTACATACTGCAATACTGTTATATTTTCTAATTGCAAACTACCTACCCTAAACAGTGAATGACAGTGGTTTTTAGTGCCTGATGGTACAACTCAGAGGAAGAAGACAAAAAGATCCCTTTATGAAAGGGGGTAGGGAAGTAGAGGAGATATGCTGCCCTGAGTAGTGAAACAATTATCTTCAACCAATAGTTACCTGTCCCTGATACACATAGTAACAGACCAGTGCCATAAAATTCAAAGTCTAGGTCTAACATTTTAACATATCAAAATCAAAAGATTCTACCATAAAGTAAAAATGCTTATTACCATGTCCTCTCAAACTTTTAACATCTGCTGGGAATTGACAAAGGATAGGAAACCTAGCTGGTTATAGGAATATTATGAAGTGGTAGAATAAAAAAAAAAAAAAAGATCAACTCAAATTTTGGAAAAAAAGTTTTTTTTTAACCCAGTTTACTGTTCAGGAAAAAGAAAAAAAGATTTGTCCATGAATTCCCTAATACATGATACTCTCAAAGGAAGAGGGTACAAATGATATAAATGTTTTTGCAGTTCAGGTGTCCAAGGGGACTTTTAAAAAAAGAAAGAGAAGGAAGGAAGGAAGGAAGGAAGGAAGGAAGGAAGGAAGGAAGGAAGGAAGGAAGGAAGGAAGGAAGGAAGGAAGGAAGGAGAAAAGAGAAAGAAGAGCGAGCTACTAAGTTTGGCAATAACTACATATCCTTTATATGTGGTTCAGCTAGCAACCAAGGTAATAGACATGGACCATGTTCAAGAATTAGTTTTGTACTAGCTTTCACTAGAAATTCTAGGAAATGAGGAAGGAGGTTCTTTTAAGAATGTTTCCTTGCCACCAGAGCTTTGACTAATTAAGAGGTACTAAGAGTTTCCTTCCTAAAAAAAAAAAAAAAAAAAAAAAAAAGAGTTTCCTTCCTCAGTATAGCCCCCACTTGATGTTTCAGAGGAGGTAAAAAAGCTAGACTCTAAGCTGATGTCTGACAACAAATCTCATTATGAACACCAGTCTAATAAAATTAGCAAACACTATTCCCAGGCAAGTGAACTGTTACTTCAGTTTTTTATTGCTTTCAAGTTACAGGCGAAAGCCTAATCACATACACACACACCTCCACATTGCTCCCTTCTACACATCGATGTTTTAAAAATCACAATATATTTTCAGCATTCCTATTGTGAGACACACTGCCTTCTACAAATTTGTTACTGTTTGTAAATACAATGCATGTCAGACATCATGAGGAAAGGAAACAGCAAGAAGTGTGCCTTTGGGGGGAAGCATGAATATATTTGTAGTCTAATTAGGCTTGAATAAAAATTATTTTGTTATAATTATTAAAAACTACAAGATGATATATTCTGACCATTTTTTTAAAACACCTTCCACCATTTGCTTTATTGTTCTTGATACCAGAAGTAGGTAAAAATTATCTTTATGAACATGAGTATAAATGCAAACCCACTGGCTTTGACTTGTTTGTGTTCATGATAGGTTTTGGGGGGTAGTGGGGAGGCATCATTATTTAATACATCACTGCAGTTCAAGAGATCTACAAATATCATTCTGAAGGTATTATTTTAAAGTAACAGATGTTTCTAACACTTTGACCTTCAGCAAGATGCTAAAATATCATTTTTGTATTTTAATAAAAAATATTTAGGGAAAATACACACACACATAAATAAATATATATATATATATATAAAATACATTTTAAAAGTAATCACTGACACCTATACACCAACATGTACATGTACTCTCAATTTACTGTGACATGGAAATCTTACAGGAATGTCATTTATCCAGAAAGGGTAAATGACACTCTACTTTATCACCTGGTAAGTGGGGATGATTTGTGCAGATCTACAGAGGAGAGTAATGTTTCCTAATTACCACTTACAATTTAACTGGAGATCCAGAAGGACAGGTCTAAACAATATTCTCAGAGTTCAGCAAGAGAAAAATTGAAAAAATTGAGCTGGATCTTCAGCTCTTTTCCCCTTCAAGTAAACTTTAACAAAGAAAATTGTGTTCACCTACTTCAGACCACAGAATCAATAGCTTTCTAATTAAGTTCAAGTAGTAATTATTTCAAAAGGCCCATAAAAGATCTCTTCTCAGCCTTTTGGCTAAGACCAAGTGTCAAACGGCCCATAAGACAATGGAAATACCAATTCCTTGACTTGGAAAAATTCATAAAATACAATAACTTTAAAACTTCTGCTTGAGTTGAGCCTTTTAGTTGATTACCAGGAATACTCACATGTGTGGGTTTTGAACTCCTGTAGGGTTGGGATTCAGAGTAAACCTTGCTGTAGATTTGAAAGGTGGATTTGCAAAATTCAACTTCAGTGCTTTGCGTTTACCTAAGAAATAACAAATAAAAAGTAAAAGTTTCAAGTACTATAAAACAGACACTAATCTGAGGGCATAAGAAATTCACACCAAAAAGCAGAAAAAATTTGTTTTAACATATAGTTAATATCATATTTTGAAAGGCAACAAAGAATTTCTCAGCTTTAAGATAAAGTAAATAAAAAGGATCTAAAGTTATTATTAACCACAAATCACCCATTATCTTCCAAATCAATAGAAAACAATGGTTCAGGTTTATATCGTTCAGAGATGCTAACACTTTTGCAAAAGAAAACACCACTATAAAAATCATTCACTTTGGCAGATACACTGAAAAATACTAAAATATTACCACCTTTCCAGGGTTACACTTCAACATCTTTATTTAATAAAAATAATTTTCCCTAAAATACAATATTAACAACTGAGTAAAGAATCTGAAGCAGTCTGCAATCATAACTAAAAAAAAAAAAAAAAAAAAAAAAGTCACGGCACTGCCAACCAAGTTCATAACACAGGTATTTCAAATAATCATTTATTTGGAGCCATTTCTTTGGGATAGGGAGTAGGGAGGGAAGGTAACAGTGTTTTATATTATACAAACAAAACTTGCCCGGTATAGAAAAGCCAGAAAATTCAGAAAAGATAAAAGACAATATAAATATACAAAATATTGTATATACTTTTTTTTTTACATTTCTAAGTCCAATTATCCCCAAATAATCATTGTCTCCTAGAAACTACTTTCTATGCATACACATTTTTTTCTCTACAATTCAAATCAGACCACAATATGTTTTTTAACATGCTTTACTCACTGACCATGTTTCTTCTATGTCTATAAATCTTATAAAAACATTTCTTTGGGATTTTACTGAATAGAGACTTTGTAACAGAATTGGGTTTTTAAGCACTGTAGTATATCTTTTTCCAGAATACACTCTTCACAGTTTATTATGCCTAATTCTACCTTCTCCAACAACACCTCTGCAATCCAAATACTTTCCCATCCCAGTGGATTTGGAATATGTATGAAGGGACTCATTCTGCTCAGCCTGGTGCTTTCAATGAGATTTGCAAGTTTGAGTGTGCCAAACATACCAGTTGGACAGGACTGTAGGATAAGAGCAGAAAGCTCCTGGCTGTGACTCCCGGATCGGCTCTCAGGGATGGGCCTGTCTACAGGATAATGAGAATTCCCAAGAAGACCAGACACATCATTTTCAGAAGTAAGAATATTACAACATGAATTTTCCATGTAACCCGCCCAATTCAGGTACCAAATATTTATTTTAAACTAAGTTTTATTTGGCAGCAAGTAGAGGAAGGGCATTCAACCTATACATGCAAAAGGTACTCTTCTTAAACAGCAAATTTGGCTCTACAAAAAAGCAAACTTTCGTAGCAAATTTGGCTGTATTAAAAAGCAAACTGTATATTACCAAAAAACAAAATCTAAAAAAACAAATTTTAAGTGAAAGCTGGGGAAAATCCTTCCAATACAAAATGAGAAGAACTTTAAATATATAAAGACATCACACAAATCAAGAAAAATAGAAAAATTGGCAAGGGTATGAACAGTAAAGCAAAACTGAGAAAAAATTATGAAAGGCATTCACTAACAACAAAACAGTTTAAAGTTTTGTTCATGTGAGGGGCCTCCTGGGTGGTTCAGTCTAAGCGTCTGCCTTCGCCTCAGGTCATGATCCTAGGGGTCCTGGGATTGAGTCCCACATCAAGCTCCGCTCCCAAGTGGGGAGTCTGTTTGGGATTCTCTCTCTCTGCCTCTGCCCTTTCCCAACCCCCCTCCCAGGCACCCGTTCTCTCTCTCTCAAATAAATCCATAAAATCTTTTTTAAAAAGTTTTGTTCACGCAAAATTGGCAAAACTTAGGTCTCATTTTATACATACAACAATTTTTTTCCAATGATAATGTGACCAGGTAAAAAAAAATCACTAGTACAAAATGTTGCTGGTAAAAAAGGAAATAGCATAATTTTTTCTGATTGAAGGTTCAGCAATATACAAGAAAAAACTTTTCATGAAGATGCTCTTTCACTTCTTAGAAATTTGTCTTCAGGAAATATTGAAAGTGCCCCCCTCAGCACCTGTCACCCATTCACCCCCAATAGACGGGATGAGCACTGGGTGTTATTCTGTATGTTGGCAAATTGAACACCAATAAAAAATAAAATTTAAAAAAAAAAAGGAAGAGCAAGCAACAACAACAACAAAATAAAAGGAAATATTGAACAGCAGAAGACCGTCCCCAGGCCCTGCAACTGAAAGGAAACTGCCCTGCTGGATTTGGAAACTCCTTGGAACTGCTGCCTCCTTTCTTCCTTCATTGTTCTCCTGTTTTGAATGGGTATCTCTAGAACTGGTTTCCAATGCCTGACCCCTGTGTTTTGGAACCAAGTAACCCGGTCTTGTTTCCAGTACAGAGGGAGAGGAATTTTATGTCACAATGGATCATACTCTGTCTCACTCATACCCGACTTGGATGATTTTGATGAGCAGAACTGATGGTGTCTAGATCAGACCTGGATTCAAGCTGATGCTATAATGAGCTATGGCTCTGGGGGAACACTGGAGCAGGGTGAATGTACGTACTTGGTACACGGGACAGATATGTACTGTAAGTGAGATATAAGTGAAAATGGTGGCCTTCAAAGATACCAGGTCCTAATCAATCCCTGGGACCTATGAATGTTACTTTATAGGGCAGAGTTTCTAGAGATAAAATTAAGGTAAGGACCTTTGTAATCATAAACCTGAATGAACTCAATGCCCACAAATCCCCCAAATCAAAAGGTGACCACCTTTCACGTGGTGTGTGAAAGGATCGTGAAAACACCACGATCTCTATATGGTAAAAATCTGAAAACACACCAGGATCAAAGGCAGGACAATAACAGAACAAAGAATCACTGTAAAAATCATCCAAAGAAAAACACCAAAATTGGCCCTTTATTCTAAAGCTCAATTTTTTTTTAAGATTTTAACTATTCATGAGAAAGAGAGAGAGAGCTAGAGAGAGAACACAAGCAGAAGGAGGGGCAGAGGCAGAGGAAAAAGCAAAGCCTGTTGAGCCAGGAGCCCAACGTGGAGCTCTATCCCAAGACTCTGAATCATGACTGGAGCCAAAGGCAGACACTTCACCAACTGAGCTACCCTACCCAGGTGCCCCTAAAAGCTCAATCTGAGGGGACAGTGGCTCACTAACCTCTGCAGGCAGATAAAATCTATTATGACAATTAAAGCTTACTCAAACGGTTTCCTCGAAAATAAGTATTTATATAAACACACACACACACACAGATTCTCAGCACTGCCTTCACATTTAAACAAAAATAATTTGGGGCCTTTAAAGGACATTTCCTGCATAAATGAACAAGCACACAAATGCAACACAATGTGGCTTACATAAGTTAGGTGTGAACACACTCCACATTTCAAAAGCATCTGTGACTATCTTGAACACTGTCCAAGCATATATTCTGATCGTCCACCAACAACACACACTAAACAATTCTATAAAAGTTCACAGCCTAAGAAGAGATGACTCAGAGCCTAAAACTGGGGGTGTAGGGGGTGTAGGGTAAGATCAAGTTACATGGGCTCCTCCAGCAGGGCTCCCCAATCTCTGAAGGATGATCACTTTGAGATGAACTCCCAAGGCAGTCATGGGAGGAGAAGGAAGAGCCCAGAGAGTCAGTCAAGGGTGAGATTCAAGGAGAGACAGAAAGACTCAGCTTTTGCAATACTTCAGAGAAGCTACCTCTGGCTATTTGCAGATATGAGCATTTTCTTTCTTTCTTTTCTTCCCACGCCCCACCCCCTACCCCCAGCATTTCTTCTTCCTCCATTCACTTTCTCTAAGTAAGAACCTCTATTAGGACTAGTTCTTCTCATTTTACTTCTCTTTCTCAAGGGCCCCAGAAACCTAAACCCTAAAGGCAACTTGTCACTACACACTCAGTTATTTTTAATGACAAAACAACAGGCAAATGCTTGACATGAGAGCAATGTGGATTTTTTTCAAAACCCCGCAACAGCTTCCATGGGCAGTAAAGAGAAAGGGCAAAAGGAAGGAAGTGATACTATAAATGTCCTGTGGAGATTTTTAGAAGCTAAGAGATTAAAATATTGATCAAGATAGATTACAAATTTGTGATTATAATTTCCCCTTTGGTGAGACTGTCTACAAATAATCAATTCCTAACCAGTCAGCAGAGATAAACAGAGTCTCCCCTTTATCTACAGTATGATAGAAACCAGCCATGATCCAACATCTTAAACTATTCATATGGAAGGAGTTTCCTGTGAGAGAAGATTGTCTTTGTATACTTAAAAACTAAGGTCAGTGCCTGATACAGAAAATGCTTTCAAATGTAGTAGCTTGGTCCAAACAATCAATTTCACATGGATAGCCCCAGACATTCAGATGTGGGGTAAATTAGCTAGAATAAGTTTCTGCCATCTGTAACCCAAAACCCTGACTCTTAAGGACAACAGTATCTATCCTCATCCCATCATACTTCCAAGGTACTGCTATCTCCCTTAGGTAGGACTGCCCAACTTTTCTTAAGCTGTGGGCTCATACAGAATATAAGGATATCTGTTCAACACACTGGGAGGATCAGAATCACAGCTGGTTCAGAGGCTGAGCGAAGGGGCTCAGCAGCCTCATGCCCTGCTCTGCCACTCCAAGGACCGGGGGACTGACCTCTCTGCACTACCCTTGAAGTTCTGGTTTCAAAGCTGGGTCTTAAGAAAACATCTAGAAATTTTAAACAACCTTTCCCACATCACCCATATCCAACTTTTTCCTCAGACTTCTCATGAGAGAAGCAGTTCCATGGATGGGATCTTCAAGAATATTCCAAACTAGGATTCTGAAGAACAAGGATTTGTTCAAGCATATGCATACCCACTAAGGCCCGGGCATGTGTTTTGCTCTTATTCTGTCCAGCAAGCAGCTCACAAACTCATGGAAGGCTGAAGGTAGAAGGAAGACATCTTTCAACTTCATTTAACCTTAAGCAAGCAAAGAGCCCAGAATAATTCTCCCTCCACCAACTTCACAAGCAATACAAACCTTTAACCTCATTTTCCATAGTCAGCTAAGCTGACCCAATAGCTGAGTTCAACCTTTGTCAAAAATTCCATCCAAGGGCCACTGAAAGTCTACCTACCAATCAACTACGGAAGAAGACCACTCTCTGCAATCTAGGTTACCAAAAACATCCCACCCCAACCTTCCACAGATGAGGAAAAAGTAGCATTTCCTAAGCACTATTTCTCATTTCCAAAACATCAAAACCAGTCTGTCCTCAGAGAGACACTATGCTTACACGGGATCCACCTTGTCATCCTCTCCCATCCTTCTCAAGCCTGTTCCCATCACCAAATTGTGAACAATTTTCTGTCCTAAATGTTTAACTCTCATCTTTCAATTCTACAAATCACCTGTAATAGGGAGCTACAGCAAAATAGCAGTTCAACAAATACTTAGTGAAATCCTAAAAAGAAATAAATAAAATAAAATAAAATAAAATAAAATAAATAAAATAAAATAAAATAAAATAAAATAAAATAAAATAAAATAAAATAAAATAAAATAAAATAAAATAAAAGGCATGCCAGGTGGTGCAGCGGTTTGGTGCCGCCTGCAGCCTGGGGTGTGATCCTGGAGACCCAGGATGGAGTCCCACATCGGGCTCCCTACATAGAGCCTGCTTCTCCCTCTGTCTGTGTCTCTGCCTCTCTCTCTGTACCTATGAATAAATAAATAAAATCCTAAATAAATAAATAAATAAATAAACAAATATTTAGTGAATTAGAATTAGTCGTTTTGTTTTTTTGTTTTGTTGTTTTTTTGTTTTTTTGTTTTACGAACATTGCACTACCCACTCATATAACCTAGTGGGCTTAATTTCCTTTATATCATAGGAAAGCAAGATTCTGCTACCCTTACAGTCAGGATCTGAGAACCAGAGTCTTCCCACCCAACCTGTAAGAATGGAGACCATCACTAAAATATTGTAGCCAGTCTACATATCTTCAACACCAATGATTTCTCCAAATCTGAAAAAATAACAGTAAAATTTCTTATTGTTGAGGGCAATAATGATCCCTGAAGGATGTGCAATTGATGCATCTAGAAGGTGGCTTTTTTGATCTGTTAATGGATCACTATTGGGTTATGTGGTAGATTATCACCAAGATAGCCACCAATGAATCACCTCTTTACAATGTGACTTTGCTGACCCTCCTATCAAGAGATGGAGTCTATTTCCCTACTTCTTGAATAAAGCTGGCCTTCAGACTTGCTGTGATCCCAAGAATAGAATAGAAAGGTTGTTGTGGGACTTCTTGAGCTAGGCCTATGAGGCCTTACAACTTCCATGTTCACGCTCTTGGAAAGCACCCAAGTCTAAAGGTGAAGCACCTCAGGCTAGTTTCCTTGATGATGATAATCTACATCCAACAAGAGGTTCAGAGACCCGAGCCATCTCAACTGAGTGTAGTCTCCACCAACAAGACCTACTAGCCAAATGCAGACACATGACATAGCTCAAGTGAGACCAGTACAACTACCACCCAACTAACAAGCAAAATCATAAAAATTAAACAGTTGGTCTTTAAAGCCATTACTCACAAGCCAAAGGAGCTAGGGAGGAATCATCAAAATGCAGTAAGAATCATTCCCTCCTGGGGTGCTTGGGGGGCTCAGTCAGTTAAGTGTTTTGCCTTCTGCTCAGGTCATGATCTCAGGGTTCTGGAATCTCCTGTTGGGCTCCCTGTTCAGTGATGAGTAGGCCTCTCCCTCTCCATATGCCCCCTCCCCAGCTCATGTTCTCTCCCTCTCTCAAATAAATAAATAAATAAAAATCTTAAAAAAAAGAAAATAAAGAAAAAATCAGTTCCTCTTAAGGAACTGCCTCAGGAAATCCCTGCCCCCAGGAGGGATTTCCTAGAACCAGCATAGGAAAAAGTGAGAAGTGGCACTACAATGCTCAAGTTGCTCACAGAATACCTTCAAGAACAGGAGTGACTGACCTACCAGCATTCAGAGCATCCTACCAGGGGCAGAAGGAAAAAGACTGCCTGAAATTCTTATTTTCTCCTTTGGCTCTAATTCTTAGTACCTCATTTTCAAAACAGAGTATCCAAAGTCACTTGTTAAATTATCTGCAATCACTGGTTATAAAATGAGAAACACACAATTCCAACTATGCAACTTTCAATTCAACAATCTCAGACATGAGGAATTAAAGTGGTTAGACAATAACTTACCCTCATTCCCTTCTCTACCTCTATTATTAGAGTGGTGAGTGCCCTAACTTATTTGATAAGCTCAAGAGAATAAGACAGGAAGGATATTAGACTTGGAATCAGAAGAAATGAATGACTTTGTCCATTCCAGACTGGGATCTCAGACAATCTTAAGTATTAAATGGGTCACCGCCAGCTAATACTATATTGTCCCTCTCCTCTTCTAGTGTTTGATACAAAAGAGTAAATAAGTTTCAAAAATTTCTAAAAAAATCTCACTTAGAGCTTTAAACTCTTATCAATAAAACACTGTTACTCATCCATATAGCTAAACATGTTTGGAAACTGGATTGTTCTGCATTAAAGAAACAATAAATAAATAAATAAATAAATAAATAAATAAATAAATAAATAAATAACTGGATTGTTCTGAGTTAAAGAAACAGTAATATATATATGTATATATATATAATATGCCAGTAGATCCTTTTAGCACACAGTTCAACACTTTTGTGTGCAAGATGGATTTTAGGATAGTCCAATGTAATAACTGACATAGCCACAGATGCAGAAATATCACAGTTACATACAAGCTACAGATGAAAAGACAGATAAGGCAGCTGACCTATCCACAAAGACTATTTTGTTTGGTATCCTAGCAAAATTAAAAAGGAACGTGGTAGGAGGAGGCTAAATGGTAGAATTAGGGGAGGAAAATTACTTCTGCTGGACACTAAATGATTACCACTGAAATTACAATAAAGGTAAAACAGGGATATTGCTGTAGTCTGGTAATTGACACATCTATAAAACCAAGATAAAAACAGTCACTTATCTGGTGTGTGATGCTGTGGTGAGGATTCATATAGCTTAAAAATGCAATGGCTGGTAAATAGTAACTATGAAAAAATGGTAACTATTGTGATATTTATCTATATGTATTAAAACCTAATTGAAAATTTAAATTATTAAATTATCTAAAAAGGGGAAAACTGGGGGGGGGGGGGAATGTGTCTGATATCCTTTAAACCAACAAAACATCTGAGCAACAAAGAAAGAAATTCAGCTTGCTTGGTAGATTCCTTTTAACTCCTGTGCCAATAAAAATCCCTGTTCTAACCCAAAGCCAGCAGCCCAGTGGTGTACAATTAGAAGCTAGGAAAACCAAGATGGAGTGGTAAAGCCAGTCTACCAGTCTTGAACTCAGCTCCACTACTTATTACCTATATATTCTCGGGCACAATCCCATTTCTGCCACATAGGATTAACATATCTTCCTCAGAGGGGGACTGGCAGGGGTAAAGGAGTTTCTGTGTAGGACAGAGTTGGCCATCATTCCTTTTCCCTACCCTGTACTATCAATTGTGTCTGGGTTTACGGTGGCAAGGTCCTGAACCAGGGTGGCTGATCACTAATACCAGCACTTCTTAAACATTAAACATTTTACTCATCTGATATGCTTGGGCCTCAGAGGCTCCGCTGCCAAAAAAAGAACCTAAATAATTCACTCTCAACCTTGCCAACTCTGGCAGATGCCACGCACAGCTCTCCTCGGGTAGAAAGGTTTCTGCAACCTGGAATATCAAGGATTCTGTCATTCCTCTACCAACGCCTGAAGGGGCACTGCTCTGACCCAAAGGCCTAACAATTTCTAGCAGATGCCATGGACTCCAGGCAAAGGCAAGAGAAACATTTTACTTGTTGGAGACTGTATTTTACTATGAGACTTTGGTTAACAAAAGTCTTCAAGCAGAGTTGAAGGCTGAAAAGTCCCCAACTTGCTCCCAAAGTGATCATCCAACAAGGAAGAAAAAAAAAAATTTAATTCATTTTCAACATAGTAAAATGGGGAGTTTAACAAGTTTCATGGAATGGAGCACACAATATGCCCTAACATCCCAAACCTAACATTAGGAACTCATACTGATTCTTTATTCTGATTCATTAACCATCAACTCTGACACTGATTATATGCCCCTCTATGGTCACCAGGAATTTTGCCTCAATTATGCACAATGTCACTATTATGAGTTTCTATAGGAAGCCACACCTTTAAGCCAGCAACTACTTAAAGCCAGCAACACCACCCACTTGGATCAGACTCTGACCCGGATATCTACTACCAAGTAAAAAAATATAATTCCCCAGGCTAAACTTGCCAAGTCCTGATTAGTCCAAACTCTGCAAAAACACCAGCTAATTCAGGATTACCAACACAGCACAAATGCCAACGCTTTATTGAAATAAACAGGACATGAGATGCTCCTCCACACAATCATGCAGATGGAATCAACAGATTGTCAAGTAGAACCTGGGCTTTGGATTTCCATGGTCCTCCTTCTCCTGTGAGGTCCCCAGGTTTAGCCTTTGTCTAAACGACATAGCCCCAGCTGAAGTCACAACCTTCTGAAGTGACAAGGGTTGGGGGAAGGGGCGCGTGGATATAAAGGACTTGCTGATTGATCTGACAGCAAATATCCCAATTAGAAAATAAACAAAGAATATGAACAGGTAATTAACTAAAGGAAGGATACACATAGAATCCAAAAAAAAACCCATCCAATTCTTCTGGTCACCCACAAAATTAAAATTCAATTTTTGCCTCTAATACCACGTACAAATAAGGAGAATCCCAATATCAATGTTAACAAGGGTATGAAGAAGCAGGTAGTCTTTTCAGGACTTTTCACAGCAGTACTTTTACATCTATTTGTGGTTATATGATGTCTACCTTCCCCACTACACTCTACACTCCAAGAGCCCAGAAACTCTATACCTCACTTGCCTCCATGCCTACAATTATACCTGACACATAAATCCTTAATGTCTGTTCAGTAAACAAATGAATGGAGCCCAAAAAAGGAACAAATTATTGCTGTGAATATAAACTAGACCACTTTCTGGAGGACAGTATCTTCCAAACATCTTAGTATGTCCTTAACAATTAATTAATTCAGTAACTCCATTCCCTTAGAAGTCACCCTTTCAGAAGTTAAAGATTATGCAAAGAAAGTTAGATGAAAAATCACAACAGGTGATTTGGTGGAATACTATGCTACCATCAAAAAAATCATATACCAGGCAGCCCCCCGTGGCGCAGCGGTTTAGCGCCGCCTGCAGTCCGAGTTGTGATCCTGGAGACCCGGGATCGAGTCCCACGTCAGGCTCCCTGCATGTAGCCTGCTTCTCCCTCAGCCTGTGTCTCTGCCTCTCTCTCTCTCTCTGTGCGCGTGTGTGTGTGTGTGTCTATGATTAAATAAATAAAATCTTTTAAAAAATAATCATATGCCACCAAAAAAGAAAAAAAAAAAGACTACTGAAGAAATGTAATAGTAAGGATCCTTTTTTTAAACAAGCAATAAGTAATGCGTCTAATGAATTATTTTAGTAAAGTATATGTGCATATGATCATTTATAATGCACACATAGGTCATTCTCCAAAAGTATAACAGGTGATTAATTCAAGGTGCTAGAATTGTGGGGTGATTCTTTTTCCCACTTTTCTGTGTTTCTGGTTTTCTACATTAAGCATTTATTTTGTTTCAAGTATAATCTCCCTGCTACTTATACCAGAGGTTTCTAAAAAGAGATCTGGTCTCTAAGCCCAAAGGTACTAAAGCCTAGAGAACAAGTAAAATGGCCTTAAAAATACAAATACGTACTTTCATGTTATCTGCTCACACAACTTGGGATATTTCCATACCCCTAAAATCTGATAATGTTTCACAAATGATATCTTTAGAGATTTTTTTTTAAGGTGTCTGTAAAGGCTAAAGTTAACAATATTTTAATCTCCAACAAAACAGGAAACGGTTATCCAACACAATCCCCTCCCTCCAAAAGTCATGTGCCAATGATTTTGGAAGCACGGCCTCCATGGGAATCTGAGAGTGGGAATTCCAGTTACACATCCACCTTGAGAAGGTTCCAAATGGGTACCCAAAAGGTGTCATCCATTACTGCCAGTACCCCTCCACACCCAGTTTAGGGGAGAAGGGAAAGAATGTGCTAATAATTCTGAATTCTTCATTTGTCCCCAGCTTGTATAGAGTTCCCTTTTATACCACTGCCCTTCACAACTCTCTTCATAAGGCAGGCCTGACCTGGAGGATCCCTAGGTGGCTCAGCGGTTTAGTGCCTGCCTTCGGCCCAGGGCATAATCCTGGAGTCCTGGGATCGAGTCCCATGTCGGGCTCCCTGCATGGGGCCTGCTTCTCTCTCTTTCTCACTCTCATGAATAAATAAATAAAATCTTAAAAAAAAAAAAAAAAAAAAAAAGGCCTGACCTGGGGACACCTGGATGGCGCAGTTGGTTGAGTGTCCGACCCTTGGTTTGGACTCAGGTGATGAACTTGGGGTCCTGCGGTCAAGCTCTATGCTCAGCACAGTCTGCTTGAAACTATTTTTCCCTCTCACTCTGCCCGTCCCTCTTCTAAAATAAATAAAATCTTTAAAAAAGAAAAAAAGGAATGACCCACCACCCAAGTGCACTCCCTGCAGGGAGCCTACTTCTCACTCTACCTATGTCTCTGCCTCTGTATGTAACTCTCATGAATAAATAAAATCTAGAAAAAACTTTAATAATAATAAATCTATGTCATGCCTAAACCTAAAACTCAGCCAAATTCACAGGGCATGTTAAACCATAAGATAAGAACATATTAACAGGGGTCCCACAGAGACAAGTGAGATATAACTGCTAAGTTGATCAAACCAACAAAACTTGCTACACAGGATGGTCAATAATCCTTTCTTCTGTGATATGTAGGCCGTGTAGTGACCTCTGCCTCTGAATCAGAGTCCTTGACATTCTATTTACACTCTTCATCAGCTCCCCAAAGTTTCATATTACTATCCTACCATGCACCAGTAGCAAGGTATTAGGATTTCTGGAAAATCATTCACATGACAGACTCATACTTCCTGGTAGCCATCTTCCTAGTGGGACAAGGCACGTAACACACACACTTATGAAAACTGGGTCAAGGAAAGTCACAAGGCTTGTTCTGCTTGTCACCAATACCCCAGAGCCCATGCAATTAGCTTCCAGCCCACCTCACTGTCCGACAGAGACACACATCATAACACAGCAGATATTCTCAGAACGGCTGTCTTGAATTCTAACAAGGAACCAAAGGAACCCAATGGTGTCAGGCCATGTTTATGCTTCCTGCCTGGTAAACCCCACAACATCCTATCACTACCATTTTCACTTCCAGCCCCCCCATAAATGAAACAAGCACATCAACCATATTTTTTTTTTTTTTACTATGCCATCAGTATTGCTTCACTCAGTGCCTCAAATCTTTTCTGTATGCACCATAATGTGAAGGAAAGAACATTTGTGCAGCACAGTAACAGAAATACAAGTCTGTTCTTGGCTAAAGGCCACTGACTCCAGCTCTAGGCCACAGGCCAAGGCAAACTACATTTCAGCTGACAGGTAAGGTATTCACAGCAGCACCCAAATTGAGGAGCCACTAAAACAACCAGATTGGACTTCTCCTTTTTGAAGAGTTTACTTAGAATAATATTAACCATAAAAGAAGTCAGATTTTTGTCAAATGTTAACTTCTTTCCTTGTCTGCCTGAAATGCCAGTGAGAACTCCCACCAATCATAATTAACTTTTCCAGACTCAATGGTACATGAACTTCAATAACAAGTAGGGTAGGATAAAGAAAACTATAAGACATAGATAATTTAGCATCATAGTGAAGGTACACCTTTGGTCCTAGGAGATGGAGCATATTGATCTTTTTCACAACAGAAAGTCAACCATCTGCTGCCTTAATGGGACCAGTTCCCATTCTTCTTTATAGGTAAGTGTAGACTAGCCCTCCTAGAATACTTACAGATTCAAAGCTATGGGTCTATTATGTGCAAGGTAGAGTTGCTACAGTGTCTATGACATAATAAAAAATATACTTGGTACTTGTCCCAGGTACCTAGCACAGAGCTCTTACAACCATTGGAATAGTCCAAGTGATAGAAGAGTCTTTTGTTACTCATAACAAGCCCCTTTCAACCAAACCAGAGATTATGCCAATATGGTGACAGGGGAGGGGGACTCCCCAACAGGCACTACTGCTAACATAACTTTCAGGTCAGGGGGGCTGGGCTCCAGAAAAACCAACTTAGTGATAAGAATAACTTTTAGCCCCACCCCTCAACCTACAAGGAGAGGAGAAGGGCTAGAAATTGAATTCCCTCCCCCAATGGCCAATGATTTAATCAACTGTGCCTACAATGAAACTTCATAATCAACACCCCACCCATGACAAACAAGGACTTCCAGGAGCTTCCAGGTTGGTGAACACATCAAAGTACTAGGAGGATGACATACACAGAGAAGGCATGCAAGCTCTTCACTCTCTCTGTCTCCATACCTTGCCCTATGCATCTCTTCCACTTGGCTGTTCCTGAGTTGTTTCTTTTACAATAAAATGATAAACATAAGTAGTGTTTTCCTAAGCTCTGTGAGCCATTCTAGCAAATAACTGAACCTGGGGGTGGAATCCTGGGAGCCCTCTAATCCATGATTGGCCAAGCACAACTGGGTACCACATTTGCAGTTGGATCTGAAGTGGGACAATTTTGTGGGGCTGATCCCTTTAACTTGAGGGACCTGAAGCTAACTCCAGCTAGATACTGTCAGAATGGAACTGAATAGGTGGACACCCAGCTGACATTAGAAAATTTGAGAACTGCTTTGTGTCAGAAAACATTAATGTCAAAATTTGAAACAGAGAAGAATATTAAATCAGTTTCAAGGAATAAGTATTTTC
Source organism: Canis lupus baileyi (assembly GCF_048164855.1). NCBI lineage: Eukaryota > Metazoa > Chordata > Mammalia > Carnivora > Canidae > Canis > Canis lupus. Next base: position 52,933,087 of record NC_132840.1, read on the forward strand.
TTATTTCCACTAATATTTATGGCATATTGGGATGCCTGGGTGGCTCAGCAGTTGAGCGTCTGTCTGCCTTTGGCTCAGCACATAATTCTAGGTCCGGGGATCGAGTCCCAATTCAGGCTCCCTGCTAGGAGCCTGCTTCTCTCTCTGCTTGTGTCTCTGCCTCTCTCTTTCTCAGGAATAAATAAATAAATCTTTAAAATATATATACCTGTGATTGATTTTTTATGCTATTCAAATCTATAACCAAGCTTAAAAAACAGTAAAAAAAGAAAAATACCCCAAATCAATTAGAGATAAAAAGTGGGAAAATATGGTTTACAAATATATTCTCTGTCATATATCAATAGTCAATTTATAAAATGAATGGACATGGACATAACATATTATCAATTTATTAAGTTGACTTAGGAAAGGTCTTATTAGAGCAAAGAATGAACATACACGACATTAGGCTAGCTCAGGAAAATCAGATAGAGGATCTTATTTACTTCTTTTCCTTTCTATTTGGCTCCACAATGGATCACAGTTAACTTTTTATTGCAAGTTGACTTCTCTCTGGTCTCCAGGAAACACTTGACTCCTTTACCCTATTGCCCAATTCACTTATCCCAAAGCAAAAAGTTCACACCATCGTACCAAATTTCACCTGTAATAACTTTTTTTATTATTATTATTCATGGGAGACACAGAGAGAGGGGCAGAGACATAGGCAGAGGGAAAAGCAGGGTCCCGAAGGGGAGCCTAATGTGGGACTCGATCCCAGGACTCTGGGATCACCTAAGCCACCCAGACGGTCAACCACTGAGCCACCCAGGTGCCCCTGTAATATAATTCTTTTTCACCATATGTCCTTAGGAATCCAGAAAGGCATAGGCAGGAATCAATTTTGTTCATATACATAATTTTGCACAGATTTTCATTCAATTAAGACAATTTGGAGAGCCCTCAAGTAATCTTTTACCACTAAATGGCACTCAAATGACAAGAAGTCTGACTTTTGCTGACCATTTGTATTGATGGAGAGACAACCTGCATCCCACATATGAGCTATTTACTGCTGCAAAGCAGTGGAACATAAGCCTTCTTCTTCTATTATGAAGCCTGCACTAACGCGGAAGTAAAGCCTTATTTCAAAGATAATCTCCCCAATTCTAAAATACCGTTAGTAGCTCAACAATAATTTAATAACTGCAGAGAAGGGGGAGAAATCACACAATATCATTTTTAACTAGTCATCATTTATTGATATGACAGCCTCTCTCTTCAGGATTATGGTCAACATTTGAATATACGCATTCTTCACATGCAGAACCTAAATATTCATCTGGATGACTTCCGACAACTGGTAATTAGATCTAACACTCCAGTGATTCAGTACTTCTCAGAACAGCACCTGGCACATCACAAGAATGGAAATATTGCTTGGATAAATGGGTTTCCCAAGCTCGAGTTTTGCTTCATTTTTTTTCTCATTAATCAAAATATGTATAACTATAAATTAAGTTCTCTGAGGAAGTTAGCCAGAAGCTTTAGCTAGAGAATTTCATGACACATAAATTAGTCCACCATCTTCTAGCTTTCGAAAAGATGTTTGGTGCTTTGTGGGGTTTTTTATTTTTACTTTTTTAAGATTTTTTTAAGTTAATCTCTACACCCAACGTGAGGCTGGAACTCAAAACTGCAAGATCAAGAGTCATGTGCTCTACTGACTGAGCCCACCAGGTGCCCCAGATATTTGGTGTTTTTGGTCTCAGGTTGCATGACATGTGACAATCTTCTGTATATTCAAATGATTTTTCCATTTCAGTACTGCATTATACTATATATGTATATTTCTAATTCTTAAATAATAATTTGTGATCTAAATCAAAGGTGGAAAATGAGTAGGCATCTTGGACACAAATCTAATACTATCCACGAACAAGCAATAACGATAACACTATTATATTCCTCTCATTGTTAGTATCTGCAGAGCTTCTTTGGATCCCACTGAATAATCCCTCCCAATTTAAAAAACATTAAGATGTGAGTAATACTTCTGTTTCTCAGCAAACATAATTAAATACTATTTGTAGCCTATAAATGTATTCTATAAATTGTGGTTTTCAAAAAGGTAGAATGAAGTAGGATTAATTGAGAGAGTGGCAAAGAGAATATGTTATATCCCTTCTGCTTCCTGAATATATGGTCCACAAGAGTATTTTGATGGCAATTTCTCCAACTGGTTATTTTTTTTTTTGGTATTTTTTTTTTATTGGAGTTCGTTTGCCAACATATAGCATAACACCCAATGCTCATCCCGTCGGCCCCCTCAGTGCCCATCACCCAGTCACCCCAATCCCCCACCCACCTCCCCTTCCACTACCCCTTGTTCATTTCCCAGATTTAGGAGTCTGTCATGTTCTGTCACTCTCTCTGATTTTTTCTACTCATTTTCTCTCCTTTCCCCTTTAATCCCTTTCATTATTTTTTTATATTCCCTGTATGAAGGAAACCATATGATGATTGTCCTTCTCCGACTGACTTACTTCATTCAGCATAATACCCTCCAGTTCCATCCACATCGAAGCAAATGGTGGGTATTCATCATTTCTAATGGCTGAGGAATATTCCATTATATATAGACCACATCTTCTTTATCCATTCATCTTTCGATGGACACCAAGGCTCCTTCCACAGTTTGGCTATTGTGGACATGGCTGCTATAAACATTGGAGTGCAGGTGTCCCGCGTTTCACTACATCTGTATCCTTGGGGTAAATCCCCAACAGTGCAATTGCTGGGTCGTAGGGTAGGTCCATTTTTAACTCTTTTGAGGAACCTCCACACATTTTTCCAGAGTGGCTGCACCATTTCACATTCCCACCAACAGTGCAAGAGGGTTCCCCTTTCTCCACATCCTCTCCAACATTTGTTGTTTCCTGTCTTGTTAATTTTCCCCATTCTCACTGGTGTGAGGTGGTATCTCATTGTGGTTTTGATTTGTATTTCCCTGATGGCAAGTGATGTGGAGCATTTTCTCATGAAATTGGGTGAGGCCAAATCAGCTGTAGAACATCATAAAGGGGAGACTGACAATTTAGTCAATTTAGTTGCCTATCTTGTAACTAAACAGGAACAGTGGAAAAGGAGAGCCAGTTAAGACACTGTTGCTACTGAAAGGTGAATAATGACACCTGTTGGACAAGACAATACTGTCACTGAAAAGATAATTGCTCACTGGAATGCAAGAAGTTCCCAGGTTTTTTTGTAAACTGGATGAGAACTCTTACTTACTTCTTTTTTTTTTTTTTTTTTTTTAATTTATGATAGTCACACAGAGAGAGAGAGAGAGAGAGAGGCAGAGACATAGGCAGAGGGAGAAGCAGGCTCCATGCACCGGGAGCCCGACGTGGGATTCGATCCCAGGTCTCCAGGATCACGCCCTGGGCCAAAGGCAGGCGCCAAACCGCTGCGCCACCCAGGGATCCCAACTCTTACTTACTTCTATTCTCACTAAACTCCCTTTTGATGACTAATGCTGGCTCCCAAGTAATCGGAAGGCAATGCCCTAGAGGATGTGATTCTAAGCACTGAAGAGAAATTAATAAGCAGAGCCGGACTCTGGTTTTGAATTATCTTAATTTTGCAGAACTGGTCTCACATATCCACTGATTCTTCAGCCTCACCAAAAAACGTCAATAATTAGTATTGGACATCTTTTTTAGTCACCTTCAGAGATGGAGAGATGTTAAAAAGTAAAAAAGAATCTCAATTAAAAAAGAGGCTGATTCATGTTCTAGGGTATGAAGAACAGATACATTTCCAGGCTCAATTCTCTCAAAGTACAGAAAAACACAATAAACATCTGGGTGTATGTGTGTGCTCATAGACACAGACGTTCATGTTCTTCAACATTGGTGAAGTTACGTCAGAGATGATTAATGCTTCATTTAATCAGCATTCAGTGGTAGGCCTAAAAACAAATGCTGGTTTTTTGGCTGAGTATAGCTACTATTTGCAGGGCCCACAAATGTTTGCCAGTATGAGTTAACCAGACTCTAACAAAATAATTTAGACAAAAATCAATGATCGTGGCCAAAACCATCAGGTGAAAAGCTGATGGGGACCTTTCTCACTGACAGCACCTAAGCCCAGTGATTAATCTCAATAAGAGCTACAATCAGAAATTCATATCCCTCCTGATGTGATGCAACAAGAAATACACAGTACCACCTATAAAGTGTTACTGCCAAAAACTTGAATCTTTATGTGATCAAGCCTCTATCTCCAACTGCCAATTAACAGGAGCCACAGGGCAAAGAGAAACCTGTAAAACACTAATTACTAAAAGGATGTAATCAGCCAAATCCAAAACGTGCAAAATGCTACAAAATGCATGACCCAATTTTTTTTCAAGGAATAAATGGCAAGGGGAAAAAAAGAGACAAGGGAACCACTATAGACTTAAAGAGACCTAAGAGACCTATCAACCAAATGCAGTATGTGTGGACCTCGCTGAGATCTAAACTTGGAACAAACAAATCAACTGTAAACAGGCACCTGAATGGCACTAAGGAGATATGAACACTGAGTGGCTCTCTGGTAATAGTGTTTTATTTACTTAACAGTGTGACAATCAACTGAGGTTACGCATTTAAGAATCCTTATCACTGAGAAGACATGGGACCGACACAGACTAAATCATGAAAATCAGAACCAGCTCTCAGATACTTCAGTGGACACAGGTGGAGGAAGGAGAACACAGGATAAGAGTGGCCACATGCTGGTAACCACTGATGCTATGCAATGGGTACGTGGGGGATTGGTGATACTATTTCATATTTGTGTATGATTAGAAACTTTCATCCAAAGTTTTCAAAAATTAAATTGTGTTAAAGATGGAAGAAAGAACACTGAGGGACATAAATCTTTGCCAATTGCATCAATGTGCTGTTAAAAGTCCGTATACAAATCCATCCTCACGCAGCGCGTGGCTACACCACCTTGTTCCCTGACTCTCATGTCTCATCTTGGTCGGCGGCTCCCTGGACACACAAAGTCATTTGAGAATCCTGAAGCAATTCATTCTCTGCATCTGTCTAGGCCAGAATAATATTTTTTTTTTCATTAAACAATTTTCTCCTAGTGGTAGATCCCCTATGTCCTAACTTCAGAGATAGAAGAGGGAATCTTTCCAAATAACATTCAGCCAGGCTTATTAGATAGCACTATGAAACTCTCCAGGGCCAGAAAATCAGAAATGATACACATGATGAGTCCAGATCTCATGGCTATTTGCAAAATACAAAAAAGCTTAAAAGACATTGGCTTAGAAAATCAATCTTATGAGCACCCCTGCTTTCTTTCAAGAAATAATAAAACACGATGGTTTATAGCATGTCGACTGTGACCAGAGCAAGGTCACACAGTTCTGTCACTCATTAGCTGGATGACTTCGGAAGATTTACTTATTAATCTTTCTGTGCTCCTGTTTCCTCCTCTATAATAGTTATTATACCTACCTCATGAGGTTTTAAGAATTAAAGGAGTGCTTGGAATGGGGTTTGACACATAGTAAATGGGTTACCTATTATTATTATCATTTCTGCCAGTCCATCTCTACACGTTCAATCTCTCAAAGAATATAAGCACCCTCAGAACAGGCTCTAGATTGAATTCATCTTTTAAAGACCTCAGTGCGCCTCTTATCATTAGCACCATCTGCTAAATGTTACATTTGTTCCTCTGTTTATTTACCATATACGAGGATCTCTACAGGGAAGGGAATATGCTTGTATGTACTTGATTTTCATTTCTGATTAATGTTCACTTAATTCTGCCTAATGAGAAGATGAAAACCAACCTGGGTGTTATAAAAGTGACTTCTAGGACGCCTTTTCATCTAGACACTTGTGTCTGGATTTTGAAAGCACCTCATAAAAATCATGTCGTGAGAATCTCAAGTAGTTGCTCCACCTTGTTTGAAAACCATCACCCTAAATTTATAAGCTAAATTGAAAATCACTTTAACTGGAGATTTAGTTAGGAATATGCAAAACTTTCACATCATTTCTGCCCTATAGCTGCCCAACCACAAAAGTTTTGTCAAACAGCCCAACACTGCTAGTAGAGAGAAGTTCTACAGGCAGATGAAGGCAAACTTTCTGCACAGTGGGATTATCACTCATTTTTTTTTTCTTGCTCAAAAATGTAACACATTAAGCTCTTCCAAAAGATTTTTAAGGTGCAACAGCTATTCAAAACCTTCCCTCTCCTAGCAACAAACACCATTCCTCAGGAGGAATTAATGTTCCCATTACTTTCAAGATCAAAGATAATTAGGCAACATTCCCCTTGGAATATTATAAGGCATAAAGGGATTACGTGAACCTTGACTCTGACTATACCACTACTGCAATTCTTGAGCCATTTATATAAAAGCTGTTTCCAAGCAGATGGATTTTCCACTGGCAGTTTATCATGGTCCACAAAGATAGTGATGAATATCCTAGATGCTAGTCAGGCTTATGGCAAATCCTATACAAGTCTCATTTTTCAACTAATTTCTGCATATAAATTTAAAATATAGACAAATAAAATATTAAGTCTATATAAATTTAAATAAAACTTGTAAACCTCCCATAGCAACATTCTGTTTCCTATGACTGCTGAAAAACTTAGCTGAGTTTAATAAATTCCAAATGAGGGCAGCCCAGGTAGCTCAGCAGTTTAGCGCCTGCCTTCAGCCCAGGACGTGATCCTGAAGACCTGGGATCGAGTCCCACGTCGGGCTCCCTGGGGGAGCCTGCTTCTCCCTCTGCCTGCGTCTCTGCCTCTCTCTCTGTATCTCTCATGAATAAATAAATCTTTAAAAAATAAATAAATAAATAAATAAATTCCAAATGATGAAATTTTAGCTGTTAGGGATAGATTTTTGCTACATAAAATAGAAAATTAGAAATTTAATCAGTTGAATTTTCCAAGTTCTTAATTTAATTGCAGGATAGCTTGACTCTCTCCCTCCACTTCTTCCTTTGCCTGATTTTCTACATGCTCTACCTCTAAATACACTCTTCCCGCCCACCCCCCTTAAATACACTCTTGTGCAAAACATCATCCTTTATAGATGCTTTTTACCAGGTCAATAAACTTATTAATGACTTCCTCAAATTTCTGGGAAGATTCACAAAACATCCTTCCTCCTCTTTATGGTTTCCTTTTTATTATTATCAACTTAAAAACAATTAGGGACACTTATTGTAAAAGAGTAGTTTCACAATTAATGAGAATCTGTCATTAGGATACCTCCAGTGTTTCTCCAAATACTCTGATGTGCAGTGTTATCAAAAGCAATCACTACCTGTAATCCAAATATTAGTGATTTCAAGAATAAAAGTCAGCTATGAAGCACATAAGTTTCTAAAAAAGATCCTGTTGTTTATGCAAAGTTTCCCAAGTAAAACAACTTTTGAAAGTCACTAGAAAAAGTTTTCAAAGCTACCAAAATAGTAAAGGCTACAGAAAAGCTACAAGGCTCTACTCAAACTTGTCTTTAGCATTCAAGAACTCTATAGCATGGGCTCCTTAATAAGTCATCATTGTCATCCAAATAGGAAAATCAGAACGCTAATACACTAGGGTACATCTGACACCTATAAAAGCACTTCTCAAAAAGTGTTTTCTAGGCATATCTCCCCCTGCCAAAAAAAAAAAAAAAAAAACAATTTTACAAAGCAAAGCAAATCATATTCTAAAGAACTGCCTTTAGGTTAGCTGATTAAAGCCATCAAGATATCATTCAAACTTGGTCAGAAGCCACCTAAACACCTTTAGAAGTACAAAATCATTATCTCTAAATGCTAAATGATGAATTAATCAATCTTCTCAATTTAGGCACTCTAAATAAGAATATTTTTTTCCTCAAGTACTCTTATATTCAGACATCAAAATAATTTGACAATCCAACAGTGTTAAATACAACACTGCTGTCTTTAATTATAACTTCATTTATTTACTTTTTATCTCAGATGTGTATTATCTTAAATGAATATATTTAGAAAGCCAAAAAGCAAATAAATGCAAATTATAATTGATTTTAAAAAGTCAACCATGAGGTGCAAAGTGGATTTTTATTGAATTTCCATAAAAATCTGGTTCCGAAGTTAAATATGCAATCTCACACTGTGTGTGTAAATACCCCCACACACGTTTCCAATAAAACTCCACTAACTTATAACAGGCAATTGTAATAAACTAATTGGAATAGTGATGTAACAATATAAACAAAAACTATGTGAAAGTCAAACAATGGAGAAAATTAATCCTTCAGAGCTTCCATTAGTCATCAGAATCATCTTACAATAAGTCTTTCTGATTTATGATAGAGAATTGAACATCTGAAGCAGTTGTACTCACTCACGTACTTTTAACAATAATCCAGTTTTGTGCTATTTGCACCCCATCCCCTCCTACAGCTACTATATAACAAATATTCTGTTTTATTAACATATAAATATTCTTAATTAAACATAAGTTCTGATGATTTTTGGAACACCCTTAAAATGAAACAGAAGATTCTGGCACTAGACCATGCCCTATTAGATGAGAAAAGACTATCTTAGCGATTTCAAGAACTTTATTTTTAAAGATATGATGACCACTTTTAACATAAAGTTAATGTCTCAATTTCAAATGTAAGACTGTCTATAAATGTTAGGAAAGCGTACTTTAATTTTTAAGGCAGGACCAATCTTGGAAAAAAGTTAATGTATGTAAGCAAGTGAAAACTTAAAGAGTTTAGTACAAAAATAAGTGCTGTCAACTTGGAGCTGGCCATACCTACCAACATCCCTGCTCCAACCCTGATATGGGTGCTCCTTCACTGGAGTGTTCCATTGAGGTTCCAGCTAGCAGACAGCTCTGCTTCATTCCAAAGTAGGGCAGGCCCACCATTGGATCTCCAAGCCACGTTCTCCAATCAGGAAAGCAGTCTCATGAGACCCACTGCAAACCACAACCCCATCCCCATGCTGTTCTTTCTCGTGACACAACAGCAGAGAAAAGGTGCCCAGGACACCTCTCCTACACTACCTCTTCTTGGGTTCAGCTGCCAATCAATCTATAGTATCGGCAGCTGAACGCTCAGAACCAACCCCAGATCAACTCAAGTCCACTACACTCTGAGCCCACTGAGGACAGGGACCTATTTATTTCTGAACTAATCATTTCCCCCTCTTTATGTACCAAGGGGTCCAAAAGGTGATTTGTAAAGGAATGTATCAAACTGTGCTGAATCCCAAAAGCTGGAAAACAAAGATAGAGGGGAATGAAAAAGGAGATGTGAGGAGTAGCCAATGTGAAGAGGTAGGGAAGACAACCAAAAGTGAGTATCAAAGTAGAAATGTATACACCTCCTTGTTTGACTCTTCCATGTGGACAGCACTGCAACTCTGCTGTTTCTGTAACAATGGTAAAGGGACAGAACCACTTAGTCTGAGGGCACCTTTAATCTAGCTACAGAGCTTTTCAAGGACACTGCTACATAATTTTAAACTTAATAAAATCAATACATTTCTCTTGCTTTGTGTCCACAACTGGGCTAAATTAGAAAAAAAGGGCAACAATGTGAACGCAGCTTTAAATTTTAAAAATCTCAGGAATTTTCTTAGATTTTGTCAAAACATAAAAAATTACATGAAACATTAAATATTTTGTTAAAATGTAAGTGAAAGCTAAAAATTATCACAGTAAGTGTATTAAAATTAAAAATAGCATAAAATAGAAGTTGTAACTTCATTATATATAGATGTATATCATATATGTAGATTTATCACTGGAAGGAAATCACATATTATTAGTTAAAGGTAAGAGAAGCATGATAGTAATGAAACAAAAAAATTTTTTAACAAAAAATATTTGTTTTTTTGTTAAAAAAAAATTTTAAGATTTTATTTGAGAGAGCGAGTGAGAGAGTGTGAGCACAAGCTGGGGGAGGGGCAGAGGGAGAGGGAGAAGCAGACTTCCTGCTGAGCAGGGAGCCGGATGTGGTGAAGCTCGATCCCAGGACCCTGAGATCATGACCTGAGATGAAGACAGACGCTTAACTGACTGAGCCACCCAGGTGTCCCTAAAAGAATAAACCTTAAATGATCTTAACACAAAAAGAAATAGTAACTATGTGAGGTGAGGGAGGCGTTAACTAACCTACTGTGATCATCATTTTGCAATATATAAGCATATGAAATCGTCATACTAAATACCTTAAACTTACGCAAATGTTATATATGTCAGTTATATCTCAATAAAGCTGGGGGGGTAGAATGATGTATATCAAAAGGTGGTCACCATTCTTCTTTACTCTGAATAAATAAGAAGATGAAACTAAGTTACATAATATTTTGGGATGCTTTTATGTTAACTGGAGAGTAGCCTCCTTGAGTAAGGATTTTTTTGAAACTGCATTTATACAAATGATATTTAAGTTTAAAATGCATTTGTTTTAGCTTTAAAATTTTGTTTTTTAATAGGAAACTTAGTCTATATTCTATAAATACTAGTGTCCTAAAATACAACATTAGTCTCTATTATGGAGTAGAGGGAGGCAGGAAGAAGAAACAAACTTTGTTTCAAAGAAAAAAGTAAAAGTGCTCTAAATGTATGGTTCAAATAAATGAATTTTAAAGTATTAAACCTCTGAGTACGGTTACAGACTTTTCACACCATGATATTAAAAGGGAACTTTCAGGGTGCCTACGTGGCTCAATTGGTTAAGCATCTGCCTTCGGCTCAGGTCATGGTGCCAGGGTCCTGGAATTGAGCCCCGCATCTGGCTCTCTGCTCAGTGGGGAGCCTGCTTCTCCCTTTCCCTCTGCCTGCTGTTCCCCCTGCTTGGGGACCTGCTCTTTCTTTCTGTCAGATAAATAAAATCTTTTTTAAAAATGTAAAAACAAAACAAACAAAAGAGAACTTTCCTCAATCTATAGTTTAAATTATGGTTAAAGTCCAAATACTTCTGTATATTTTTTATAACTAAGTCACATGAATATCTTTGTATACCTATAAACATGTTTCTAAACCTAGTCTGCTTACTGTACCTATGTACATCTCAAAACTATATACACTTGATATCTATACACGTTTCTCTATACCTACGTACGTTTGAATACCTGTATCTTTCTATTCCAATTTCAAGTGAAAACAAGAACAATTTACAATAAAAAATATAACACAAATTTTTTTTTTTTTTTTTTTTTTTGTATTTGAAAAAGAATGAGAAATGGAAGCTCTTTTAATGTAAAACTGCCATGGTTGGTTAGTTGAAACAATAGTGGACACATTCCCAATACCAAGATGAATATGGAAAAAAAAATAAGTAGCATAATATCATAAAATTTGTAGCTTACTTTGTGCCTTTTCACAGAAGTTTATCTGAAAGCCTAAAGTAAAAGAGATAAGTTCCAGTTCATTGACTGTAAACCAAACAAACCAAAATTAGAACATGACATTACATTTCTATATTACATTTGAATAAAACCAATTCAAGAACAGTTCAAATCACATAGCCCCCACCATCACAGTGATAATTGTAACATATGGCCTTTCTTTAAAAAGTCAGCTCTCTCTAGGGTAGAAGTACTTTATTAAGAGGAGTTGAAGTAAAGATTAAATTCTAAATTCTGCCATTACTTTAATTTTTCACATCTATTAGATAAATAGGACAGCTACTAGCCCCTGGAAGTCAAGAGTAATTTTTTTATAATCTTGTCAATTTTTTCGATCTACAAATTCAGAACATATTACAGGTTACTTTTATCAACTCAAATGAATGACTGAAAACTATTCATGATTAATTGCTATCCGTGATTCAAAATCTTCAAAAGAAGTTCATAGATTGTGAAGCCTAAACACTCAAAGCAACATTTTCTAATCAATTTGCTAACTTCAAGCATAATAAGACAATGAACTACTGAGGAGGAACTGCAACCCTCCTAAAGGAGGGCTGACAAGACTGTGTCCTCCCTAGGAATGAGAAGGCAGAGCAGGACCTTAGAAGTTACAGAAAGAAAACCTGTGAATTCTCCTTGGGAAGTAAACTCATGTCCTAAATCCTGCTGGACCTGGACCTGGTCCTACCTTATGCCTACATTCATACAGGTATAATTTCTTGTAAAATACACCCAGTAAAATAAGCTGTTTATGACAAAACCTTCTCAAAATATGCTCTCACTACTTCAGTTTAATTGGGTGAATGTCTGGTTTTCTTAGTCTACCTACACCTGCGTTTATTAATGCTTTAGGAACTACACGGAGCAACTCGGATCATTCAAACTTGTATTTACACAAATGCAATCAAAACTCAGAAGAAAAAAGCCAGGACTAAAGGGAGGATGTGTTTAAGTAGTCTTTCCCATCCAGTTACCAAAATGCTTAAGATGCTATGATAAAGGGGCACCTGGCTGGCTCAGTGGTTGAGTGTCTGCCTTTGGCTCACATTATGATCCCAGAGTCCTGGGATCGAGTCCTACATCGGGCTCCCTGCCTGGAGCCTGCTTCTCCCTCTGCCTATGTCTCTGCCTCTCTCTGTGTGTCTCTCATGAATAAATAAATAAAATCTTTTTTAAAAAGTAAAGAAATGCTAAGATAAAGATCTCACCTATAACGTGCAAAACCTGAAAAATCTTAATGTAGCTTCTTTGCCCAGAAGTGACCTACTGCTCACTATGTAGTCACACAAAAGACATCACAGGAGGGAGTGGGAATGGACACACTTTATGGGCAGAAGTCCAGGGGGCAAACCTGGAGGCAGCCACCCCTCAAGCTAAACTTGCTGCCCCATCAGATGCTCGGCAGGAAGACTTCAGAAAGAGAAAAGTCAGAGAGCCAGTAGTCTTAAAGGCCCAAAGCAACTAAAAGCCAGCAAACCTCCTGCTGGGCAAAATGAGGTGAGCACAGGTCCAGGAGCAAAGGAAACCCGCTCTCTGGAAGCAGCGATAATACACAGAGGGCACAGGGGAGCTTTAGCCATGGGTCAGAAGCCTCTCTCCCACTACCCACCACCACCACCAACCACCACCACCACCAACCACCACCACCCCACACACACACACCCTACTCCCAGGAGAAGGAAGGGAAAACTCCCGTGGACAATTGGGAAGGAAGCAGATGAAACGCTGAAACCAGTTAAGTCAACACTCTTCTTTTTCAGCTCACAGGTTGCTACTAGGTAGCAAAAATAAATGGTGGGAGGAGGGCAACAGAATAGCAATACCAAGGCAAAGGGAGCAAGGAAAATACACTTAAAGGTACAGGAAAAAGAAGGAAATCTGTCTGCACAATCGCAGCTTGATTCCTGAAAAACACATCGTTCCCCACCGCATGGAAAGATGATCGAAATAGGCACTTGCAGCAACTTTTTCAAGGCATGTTATGTTTCAGCTTACCAAAGATCATAAAATTTATAAAAGGGAGAAACAAGAAAAGTTACCAGTTATATCTGATATGCATTCATTGTCTGACTTTACTAAGAAGTGACATTAATTGGCTCCCCTGATGTTTGCCGGTATTCCTGAAATCTGGTTAGGTTCCTCCCAGGGAAAGTATCCACCTTCTTGGACACTGGGACACTAGGCTATGTCTGGGAAGGGCTGTGGTGGAATGTAGAGCCTGAGGTGGGGATCCCCATGCTGTCTGGAGTCCTTCCCTTTTACCTCTCTCAGGGGGACGTGGAATGAAAGGAGAGAGACTGGTTTTGTGTAGGTGAAGCTGGTCTGATGGGGAAGGTGCCACAATCATTGCTCACCTGACGGAGAGACCAGCAATAATCACTGTGGTAATAACAACCTGCATCATTCCAGGCTCTATGTTGGACATTTTAGATATTTTAATGGTCACAAAGCACTTTTGAGTATTGCTGTTCTGTTTTATAGATGAGAAAACGCTGCTCATAGAGGTTAGATACTTGCCCACAGTCACAGAGTTAATCAGCTGCACTCCCTGGATGTACTTGGGCTTCCCCCAAACAGGCTGGAGATGATAATATATAGCATTTAGTTATAGAGCCAACGAGTAAATGAGGTGGTCATTGGCCACAGGCAGGAAAAAGAAATGGCTTATGAGGACTGACAAGATCTCAAGTTAAAAACAACTATGGAAAGGATTTGATCTGTATTTATCAAATCACGAATGGTTTTGGATGATGCAAACAAGCTGTGATTAACTCAATTTAAGTGGCTCCCTTTTAAGTTTGAGAATGGTGAAGCAAGGAAAGTGAAAGGAAACACAGCAGGAGTGGAAACCACTCTAAGTACAATGCACACACAAATTTTGGGCAAGCCAAGATAAATCTTTAGATGTTAGAGCCATAATGATGTACTCTGAGTAACTTTGCAGTTGAGGCCACTTGCCACAATTTTGAGGTTGAACTTGGGAGGCAGCAAACAACTAGACTCTTCATGCTTGTGTCAGAAGGAAGACTTGGTAGCTTGCTCTATAGGCCTGACCCAGTAAGGCGGCTCTGATTTTCTTTGCACTAGGGTGGCTCCATACTGTAGTTCATCATGGTCCATTGGCAGCAGTACCCATGCTTAGGATGTCCGAGGAATTGGAAGGAGCTGCTGAGGAAGTGGGAAACCACTTAGGCCCCTGCCCTGCACCTTATACTATCGACCCAGAGAAGGGGACTGGGTATATGCAAAACCCACAGGAGCTGTTAGGCTGGCAAAGTAGGTGCAGACACACTGTTTTCAGATTATAAGATAAGATTACCTGATATTATCCTTTTTTTTTTTAAGATTTTATTTATTTATAAATAAATAAATAGGAGCAGAGGGAGAAGCAGGCTCCATGCATGGAGCCTGATATGGGATTCGATCCCAGGTCTCCAGGATCACACCTCGGGCTGAAGGCGGCGCTAAACTGCTGAGCCACCAGGGCTGCTCTTTTCTTTTCTTTTCTTTTTTCTTTTCTTTTCTTTTTCTCTTCTCTTCTTTTCTTCTCTTTCTCTCTTTTCTCTTTCTCTCCCTTCCTTCCTTCCTTCCTTTCTTTCCACGTAGATTTCCAATCCAAAACACCTCCTAATTCAAAATGCTACCGTCAACCCTCCAGCGAGTTTAGAACTCTATAACATAAAGGAGCATCAGGAAGCAACAAAGCTCCAAAATCAACCCAAACATGGCTGGCTGCTTAGAGCTTCCACCCCCTGGCTGCACCCTAAAATAATTTCCCCTTTCTATTCCTGAATCTGCATCACTTCTGGCAAAGATTCTTCCCTCAGACCTGAATGGCTGAAATGGCTTTGAGCTCAGAGAACCTGTGTGAACCTGTGTTACTGAGCAATAAGAAGAAAGGCTACCAGTCACATAAGTGGGTTAAAAGCCACCTCGTCTAGGGTAAATTACCTTATTGAATGTTAAATTCCCTAATCTATGAAAGGGGACTATGCCCACCTACCCTTACAGGGTGCTTATGAGCATCAAATTAGGTAACGGCAGTGAAAAAGAACTGTGTTAACTATTAATTTCCCTTCTTAATTTTAAATCTGAATTAAAGCTTCCCTGATTGTGTTACTTGGGCCAAAATCTCTATCTCCAAGAGATGGAAACTACAGAGGAAATGACCTGGGTTATGTATGAGAGTTTCTTACATTAGGTAAAAGAAATGGAAAGAAAATAAAGAACTTTACCAAAAAAAAGAAAATAGGACTCAAAATACAGGGTTAACTAATACTCCATCTCAAAACGAGTTTCAGTACACATTCACTCAAAGGTATGTGAGAACAAAAGGAAAGTATCAGGCAGCCCAGGTGGCTCCGCGGTCTAGCGCCGCCTTCGGCCCGGGGTGCAATCCTGGAGACCCTGGAGACCCGGGATCGAGTCCCACGTTGGGCTCCCTGCATGGAGCCTGCTTCTCCCTCTGCCTGTGTCTCTGCCTCTCTCTCTCTCTCTCTGTCTCTCATTAATAAATAAAATCTTTAAAAAAAAAAAAAAAAAGAAAGTATCTTGAAAGCATTGCTTTTGTACTTTTTCTCTCTTAATACTAGAGTTGCTCTCATTTTTAAGAGAACAGAGAAATGCAAGGTGCTTTGAGGGGGCCCAATTTGCTGAGCTGGACTTTGTATCAGGTTATGTGAAAAAAGTGTTAAAGGAATAGTACTGAGCACACTGGGGAGGGAAGGCAAGCAATTCTAGGGTTTGGAACTATATCAATTGTATGCACAATTCAGTTCTTTAAAATCCAGGTAAAGGCATCTTCCTATGGCTCTTAGAAACCACAGACTAAATGGCATGAAATAGTCAAACAGAATCGCAAATGGGGCATTTCACACATATTTTATATACTTAAATATTATTGAGAGAAAAAAAGTATATTGATATTAAATCTTCTTTTCCTAATAGACGTGTGTTATTACACCTGAAAGTTCTGTTTTTTGTTTTTTTGTTTTTGGATTTTGTTACTATTTTAGAATACCTAACGTACGTTACACATTACTTTCAGTATACAACTTAATGATTCGGTATTTGTACGTGTCACAAAATGATCACTATAATGAGTCTAGATAACATCCATCACCATACACAGGGGTGCCTGGGTGGCTCCGCAGGTTAAGCGTCTGCCTTCGGCTCAGCTCTTGATTTTGGGGTCCTGGGATTGACCCCCATGTCGGGGTCCCTGCCCAGTGGGGAGTCTGCTTCTTCCTCTCCCTTGGGCCACCCCCCCCCCCCGCTCTTTTCTGTCTCAAATAAAAATCTTTTTAAAAGGGACGCATGGGTGGCTCAGTGGTTAAGCATCTGCCTTAGGCTCAGGTCAAGATCCCAGGGTCCTAGGATCAAGTCCTGCCATCAGGCTCCCCACAAGGAGCCTGCTTCTCTCTCTGCGTATGTCTCTGTCTCTCATGAATTAATATCTTTTTTTTTTAACCTTTACAATAACTAATATCCATCACCATACACAAAGAACTTTTATTGTTGTAATGAGAACTTTCAAGATTTACTCTTTGGAACTTTCAAATATGCAATATAATATTAGTAACAATAGTCGCCATGTTGTACATTATTTTGTGTGTGTGTGTGTGTGTTATAAGCAGGCTACACTCCTAGGATGGAGCCCAACATGGGGCTGGAACTCATGGACCCAAGATCAAGACCTTAGTTGAAATCAAGAGCTGGAAGCCTAAAAGACTGAGCCACCCAGGCACTCCCATCTGAGTGTGTTTTTTAAGGAGATCAAACTATCATCTTTTTTTTTTAAGATTTTTTTATTTATTTATTAGAGAGAGAGAGAGAGAGAGAGGCAGAGAGAGGTAGAGACACAGGCAGAGGGAGAAGCAGGCTCCATGCAGGGAGCCTGATGCAGGACTCGATCCTGGGTCTCTAAGATCATGCCCTGGGCTGAAGGCGGCGCTAAACCGCTAAGCCACCAGGGCTGCCCAAAAACTATCATCTTTTTGCTTAAATTGATATTTATAAATTGTTCAGGTGGAGGTAAATAGGCAAGGACTAGACTAGCCCAGAAGTTCTGTTATACATCTACATCTGAGACCCTAGAAGAAAAAAGGAACGACTGCCTACCTAGAACAGCTCATTAAGAGAATCAGAGGTACCTACAATGTATAACTATTTCCTGTAACAAATACTTTACAAATGCCTTCATGTTTTTCAGAATCAGTTGTAGATTCTAACTATTCTAATCACATTTTAGATATTGTTTTAAAAACAATTTCTCGGGAAAAAAAAAAAAAAAACAATTTCTCGGGACTCCTGGGTGGTTCAGTGGTTGAGTGTCTGCCTTCAGCTCAGAGCATGATCCTGGGGTCCC
The DNA here is from genome assembly GCF_048164855.1 of Canis lupus baileyi. Lineage (NCBI taxonomy): Eukaryota > Metazoa > Chordata > Mammalia > Carnivora > Canidae > Canis > Canis lupus. Next base: position 52,950,880 of record NC_132840.1, read on the forward strand.
GGGATCAAGTCCCACATCAGGCTCCTAGCGAGGAGCCTGATTCTACCTCTGCATATGTCTCTGCCTCTCCCTGCGTCTCTCATAAGTAAATAAATTTTTTAAAACTGACATTTCAGGACGCCTGGGTGGCTCAGCGGTCTGCCTTCAGCCCAGGGTGTGATCCTGGAGTCCCTGGATCGAGTCCCACGTTGGGCTCCCTGCATGGAGCCTGCTTCTCTCTCTGCCTGTGTCTCTGCCTGCCTCTCTCTCTCTCTCTCTCTCTCATGAATAAATAAATAAAATCTTTGAAAAAAAAAACCTGACATTTCTCAGCTACCCGAGTAAAGTTTATAGAAGTTTTATTTTCCCCCTAAGTATCTAAAATAAACTTCTTGTGTTTATGAGATCTTTAAAACCTGTACATTTTAAGCGACTAGTAACTCTAGCAAGTAAATAACCATGTCTATTAACGATCCTTATACACTTATAGTTTATAATTTTCCAAGCACTTCTGTATGCATTAATCAATAACGTGATCCTCATAACAGCATTGCCAGGTAAGTTTTATCACTATTTTAACAGATGAGAAACTCAGAGTTCAGAGAAGGTGAGTAATCGCCAAGTCACAGAGCTTGTACATGATTGAGCAGTTTACCTGAATCCAGGTAAAGACTCATCAGGAATATGCTTAAAGGAGAGGCTCCATAATGAAAAGTAGAAATCCACAGATTACTGAGAAGAGTAGGACCCAGCAATAATGAAGCTAAAGAAACTGTGTAGTGGATCATGAGGGGTTAGGGACACGTCTACTAATAATGAAAGAGACCATTAATGGCATCCTTACAAATAACAGCATTGTTGCTATTAACAATGGTGATGGCTGGCATGTATCACATCCTTACTATATGTCAGGCCCATGCTCTACATGCATCCTCAAAGAAGCTGTGACGTAAGCCTTATTCCTACACTCTAAATGAGAAACTGAGGTCGGGAGAGGTTAAGTATCTTGCCCTGGGTCACAAAAATTTTCAATCCTGATGAGGAGATTCAAATCCAGGACCCCAGAGCTATGACTCTTAAACATTATGGTATAAAGAAAAGAATGCCTCCTAACTTGGGCCACTCCTGAGCCACAAACCTCAAAGCTATGAAAAAAAGTATATGGGGTTATCCAGTGCCCAGCACAGGGCTCATCACACAGAAGGACCTGAAATGTATTCCATAATGCCCTACCACTAGCTGTTTGAAGGGGGAGGGGCCATTAACACCTCCCAGGAAGGCAGTGTGTTGGGGCGGCAAGGAGAAGCAGACTGAGGAAGGGGAGGGGGGATATCTACTAAACAGTCTAAGGATCTGAAGTCTGATCTAAACCTGAAGGTCTCTAGAGTAAATGAAGCATGAAAGGCCACGCTCTAACCATATAAAACAAACAAAAAGGATCCTAAATTGCTGGTAAGCTCACGGTCTATAACCTGGACTGTGCTAGACAACATCCTGAGACAACATCCTGCGACTTTCAAGTGCTTCTCTTCATTCTGAGTAAGCAAAACAGGCTAAAGAACGAGATATAACTAGCAGTTTCCTGTATCAATCAAGGCTAGACATAGTACTGGTAAAGGAAAAACTCATCAAGATTTCAAAGAGAAGACTTATGACCTCTTTCTCTCTTTGGAAATAGGTTCGGCTTGTTAGAAAGTTTAGTTTACTAGGCACTGAATCTCAGGGATGGCGGAGAAGAATAGAGAACGTCCGAATGATGCCCAGCCGCAAGGACTCTGTGCTCCTAGAACACTCCAAGCTCTTTCTTTCCCACTTTGGAACCTTCATATACACCCTTTCCCTCTGCCTTTAGCACAGGCGTCATCTTTGCACACAGGTCTTCTTAAACCATCTCATCGAAGCAGTCTACCTTTCCCCGTTATCTTCCATCACTAAACCCAGCTCGTTACCTTCGCAACACTTTTTCCTCCATTAGTAATCTTTCTTATTTACAAGCAGAGTGTCTTCCCTCCCCCATCCCGTCAGGAGTGTAAGCTCCACCAGGAATGAGACTGCCCGATTCACTTATTTCTCTATACCTAGTGCTACAGTCTATCCCAAGGCGCAGGCAGATGCTCAATAAAAAAATTTTCTGAACACCAACAAAATAAATGTATACAGCTTCTTCAAACTACCAATCTCCCTACCCCTCCTTCCTTGCCAAAACAAACACAAAACAAAAAATAATGCAAAAACTTGCATTATTTTTATAAACTTTGTAGGTCACCCATTTTGCACAAGCAATACGATCCTAAATTGTCATTTTGCTGTTTCATTTCCCCACCAGCAACTACTAGACTGGAAAGCTGTAAGATCAGGAAATCCATGTTTTACTTCGTCTGGATAGTGTGCCGTGCAACATAGCGGCATCCGATAACCAATTCAATTTTAATTAATTATGAAGGCCTGCACAGAAAGTGTCCTCCGAGCTCTGACATCATCCTGTCTATATATCACCATTCTTTATGTGTATTAAAATTATCTCACAGGGAGGGCAACCGGGATTTAAAAAAAAAAAAAAGAAAATAAAAGAAAAGAAAAGGCATAAAATCCTGTCTCTGCTTCCGGAACGCAGACACTCTCATAAACACGAAACAGCCAGTCGATGTGGAACCTCCCAAGTTGTGACACCCCTAGACACACGGGTCAGCCGGGCCAGAGAGCCCCTCCGGACAGCTTTCCATCAAGGGGTAACCATGGCGACGCTGACCACCGAGGGTACCCGAGCGGCTCTGCGAATCGTGTGACCCAAGCAGCGAGCGGAGGTCGGCGAGAGATTTCTGAGATTCCCGGTTTTAAAAATAACACTACTCCTCCAAATTCCACAGGAAACTTAAGGAAATGGCCCCCGACGGGCTGGGGCCTGGGGCCTGGAGCCGATCTCAACACCGCCCACCGCCACCGCCACCGCCCCCGCCACCGCACCCACCCGCGTCAGAGCCGCGCGGCTCCGCCAGCGCACCCCGGCGGCGACGGCCCCTCGCGAGCAAGCGGCGCGGCGGCGCCCGGACCCTGCACTGCCCCGCGGCGGCGGAGGCGGCGGAGGCGGCGGAGGCGGCGGAGGCGGCGGAGGCGGGTCGCGCGCCGCGCCGCCGTCCACCGCACCCCGGCACCTCGCAGGTGGCCCCGGCCGAGCGCCCCCCCCCCCCCGCCGAAAGTTCGGAGGCGCGGCTCCCGCAGGCGCCGGCCGGGAGGGCAGCTCCAGCTGCGCCCCCGCGGGGAGCCAAGATGGCCCTGCGCGGGCCCCGCTGCGGCGGCGGAGGCGGCGGAGGCGGAGGCGGAGGCGGCGGCGGAGGAGCGCCGGGGGCTGGGGCTGGGGCTGGGGCTGGGGCTGGGCTGGGCTGCGCGCGCCGCCGCCTCGCCGCCTACCTGCCGGCTCTGCTGGGCCCGGAACGGCGGGCGGGGCGGCGCCAGGTGAGGGCGGCGGCGGGGGCGGCGGGGGTGGGGGTGGGGGCGGGGGCGGGCCAGGTGGGCCGGGGCCGGGGCGCGGGGCGCGGGGCGGCCGGGCGCGGGCGGAGGCGGGGGCGGGGGCGGAGGCCGCGGCCCCGGGCCTGCGCGCGGGGCCCACCCGGGGCCGCCCGGGCGCGCGGCGGGAAGCGGGAAGCGGGAGCGAGGTCGGGCGCGGGCGCGGGCGCGGGCGGCTCGGGCGGCTTCCTCCGCGGGCTCCGGGGCGGCCGCGGGCGCGGGGACAGGCCGCGCCGGGGCGGGGGGGCGCCGGGGGGGGGGCCGGGGTCGCGGCGCTGGCGCGCTCCTTACCCTGCATGCTGCTGACGGCCGGGTGGCCCGGCGCCGGGGGCCCCGCGGGGCCCGGGGTGCCGCCGCCGCTGCCGCCCCCGGAGCCGCCGCCGCCGCCGCTCGGGCTCGGAGCCGCCATTGTTGGGAGTGAGGAGCCGAGCGGCGCCGCGGCGGCTGCAATGCAGCAAGCTCGGCCTCTCGCACGGCCGAGGGGCGTGGCCTGCGCCCGCCGTGGCCCCGCCCCCGGCCCGGCCCGGCCCCGCCCCCGGCACGCCCCCGCCCGCGCCTGACGCGGAGCCCGGGCCAGCTGCGGAGCCGCAGAACCGCCCCGAGCGCGGGCGCGGGCGCGGGTGCGCGACCCCGGGCGGCGGCGGGGGGCGGAGCGCGGGCGGTGTGCGGCCCGGGAGCGAGCGTGCGCGCGGCGCGGAGCCTCGTCGTTCCCGCAGAGGACCCCAGAGGCCGAAGAAGCCCGTGTTGGGGCGCCTGGGTGGCTCAGTGGCGGAGCGTCCGCCGTTGGCTCAGGCAGCGATCGTGGGGTCCTAGGATCGAGTCCCACATCGGGCTCCCCGCATGGGGCCTGCTTCTCCCTCCGCTTTTGTCTCTCTGTGTCCCGTGAATACGTAAATAAAATCTTCAAAAAAAAAAAAAAGAACCCCCATGTTGGGGGGCACTTGACTGGCTCAGATGGTGGAGCATGGGACTCTGGATCTCCGGGGTCGTGCGTTCCAGCTCCATGCTGAGCATGCAGCCTACTGAAAATAAAACAAAAACAAAAACACCCACCTCCCTGCTGGAAACCTCAGAACCCAAAATCAGGGCGGTAAAGCTGAAAACGATCCCAGGGGTCGGTCATGCTTCCTGTCTCGCCTCTGACGTGGCACGTCCACAGAGGAGTTGGCCTCCAGCTGTGATTCCCTGTGGAGCTCCTGTTAAGCTCTCCCTAACACCCCAACTCTCTATACTGGCCTGGGGACTGCCAAAATATGCTCTATGGACTCATCCTGAAACTATGAATCAGAAGCTACATTTTAATAACATCTCCCGGCAATTTGTATAGACCTTAAATTTGAAAAACAGTGTCTTTTTTTTTTATTTTTATTTATTATTTATGATAGTCACACAGAGAGAGAGAGAGAGGCAGAGACACAGGCAGAGGGAGAAGCAGGCTCCATGCACCGGGAGCCCGACGTGGGATTCGATCCCGGGTCTCCAGGATCACACCCTGGGCCAAAGGCAGGCGCTAAACCGCGGCGCCACCCAGGGATCCCCTGAAAAACAGTGTCTTAAGCACCCAACACTCCCTGGCCTCCCAAAATGCACTGTTTATGTCATCATCTTCCCCTTCACACACACTGGGTTCCCTCTCCCACTGCCTCTGCACCTTATAAGACCAGGTGTGGTCATTATTATGGACTGCATAAAACGACAACCTCCCCCCAAAATCAGGTTTCTTCCAGTGCTTTGCACAGAGACTTTGATTTTAGGAAGGAAGCAGCTAAAAGCAGAAAAATAGTCCTTGGTGAGGCTAAGAGTTTCCAAGCCAACGGAAATGTGATTGGGAAGATGGAGACCTGGGTCTCTGGGCAGAGGTAGGTCTTCCTATAATAGAATGACCAACAATACAACTTTGCAAGTAATCTAAACCGTGGAGTTGGATGTTCCTTGCCCTTTGGAAGCGTTGCACAATGTACACAACGTCCTCCTTCCATGTGGACCTTGTCTGTGCTGGAACTTCCTCAAAGCATGCTGTAAATGTGTCCTGGGTCAGAAGAGCCCTGCCTTCTTGCTGCAGACCCAACTTCACCCTCATCATGATTGCTCGGATGCTAATAGTGGCTGGAGAAAGGGCTTAGGAAAAGTAAATTGGGGAGGCAATAAAGAACAGTAAATAAATATTGAAGAGAGCAGGTAAATGTACTTAAGATGTACTTAAGGCTTTCAAATTCAACTCTGCCTCAGAACACCCCTTCTAAGGGAAGGGGTTTGGCTGAAGCAATATCTCCAAGTCTAAGTCATTATATGCACTGCTGAATCCCCATCTCAGAATCAGTAGCCCATCTTGCTCTTGTGGGTCCTGAGGAATCCAAAGGTGGGGTCCTTCCAGGGGAAATCTTATGAGAACTGGAAAGAAAAGGTTCCCATCCAGGCTGTCTGGTCCAGGTTACAAGCTAAATATTCTGTCTACGTCTTCTGCCTGGTGCTCATGGGAAGAGAACAAAATGACAAAGAAAAGGAGGATCTGTGGCTCCTTATCATTCTCTCCTTTGAAGGTGCAGATTGTAAGATGGCCCCCTCTTCTTTGGAGTTTATACTTTTGTGCCTGGAGGGGCTAGTATCAAAAAGCAAATGAAGAAAAAAAAAAAAAAAAAGCAAATGAAGTTCCTCTTTCAAACTATGATGACAACTTACCAACAATTAGAAAAGATTGATGCAGAAGAAGGAGGGACTGCCCTTCCCACGCAATTGTTTTGCATTTCCATTGGCTTGGCCTCTTTGGCATATTAAGAAAAGGCATCCACAGCCCTATAGTTTTGCTGACAAATGAACTAAATATAGTATCTTGTCATCATCAGGCTCCAGATGCAGCATGACCAGATACAAAATAGTTCTATTTGAGCAATTTTCAAACACTTTCTTCCAGTATCTGCCAGTAGGGTTCCCAACCAGTTTCTGTTGTCTAAACGTCATTGTTGTATGTGTGTGTCATCTCATTTCTCATTTCCAGCTCTTTGAAGATTGGAGTGGTGCCAAAAAAATAGCTTGGAGGACTTTTGGTCTCCCCATCCCCATAAATACCGTGAGAATCCCACTCCCATTCTTTGATGTGGGTAGTTGATTTATTTACAGTCTTACTATATAAAGTGCTACAGCCCTCTTTTCCAATTATACATATTTCTTTAATAAAGCTTGTTGTTTCTTTGATAGACATTCTAAAGGCAATACTAGTGATTATACAACTACTGGGAAGAGTTTTTTAAAACATACAGTTTTCCAGTATTATTTTAAATTATACATAAAAAGTTACATTTAGGATTATGCATACCATCAATTACGTCTGCATACTGGCAAAAACGAGGAACAATCTTGATTTGTTCAAACTGACACAGCTATAGGCTTTTTTAGTTTTTCTTTTTTTTTATTCTTTTTGGTAAAGATTTTATTTATTTATTTCAGAGAGAGAGCACTCAAGCTGGGGGGACAGACAGAGGAAGAGGGAGAAGCAGACTCCCCACTGAGCAGGGAGCCTGACACAGGGCTCAGTTGCAGGACTCTGGGATCACAACCTGAGCTGAAGGTAGACACTTAAAAGACTGAGCCACCCAAGTGCCCCTGCTTTTAACTTTTCCTTATGCTCATATTTTTCTTATATTTGTGTTTTATTGTTCATTATAGACTGAACTGTGTCCCCCCCCCCCCCCAGAGAAAATAAAACTATGTATAAGTGACTGTACTTGAAGACAAAGCCTTTAAAGAGGTGATTAGGGTAAAGTGAAGTCATATGGGTGTGCCCTAATGCCATATGTCTGATGTCCTTTAAAGAGAATAAGACACAAACACACACTGGGAAAACTGGGAAAATGCAGGGAAGAGGCAGTCATGCACAAACCACGGAGAGAGGCCTCAGAAGACACTGATCCTGCCTACAAGTTGACCTCAGACTTCCAGCCTCCAGGGCTGTGAGAAAATAAATTTCTGTTATTTGAGCCCCCCAGTCCGTGGTACGTGGTTATGACAGCCCTAACAAACTCATACATGGCTTAGAAAATTAATTCCTTAAAAAGATAACTCTTTAAGTAATAATAATAGTAGCTGGCACAATCTTTGGGGAGAAAACAAGCCCATTAGACGGTAACTATCAATAATTCAAGAAATTCATGGGGCACCTGGCTGGCTTGGTCAGAAGAGAATGTAACTCTTGATCTTGGGGTGCTGAGTTCAGGCCCCATGTTGGGTAGAGAGATAACTTTTAAAAATTAATTAATTTAAAAATAAATCTTTTTTACAGTTCACATTTAGAAGAGCTCCTTGAGAAAATCCCCACATGAGTTTGAAACTCTTGGCTCCTCCATGTAATGACATTTCTATGTCATTAAAAAGGATAGGAAATAACAGATTAAGACCATTGCTTGTCCTTCTCCCTCTGCTCCTCCCCTTGCTTGTGCTCTCTTTCTCTCAAATAAATAAAATCTTTTATTTAATTTTTTAAAGATTTTTATTTATTTATTCATGAAAGACAGAGAGAGACAGAGAGACAGAGAGAGAGAGAGAGACAGGCAGAGGGAGAAGCAGGCTCCATGCAGGGAGCCTGACACAGGACTGCATCCTGGGTCTCCAGGACCACACTCCGGGCTGAAGACGGCACTAAACCGCTGAGCCACCGGGGCTGCCCTATGTAAAATCTTTTAAAATAATAGTAATAAAAGAATGGAATCGGGCAGCCCGGGTAGCTCAGTGGTTTAGCGCTGCCTTCAGCCCAGGGCCTGATCTTGGAGATCTGGGATCGAGTCCCACGTCGGGCTCCCTGCATGGACCCTGCTTCTCCCTCTGCCTGTGTCTCTGCCTCTCTCTGTCTTTCTCTCATGAATAAATATATAAAATCTTAAAAAAAAAAAAAAAAAAAGGAGGGAATCACCTAGGGTACAGCCATGCATGGTCCTTACAAGCAATGACATATGTTGTTGTGGATTTACATGAGACTGCGCAGGCATCTCTAGCTAAGTCGAGATTTTAGGATTTAATAATTACTTAGGGGAGGACAGTGTTGTTTTTGTTTTTGAGATTAAGTAACAATATCTGGTTTGAATTTAATAACATTGTTTTGTTTCATTGTGTTTTCTTGTAACAGCTTTGAGCTGTAATTCACCATACCATATAATTCACCCCTTTGAAGTGTACAGTTCAGTAGTTTTTAGTATATTCAGAGTTGTATAGCCATCACCATCATCAAATTCAGAATATTTTCATCACCCCCAAAAGAAACTCCACACCCTATGCAGGTGCAGTCTCTTCCAATTGGCCCCCAACCTCCATCACTCCCTGGGCTTTAGACAACCACACTAATCTTTCTGTCTCTGTAGATTAGTATATTCTGAACATTTCATATAAATGAAATGATGCAATATGTGACCTTTTCTATCTGACTTCTTTCCCTCCACATAATGTCTTTAAGCTTTAGCCATGTTGGTAGCAAGTATCAGGACCTCATTCCTTTTCGTGGCTGGATGATATTCTGTATGAATATACTACATTTTGTTTGTCCATTTGTTTCTACTTTTGGACTATTGTGACCAATGCTGCTATGAACATTTGTGTATAATTTTTCTGTTTACATATGTTTTCAAATATAAAAGTATGCACCTAGGAGTGAAATTGTTGGGTCATACGCTAAATCTAACCATTAACCATTGAGGAACTGCCAGATTCTTTTTTCTTTTTTTAAGATTTTATTTATTTATTCATGAGAGACACAGAAAGAGAGAGAGAGAGAGGCAGAGACACAGGCAGTGAGAGAAGCAGGCTCCATGCAGGGAGCCTGACATGGGACTCGATCCCGGGACTCCAGAATCATGGCCTGGGCTGAAGGCGGTGCTAAACTGCTGAGCCACCCAGGCTGCCTGCCAGATTCTTTTCCAAACTGGTGGCACCATTTTACATTCCCTTTAACAGTGTATGAGAGTTCCAATTTCTCCACATCTTAGTCAACATTTATTATTATTATTGTTGTTGTTGTTGTCATTGTTGCTGTTATTAGTAGGTAACATTGATTTGAGTATACATCTGGAGCATCCACTGAAATGCATCTAGCAGACATTGTATATTTTATAAACTAGACTAAAAATAAAATCAGATGTTCATTTCAAGAAGAGCTATCACAACACAAACTCTTGTGATCACAGATCAGTTACTTTGGGTATAATCAGACCACATTAACTATATGACTCAAGCTCATGAAATTGTGCCTTTCTCCAAGAGGTGCATACAGAGCTGTTGACTTATTCTAACCATCAGAAATCAGTAACTAAACTCTATTAGTAGTTGATGAAGCAATTTATCAGCAACATAGATTAATTGAGAAATTATTGCTGGACACATAGGAAATTCTGTATTTTTGGAATGTTGAAAAAATCTAATTACCCAAAATACACTCTCCATGGCATAAAAATGTTAATGCGCAGGAGAGAAGGTGTCACAAGAATACAAAGTCTGAATTAGATTTTATAAAAAGACAAAGTAGACACTTTGGAAAAATGTAACTTACCTTATATCAGTCAGATATTTTGTTAACACTAAATACATCTATGAAAAGTACCCCCATTGAACCCCAGGAACAGTTTATATGTTTGTTTATAATAGCTAAATGCCAGACAAACTTTTATTTATTGTTTGTTATTTTTCTTAAACACTCTCTACCCCCAGCATAAGAGTTGAACTCACAACCCAGAAATCAAGAGTCACTTGCTCCTCTAACTGGGCCAGTCAGGTGCCCCAACTTTCATTTAATAGATAAAGAGCACATAAACTAATAAATGAGCGTCAACAATGCAATAGAAAAAAAAATGAGTAGGGATGCCCAGGTGGCTCAGTGGTTGAGCATCTGCCTTCAGCTCAGGTCATGATCTCGGGGTCCTGGGATTGAGTCCTGCATCGGGCTCCCTGAATGGAACCTGCTTCTACCTTTGCCTGTGTCTCTGCCTCTCTCTCTCTCTCTCTCTCTCTCTCTGTGTCTCTCATGAATAAGTAAGTAAAATCTTTTAAAAAATGAGTAAATGATAAATATAGATGGCTTATAAACCAATGATTCCAAGTCTCATTCACATACTAATATGCATTAAAATAATAATATATAATATTTCCTTAGAAATTTGACAAATATAAATACATCAGAGAATATGTTTTTCTATTTTTTAAAGATTTTATTTATGTATTTGAGAGAGAGAAAGAGCAAGCAAGAGAGAGTAGGGGCAGAGGGAGAGAATCTCAAGCAGATTTGGTACTGAGGGCAGAGCCCAACTTGGAGCTTGATCTCACAACCCTGATAGTTCATGAAACATATAGGTGCATTCTCATATCCGTTCAGAGTTGTAAGACTTTCACATGATGCTACATCAATATTTGTTATAAACAGCCAATTTGGGGGCACTGTACTGGGTCAGTGGAGAATGTGAAGTTTGATCTATGGGTCATGAGTTCGAGCCCCATTTTGGGTGTAGAGATGACTTAATAATTAAATCCAAAAAAACCCTAAAATTTCATAAACGACCAGAAGTTTTACTCCATTCTACCTCCTTTTATCACCTTCATGTCCTTTTATCATCCTTTTCCTTCCTAACAATCATCTCCATTTCCCCTTTCTTTGTATTTTCCTTTAAAAGAAACAAATCCTGGGGCACTTAGTTGGACTGGACTCTTGATTTTGGCTCAGGTCTTGATCTCAGGGTTGTTGAGATGGAGCCTCCCTCTCCTTCTCCCTCTGCCCATCCCCCACCTCATATAAATAAATAAATTTTCTAAAAAAATAAATACACATTCTAAAAATCCAGACTATCTCCTTCTTTCTCCAAACTGTGGTTTCTAAACCTCTGAATTTGTACTAGATGATTTGTTGTGAGTGCTGTGTTGTCCTGTGCAATATAGAATGTTTAGCAGCATCTCACCCTGCCCCCAACTTCTACCCAGTAGATGCCAGGAACACCAACATCCCCACATCCCCATTGTGACAATCAAAAATGTCATCAGACCCTATGTCTCCTGTGGACAAGATCTCCCCTGGTTGAGAAGCGCTTATTTAAGCTTTCTTTTTATAAAAAAATTTTTAAGATTTTATTTATTTATTCATGAGAGACACACAGAGAGAGGCAGAGACATAGGCAGAGGGAGAAGCAGGCTTCCTGTGGGGAACCCGATGCAGAACTCAATCCCAGGACCCTGGGGTCATGACCTGAGCTGAAGGCAGATGCTCAACCACTGAGCCACCCAGGTGCCCCTGATCTAAGCTTTCTTTAATGTGAATTTGAAGTACATTTTCTTAATTTATTATATTCAATAATGGGAATTTAATTGATCCACTTCTTTAACTCGGGAGGATGGAAATGAACATTTGTCATTATTATAAAATCTAAATAAAGTTACTTTTTTACTTTTTTTCATTAAACTTTTGTTTTAAAGGGTCTCAAAATTCTGTGATAGATTTTTGGTTAAGCTGTTTCCATTAAAAGGTACTGATTTTAAAAACTAATAACTTAAAACTGCCACACACGCACACAACAAAACAAATAGTCCACAAAACATTCTCCTTTCCTTCTGAAGATTTTATGATGCATTGTTATCATTAACCAGTCTTTTACTATTAAACTTAAATGGCCAATTGACACAAAGAGTTCTGAGACCGTTCTTCCACCACTGATTAAGACTAGGGTGGCAGGTATTGGGGATAATATTCATTTAGCCTTCTGAGCTTTCTGGGCAGACTTGGTGACTTTACCAGCTCCAGCTGCCTTCTTGTCCACTGCCTTGATGACACCCACAGCAACCGTCTGTCTCATGTCATGAACAGCAAAACAGCCCAGAGGAGGATAGTCAGAGAAGCTCTCAACACACATAGGTTTGCCAGGAACCATATCAACAATGGCAGCATCCCCAGATTTCAAGAACTTGGGACCATCTTCCAGCTTTCTTCCAGAACGGCGATCTATCTTCTTCAGCTCAGCAAGCTTGCAAGCAATGTGAACTGTATGACAATCCAGCACAGATGCATATCCAGCACTGATTTGGCCTGGATGGTTCAGGATAATCGCCTGAGCTATGAAGCCAGCTGCTTCCATTGGTGGCTCATTTTTGCTGTCACCAGCCACATTGCCATGACGAACATCTCTGACAGATACATCCTTGACATTGAGGCCCACATTGTCCCCAGGAAGAGCCTCACTCAAAGCTTCATGGTGCATTTCAACAGACTTTACTTCAGTTGTAACATTGACAGGAGCACAGGTGACCACCATGCCAGGCTTAAGAACACCAGTCTCCATTCGACCTACTGGGACAGTACCAATACCACCAACTTTGTAGACCTCCTGGAGAGGCAGATGCAAGGGCTTATCAGTTGGATGAGTTGGTGACAGACTGCAATCCAGAGCTTCATGCAGTGTGGTTCCGCTGGCATTCCCATCTTTACAGGTGACTTTCCATCCCTTGACCCAAGGCATGTTAGCAGTTGGCTTCAGCATGTTGTCACCATTCCAACCAGAAATTGTCACAAATGCTACTGTGTTGGGGTTGTAGCCAATTTTCTTAATGTAGGTGCTGACTTCCTTAATGATTTCCTCGTATCTCTTCTGGCTGTAGGGTGGCTCAGTGGAATCCATTTTGTTAACACCAACAATGAGTTGTTTTACACCCAGTGTGTAAGCCAGAAGGGCATGCTCATGGGTCTGCCCATTCTTGGAGATACCTACTTCAAATTCACCAACACCAGCAGCAACAATCAGGACAGCACAGTCAGCCTCAGATGTGCCTATAATCATGGTTTTTTTTTAAGATTTTATTTATTTATTCATAGAGACACACAGAGAGAGAGAGAGGCAGAGACACAGGCAGAGGGAGAAGGAGGCTCCATGCAGGGAGCCCGATGCGGGACTTGATCCCAGGTCTCCAGGATCACACCCTGGGCTGCAGGCAGTGCTAAACCACTGCGCCACCGGGGCTGCCCTATAATTATGTTTTTGATAAAGTCTCTGTGTCCTGGGGCATCAATGATGGTCATATAATACTTGCTGATCTCGAATTTCCACAGGGAGATATCAATGGTGATACCATGTTCATGTTCAGCTTTTAGTTTATCCAAGACCCAGGCATACTTGAAGGAGCCTTTTCCCATCTCAGCAGCCTCCTTCTCATATTTTTTTAATTAATTAATTTATTTATGATAGTCAGAGAGAGAGAGAGAGAGAGGCAGAGACACAGGCAGAGGGAGAAACAGGCTCCATGCACCAGGAGCCCGATGTGGGACTCGATCCTGGGTCTCCAGGATCACGCCCTGGGCCAAAGGCAGGCGCTAAACGGCTGCGCCACCCAGGGATTCCCCTCATATTTTTCGATAGTTCTTTTGTCAATCCCACCACATTTGTAGATCAGATAGCCAGTAGTGGTAGACTTGCCCAAATCTATGGGTCCAATGACAATGATGTTCATGTGAGTCTTCTCCATTCCCATTTTGGTTTAGATTTAGAGGTGGTTTTTACAACACCTGTGTTCTGGTGGCAAACCTGTTGTGAAAAAGCACTTTTTTACTTTTGACATGACCCACAATAATGTTTTTCTATGGGTTGGGGCCACACACTCCTAGACAAAGAAAAAGATTTCCTATTCATCATCTGAATGAAACTGGACAAGTTCATTAGCAAGTTCATATGGAAAAATAAACTGAAATAGTCCCCCACAAAAATCTGAAAAAGAAGAAAAATAAGGGAATTTAGCTCTGCAAGATATTAAAATCTTTTAAATCTACAACGAATAAAATTGTATGGAGCTGGCACATGAATAGACAAACAGATGGGACTAATTAGGAAGACCAGAAATAAACTCAAATGCTTATACAAATATAGTATAATTAGAGGCGCCTGGGTGGCTCAGTCGGTTAAGTGGTTAAGAGCCTGCCTTTAGCACCTCAGGGTCCTGGGATCAGGCCCCACGCCAGGCTCCCTGCTCAGCAGGGTGTCTGTTTCTCCCTCTCCCTCTGCCCATTTCCCTGCTCATGCTCTCTTTCTTTCATAAATAAAATTCTTTAAAAAAAAAATCACAAGGGGCACCTGTGTGGTACAATAGGTTGAGTCTAACTCTTGGTTTGGGCTCAAGTCGTAACTTCAAGGTCGTTGAATGGAGCTCTGCTTCAGCCTCCATGCTCAGTGCAGAGTTTACTTAGGACTCTCTCTTTCCCTCTCCCTCTGCCTCTCCCCACCTCTCCTCTTTTTCTGTCTCTAAAATAAATAAATAAATCTTTTTTTAAGGGGGGAAAAATCACAAGGAAAAGAAAATACATTTACAATACTGTACTTTATTGGGAAAAAAAATCAGGTATAAGTCAACCCGTGCATTTCAAATCCATGTTGTTCAAGGGTCGACTCTATGTTTTCAGGCACATGGAGGAAATCTTAGATCGTTGTTCAGTAGACTGCGAAAGAAGTCCAGATCCCACTTCAGGGTCAAGTACAACCCTGAATCCTTGTTTTCCGTCTCCCAGATGGGACTTGAGATTCTAACTCCCTCCATCCCTTCTTTTGCTCCCAGTCCACACCGGCTGTGATCTAAATAACTCTACTGCTCCTGTCATGTTTTCCAGGGCACTCAAAATTTCAAATACCATGTTCCCAATTTTGAACCATGAGATGTGAATTCTGGTTCTGGAAATATAGTTACAGTATACCTTGGCTCAATTTTGATCTATTGACCTTGACCAATTCCTTAGTATTTCTCTCTTGGGAGTTCCCACCACCATGAAATACATGAAAATGGAGAAGAAAAGTTCCTAGATGCCTACTTCCTCAGATGGATGAGCAAGATGTTAATGTATAAGGGTGCTGACCAGGAATAAGGCTCTGACAAGGCCAGTGCCCTGCCCAGTCTGCAAGTACTCACCCCTGCTTTTTCCCAGAGTACCCCCAGACCCTCTGGCCAGCAAAGCTCTCAGGCATCCCCAATGGGCTCTAAGACCCAGAATCTAAGGTGGGCATCATTAGCCTCTCATCTCTTGTATTATGGATGATATTCCTGAGCAATCCTGTGCAAATGTCTTCAGAGGTCAGGTAGTAAAGTACTGTGACTAGGTAGAGATTTGATTTAAAGGGATGATCAGGCTTACGGTGAGAGAGAAACATGCACCATAAAAGGCATTCACATTCAAAGAAAGAATTGTTAAAATTGTGCTTGCAACATGAAATACTGGCTGCCAGTTTGCAGCTCCTGGTTTGGAGGATCCACACTGGCATCAGAGAGAAGGGATCTTGGGTAGCATTCTAGAACCTATAAATAATGTATTCCAGGGGGGCCTGGGTGGTTCAGTTGGTTAAGCCTTTGGCTTAAGCCATGATCTGGGTCCTGGGATGGAGTCAGGCTCCCTGCCCATTGGGGAGTCTGCTTCTCCGTCTCCTCCTGCCCTTCCCCTCTCCACTCTCTGTTCTCTCTCTCTCCCTCTCTCTCTCTCTGTCTCAAATAATAAAATCTTTTTAAAAAAGAATACATTCCATGCCTACCTAATTATTGGTAACAATCTCCTTCCAAGATGGGCTCTTTTCTTTCTCGTGCCTTTGGCTACATGCTGTTTCTTCTGCATGTCTCCGTGGGCAACCCAAATCTCTCTGTGGTGACCCTCTTCAGGACTTTCTAAGACAGGCTACCACTGCTGATTAATTTCATTTTCTCTCTGTTCTCCTAGCACTGCATAATGAAGAGGCTACATTCGGCGGGGGGGGGGGGGGGGGGGGGGGGGGGAAGGGAAAGTCTTTTTTTTTTTTAAATTGAACCCTGGTGTTGGGTTAATCCCAACTCTTTTTTCTGTGTGTTCTCCACTGTTCAGACCCTTTAGGCTAATTTGCAGTGACAGATGAGTCACCTGTCTTGCTATCTCCCCAAGGGAAGAAAGAGCTTGCTTCTCTTATTGATCTAGGAGACCTTCAGGAGTCACCACATGCTCCTGGATGCTTCTGTCAGAGAGAGAAAAGTTCAATCTGGAAAACCCAGTGCAGACAGAAGCTCAGCATGGGCAGATGTCCAGCCATCCCTAGCATCAGACAGCAGGGACAGATGGGGCTTCCCACTGTTCAATGCTGATGGGATTTTTGGGAGTTCCAGCCATCAAGAAGAGGTAAATGTCACAGGCATAGCAAGGGCAAGGGCTGGTTGTCCAATGTTGGCAGGATCATCAGCTCAGCAAAAGGTCATGCAGCCTAAAGCAAAGGAAGAGCATGGGTGCCAACAAGCGACCATGCAAAAAGCAGAAGTCAGTGGGCAAGAGGTCAAGATGAGGCACTTTTGGAGACCTGAGAAGGAGAATTGTGGGTGGCGGAAGGTTTAAGGGGGTCTGAGTCCTCTTACTCAATCCTGAAGGTTGTTACCTGAATAGAACCCTCCAGGTTTTCAAGGGGCCGTGGTCAGTTAATGAGATGAAGAATCACTCATAGTTTTTCCAGATCTGCATTTTTTCAGAAAAAAAAAAAAAAAAAAGGCTGGAGTTCTTTTTCTGGCATGAACTGAAATTCAAAAAGGCATCAACATATATATAGAGTCTCCATCAGGTTTGAGTCCAACATTCAGTGAATTTTAGACCCAACTCTCTCTCTTCATGGCAGAAACTGGAATCTTAGTATCTACAGGGACACAGATTAAGCTCAGAAGCACCGGCTGACCCTAAACAAACAGAAACAAAATAAAATAAAGCTCGGGCCTGTCACAGGAAACTGCATTAGCAGGAGATAGATGGGTATCTCTGTGAGAGGACATCCACAGTTTTCTTTGGGAATTACTTGTAATCTTGAAGAAATAGACAATATTTATTACACAATGCAGATTGTCATATTTTACATAACTAAATTCATTTAGTTGAGACTTAACCTCATTTCTAATCATTCCAAAGTGTTTTTTTTTTCTTCTTCTCAGATATTTGGGCATTATGTAGAAACTCTGTGGCAAAAGGGCTTATGCTCAAATATAATAATTTTTTATTACCATTTTTTTCACAAATCCATTCTAAAATGGGTGGTGTATAAATATTAGGATACCAGTAACAGTGAGATTTTACTACATACCAACCAGGCATCATCATGGGCATTTTACATACATCATTTCAGTTAATTCTCTTAACAATCCTAAGAAAAGGGACACCTGGATCACTCAGTGGTTGAGTGTCTGCCTTTGGCTCAGGGTGTGATCCCAAAGTCCTGGGCTCGAGTCCCACATCGGGCTCCCTGCATGGAGCCTACTTCTCCCTCTGCCTGTGTCTCTGCCTGTCTCTCTCTGTCTCTTTCTCTCTCTCTGTGTTTCTCATGAATGTATAAATAAAAAATCTTTAAAAAATAAAAAATAAAAAAATCATATATCCAGGGACTCCTGGGTGGCTCAGTCAGTGAAGTGTCTGCCTTCAGCTGGGCTTATGATCCTGGGGTCCTGGGATCCAACCCCACATCATCCGGCTCCCTGCTTCTCCTTCCCACTGCTTGTGCTCTCTCTTTCTCTCAAATAAATAAATAAGATCTTTTAAAAAAAATCATATACCCAGAGGTGCCTGGGTGGCTCAGTGGTTAAGCGGCTGATTCTTGTTCTCAGATCAGGTCTTCATTTGAGAGTTCAAGCCCCACGATGGGCTTGAAGCCTACTTGAGGGGGAGAAAAATCAAATACCCAGGTCCCACCTGTCAGAGAATCAGATTATGGACAAAGGCAAGAAATCTGGACTTAACATGCCTTCTGTGTGAATCTCATGTGTGCAGCCAGGTTTAAGAAGCCTGATTTAGAGCAGTGGGCTTATGGGCTCTAGTCTTTTCTAATGAAGCACTCTTTACCAGTTAAAAAAAATTTGAGGATGAGGAAGCAACTATCTGTAGTTGCATTATTCATAAATAATAAACATGTGCTATTTTGCCTTTATATTCTATATTATAAAACATATGCAAAGTAAAGGTCAAGGAAGGCTGAGGTGAGAATACAAAATATTTGAAAAATATTTTTCTTATTGAGTAAAGTTCTCATAAAAATATAATGAACTGGCAGCCCTGGTGGCCTAGTGGTTTAGCGCTGCCTTTGGCCCCAGGGTGTGATCCTAGAGAGCCAGGATGGAGTCCCATGTCGGGCTCCCTGAATGGAGCCTGCTTCTCCCTCTGCCTGTGTCTCTGCCTCTCTCTCTCTCTCTCTGTGTCTGTGATGAATAAATAAAATCTTAAAAAAATAATGAACAATAAAATAAATATGCTGCATTCTCTGATCAAATCCTGGTTTATACTGTTGTTGTTGTTGTTGTTGTTTTAATGCTGTGTTGTACAGAGACTTGTCAGGTCTGGTTCTAAGTTTATTTTTGACATTAGTTTTAGTAGTTGCCATAAGTGAAAAACCGCACAAAACCTCCAAATGGAAAAAGTACATCACTGGCAGTACATACTCATTTTTCAGTACCATCTGCTAATTAAGCAAAAGTTTTTGATGAAATGGGGCAACTTGTTTCCATAGTCCCTGTTTTAAGTCAGTACTTCCTGCAAACTAATTGGAAGATACAATGCATTAAAAAAAATAAAAGAAAAAAAGATTTTATTTATTTATTTATTTATTTAGAGGGTGAGTGGGGGGTGGGGCAGAGCAAGAAGAAGAGAGAGGATCTCAAGCAGGCTCTAAGCTGAGCATGGAGCCTGCTGCAGGGCTTGATCTGACCTAAGCTGAAAGCAGGAGATGCTCAAATGACTGAGCCACCTAGGTGCCCCCAAAACATTTTTCATCAGACTTAGTACTTGATAGGATATTGTACAGCGTTGGGGGGCCTGGGTAGCTCAGTCAGTTAAGTGTCTGCCTTCAGCTCAGGTCATGATCCCAGGATCCTGGGATCAAGTCTCACGTTGGGCTCCTTGCTCAGTGGGAAGGCTGCTTCTCCCTCTGCTGCTCCCCCTGCTTGTGCTCTCTCTCTCTGTCAAATAAATAAATTTTTTTAAAAAGGATATTGTATGACCTTAAACATTGCTGAAAAACTATCTTCATGTTCTGGATATATATTTTTCCAGGATATATTATATATACATAGTTATATATATTATATATATGTTTGTGTATACAGCCTGTATGTAATCTCTATATATGTATAATTTATATATATTTAATAATATGTATATATACACTGTCACATTACATACATATTTACATAACATATATATACTTATATTTACCAGTGTAATTATATATACACATGTATATATATATATCCTTACATACAGCATATATAAGTAAACATATTTTTGTGTATATAAGCACATATAGTACATACAAGTATACATATATAGTTAAGGCAACATTCATCATGAATAATAGTGGATATAAATGTATATTTCTAGGGCACCTGGGTGGTATCCAGAGCATGGACCTTCTCTTCCCTCAGGGCACCTCCCACACTATGACCCAAGTTGCTCAGCATATGATAAATAAGGGGACAGTTCAGTCCATCGTATTCAATACTCATGGAACTGAGATTCTTTCTCATCTTTCTGGCTCTGTGGGTTTAGATGTTTAAAGACATCTGCCTAAGCATGCAATGACTTCTTTATTTTTATTTTTTAAAGATTTTATTTATTCACGAGAGACAGAGAGAGGCAGAGACACAGGCAGAGGGAGAAGCAGGCTCCCTGCGGGGAGCCTGATGGGGGACTCAATCCCAGGACCCCAGGATGGTGACCTGAGCTGAAGGCAGACGCTCAACCGCTGAGCCACCCAGGCGTCCCTGCAATGACTTTTTATACTTAAAAAAAAAAAATCATAGATCTATTTGATCTATTGACCTTGACCAATTCCATTTGCTCAGCGCAAATGGTCAGCATTTCCATGAAGCCTCCACTGGTGCCCTCTACTTCCTTAAACTCAAGTCAATGAATCTTCTGTTGTTGAAGTCAACATCCCTTTTCAAATCCCTGTTTCTAGGTTTTGGTAAATTGTTAATGAGATAACAACTGATCTGACCCACTACAATCTCATGCCATTTAACTTCACCATTACATTAATTGCAAATTTTTCTCATAAGTGAAAGAAGTCTCCAGAAAAATTCCCATACCTACAAATATCTGTGCTAAGCATTGGTCTTTGAAATCCTGAAGCTGCAGAATGAGAACCCCTTGTTTAAAGACATCTTATGTCCTCAGGAATGTGGTTTGGTTAGAGAAGCATTAGGATTCATCCGCAGATTTTTTTTTAGAAGGACTCAAATTTCTCCAATCAGGTCTGTGGTCCCTCGTGTCACCTGTAAGCACACAGGAAGTCCTCTTTAGCCCCACCTGAAGCTTTCTGAACATCTTAAAGACCTCTTTCAGGACACCCCCTATAACAAAAGTGATATGTTAGGATTTCTCACCAGGAAAAAAAAAAAAAGCAGTTAGCATTTTCTTAAATACTCTCTAAATAGCCCCTAGAAGACAATGTGGCTTCCGTTTGCCATGAGTTAAATCACTGTTTGCTCCAATGAAGTCAGTAGGTTACAGACCACATCTTGATGTCACAGGGAAAGCACTAAGACTGGTTTCCGTTCCAGCCTCCCTTCCTTGCTCAGTGCAAATGGTCAGCATTTCCATGAAGCCTCCACTGGTGCCCTCTACTTCCTTAAACTCAAGTCAATGAATCTTCTGTTGTTGAAGTCAACATCCCTTTTCAAATCCCTGTTTCTAGGTTTCAGTGAATTGTTAATGAGATAACAACTGATCTGACTCACTACAATCTCATGCCATTTAACTTCACCATTACATTAATCGCAAATTTTTCTCATAAGTGATCTCCCATAAGACTCCCAAACCTTACACGATCTCTTTGAGCAGTGTGTCCTGGTTGCCAGGCTCTAACCTGGGGCATCGTGCAGCAGAGAGAGGCAAGGGGGTGAAATTTTGAGTCAGAAAAATGTTTAAACGTAAGATCAGCAACTAAATGACTTTGTGGCTTTGAGTTAGGCACGGGCCCCTCCAGATCACAGTTTTCTTATTTCTACAGTGGGAGTGTTGTTGAAAACTAACCTCTGTGCTCTGGAGCCAAAATATGTAAAGTGAAGACAGAGTTTGGGTGTAAAGAAGGAAGATAATTTATTACTTTGCCAGGCACAGGAAGCTGCAGCTAAATAACACCTCCACGACGACAAACCTGCCCAGGGCAAAAGGCTGAGAGGTTTTATAGGAAAGTACAGGATCTGGGCAGTACCACAGGAATCTGGAACATGCTGCCAGCCGTGTGTCACGTCTTCCAGGGGATCTCATGACTAACACTGCCACCTGCCATCAGAATCTCTTTACTGAGTATACACTGAGGTCAGCGAGGTGTCAATAACAATACCGAGTTCCTAGAACAAAGGATTCTACAGAAAAATGAGTGAAGGGGATGTGAGGGAGGCTTCAAGAGTAGGGAAGACACAAACGTGTTCAGTTTAAAGTCAAGCCTTGATGAAGCACTAGTTGCTCCAGTTTTTTTCCATCTTTATTTCCATCCATCTTTACATTTCTATACTGGTTTCAGGAGCAAGAATATTTGCTGTGTCTGCTTGTCATGAGGACTGGGCTTTTCCTTTCAAAGTGAACATTTTTTAGTTTGTAAAAATCCTAATTGGCTCTGCAATTTTGTTGTATCCTTCCTTCCTTTTCTGCCCATAATGCTTTTCATTTTTTAAATAGTTTCTACTTCTTTTACTCTTTGAACAATCCAGAATTCTTTTTTCTTTTTTAATTTTTATTTATTTATGATAGTCACAGAGAGAGAGAGAGAGGCAGAGACACAGGCAGAGGGAGAAGCAGGCTCCATGCACCGGGAGCCCAAACGTGGGATTCGATTCCGGGTCTCCAGGATCGCGCCCTGGGCCAAAGGCAGGCGCCAAACTGCTGCGCCACCCAGGGATCCCACAGTCCAGAATTCTTATTTAGAAATTTCTTTCAGGGCAGCCCGGGTGGCGCAGCGGTTTAGCACCGCCTACAGCCCAGGGCATGATCCTGGAGACCCCGGATCGAGTCCCTCGTCAGGCTCTCTGTATGATGCCTGCTTCTCCCTCTGCCTGTGTCTCTGCCTCTCTCTCTCTCTCTCTGTCTCTATGAATAAATAAATAAAATCTTAAAAAAAAAGAAAACCCTCTTTAAAATAAATAAATAAATAAAAATAAATAAATAAAAAAATAAAAATAAATTAAAAAAAATAAAATAAATAAATAAATAAATAAATAATAAAAATTTCTTTCAAATTGAGGTGCTTGGCCTGCTCAGTCAGTGGAGCGTGCGACTCTTGTAAGTTCGAGCCCCACGTTGGGTGTAGAGATTACTTAAAAATAATTTAAAAATCATTGGCTGCTTGGGTGACTCAGTCAGTTAAACGTCTGCCTTCAGCTTAGGTTATGATGTTGGAGTCCCAAGATTGAGCCCCGCATCTGGCTCCCTGCTTGCCAGAGAGTCAGCCTGCCTCTCTCTCTCTCTCTCTCTCTCTCCTCCTGCCTCTGCTTGTAGTCTCTCTCCTAAATACATACATACATACATACAATCTTTTTAAAAAAAATCTCAGATTGGTCTATGATTTCTAATTTTTGGGGTGCAGTTTCTCTCATTTAAAAAAAAAACTGGTGACAGTCCTTTTTGATGGATTGCTTTTGGTGAAGCTTATAATTTATGACTTTAAGCTTCTCTTCAGTGAAGAATGTTTTCTGTGGGTGCTTCATGTGGCCTAAATTGGAGTACCCTGGGGTTTTATCATTCAAAGATCAACCTTTCCTCTGCTCAAGGATACTTGTTCAGTAGCTGTCTCTTCTCTCCCATGCACTGCAAGTTTGTCCTCCCTGCTGAATCATTCCGCTCAGCATATAAACATGCTGTAAATACCTCCTAATTTGTCTCATTTTTATATTTCCCTTTATAGCAAAACTTTTTGAATGACTTGTCTCTATTTGTTGCTCCAGTTTTTCTCTATTGAAGCGCTCCATTCGGGCTTTCTCCACCCTCAGCTACTCTTGTTAAGGTCACCAGTGATTCCCTTGTTGCTGAAACCAAGGGTCAATTATCAATCTTCATTGTACCTTCTATCACTAGCTTTTGATTCAGTTAATTTACTGACTCTTTCTCTTTTTTTGAACATTTTGTACACTTGGGCTCCAGGACATCACTCTTTGTTTTTCTCCTCAGTGCTCCTTGATCTCTCTCTCTCTCTCTTTGATGGGTCCTCCTTATCTTCTTGACCCAACATGTTAATGTGTCCCAGGATTCCTCATACCTCTTCTCTTATTTTCACTCATTGTCTCAGGGCTTGGGCATTTGCTATTTCCTGTGACTGGAAAACTCCTCCAGATATCCTCAAGCTTTGCTCCTTCAGTTCAGCTCTGGGTTCTGTGTTGTTTTATCAGTTGTCTTATCAGGTAACTCTTCCCTGATTGTTCTATTAAATTATATTCCATTCCTAACATTGTACATGCCCTCTCACATTGATTTAATTTTCTCCACAACACTTGCCATTATCCAACATGTTTATTATTACTTGTGTATCTAATTGTCCAACTCTTTCGCAAAACAGAAGTCTTCTGAGGGCAGGAACGTTATTTGTTTAGTTCACTGTTGGATAGCCAGGTGTTGGAATAGTGCTGGGCACAGGAGGCATCTGAAAAATATTTGCTGAATGAGCGAGTGAATAAATTAATGGAAATAGATTATATTTTTCCATAATTTCCTAAACTGAGGTAGATATCTCCCAACTTTTAATATATTTCGTTGTTCGGTCTGTTCAGAAAGAAGGGAAATTTCATGCTTCACCTCAAGTTGTCAGTTTATTTTTATTTTTTAAAAGATTTTTAAAATTTATTCATTAGAGAGAGAGAGAGAGAGAATATGAGTAGGGGGGAGGGTCAGAGAGAGAGGGAGAAGCAGACTCCCCACAGAGCAAGGAGCCTGATTCTGCACTTGATCTCAGGATTCTGGGATCATTCCCTGATTTGAAGTCAGACGCTGAATGGACTAAGTCACCCAGGAGCCCCTTAGGTTGCCAGTTTATAAAGAAATTGTTAAAGTACTGAGTGTCACTTCAATGTCAAGGAGCCATCTATCAGCATTAGAGTTTTTACTCTGAGTTTCATGGGTTCTGAGGGTGGGCTTCAGAGCTCTGGGAACTTCCTGAATTGGTGTGGAAAATGTCATATATGTGTATGGGCATTTCCTTGGGCAAGGATTTATAGCTTCCACCAGATTCACAAACTATCTGTGGCCCAAGGAAAGGTTTTGAATTTGAATTACTGTTATCTTCCTTGAGTACTGAACAGCTAAAAGCTTCAATGTTGAAGATGAGAGCACATCATCTCTTTCCAAATCAGCTTATCTCTTGACTTTCCTAAAAGTAATGCCCTTTGTGTCAGAAGAAAGAGCCACTGAGGTATCTCTTTAAATTATTCCTGATAGGGGCACCTGGTGGCTCTGTGGTTGAGCATCTGCCTTTGGCTCAGGGTGTGATCCTGGGATTCTGAGATCAAGTCCTACATTGGGCTCCCTGCAGGGAGCCTGCTTCTCCCTCTGCCTATGTCTCTGCCTCTCTGTGTCTTTCATGAATACATAAAAAAATAAATAAAAAATAAAATATTCCTGATAAATCGCCACCCTGCTGTTCAGGGACTCATAAAGTAGCATTGTTGACAAGTCAACTTTAGATAAATTTCCACTTGGGTTAAGCTGAAATAGTTTTCACATGCTGGGTCTTGTTCAGGCCCTGGGACCTAGAAGAACACGTTAAATCCCTTTTCCACTGGTTAGTATTTCAGATCCTCCTTCTTCCAAAGCCTTATTTCTTCAGAGGAGGTGTCTCCACTTCCTCTACATGATGTGAGCCAGGGCAGCTCTTGTTTCTGAGCGCTTCCCCAGTTTGCCAATCACCCAAGATTGAGCACACATATGATACACAGTAGGAGTCCCATCTCCCAGATTTGGATTTGATACTTGTATCAGTGCTGCTGAGTTTCAAAATGACAGCTGTGTCCACGTGCAGGATGGATGTGAAAAAGAGACAGAGGTGGAGAATGGGGGTGGTGTCTGAGAAATGAGGCAAAATCATAGCACTTCCAGACTTCTGATGACAGGAGGGGAGGGAGGATGATGACATTCTTGTCCAAGTAGAGCCTGGTGAGGAGGGAGACAGACGAAGGCAAAGTTGGGAAGACAGGTTAGCTAGTACCTCGCTGAATTCCAACATAGGGAAGTGGGAAGAAAGCGCCCAGGAAACGCAGAGTTGGTGTGAGTTAGAGCTGCAGGACAGAGGGAGACTGGGGAAGCCTGGGTGGCTCAGGTCGTGACCCCGGGGTCCTGGGATCAGTCTCGCAGGGAGCCTGCTTCTCCCTCTGCCTGTGTTTCTCACGAATAAATAAAAAAAATCCTGAAAAAAAAAGAGAGAGAGAGAGAGAGATGGAGGAAATGAAATGCCGCAGAGCCCAAAGGTAGGGGAGGGGAGGGAAGGGGGGAGGAAGGGCAGCCAGCGAGGCCCCTGCCTAAGCACCTGCCGTACCTGCAGGGTCGCAAAGGCGTGGGGCCGGCACAGCGTCTGCTACGGACCAGGGAATTACCCCGGTGGATCGTCGCAGCGCCTGGCCCAGAGGAGGGCCTCGCTAGCCCACCGCTCGCGGGCAGGCGGAGGAGCCAGCGCACCAGGCTGCAACCGAGGAGCCGAGGGCCGGCTGCGGGGACCAGGAGCCCGCGAGAGGGGCGGGGCGACGCGAGAGGGGCGGGGCGACGCGGGCGGCCAATCGGAGCCCGCGCCCCAGCGCCGGCCCCGCCCCGCCGCCCGACGCCGACGCCGCCGGCGCGCGCAGCTCCCCCCCTCCCGGAAGTGCCTCCGGAGCCGGCGCCGCGGGCCGAGGTGAGCGCGCCCGGGCTGGGCGGGTCTGGCTGCGGCCGCCCGGGGTCGAGCTTGGCGGGGCCCGCGTTTGCTCGGGGCTCGGCCGGCCCCCGGGGAGCGGCGGCGGGGCTGGAGGACGCGCCACCCACGGTCTCCGGGGGCGCGGGGACGCGGCGGGTGCGGAGGAGGGGCAGCGGGGCCCCTCCAGCCCCTCGACCCGGCTCCGCGGCCCGGAGCCTGAGGACCCCGCCGGACTCCCCGGGCACGCACGCCCCTGGACCCGCCCCGAGGCCGGCCGCGTCCTCCGCCTTCCGCGAAACGCTGGGACGGAGAAGGCCCTCCGTGGGCCGATGCGCGGAGCGTCTCTCCCCGGGGTGCGCGGGTGGAGGATGCCCGGGTGGGGAGCGCTGCCCCGGCCTCCGGGGCGCACAGTGCCGGGAGCGCCCCACCTCGGCGAGTGCGACAGCCCCACGGGCCCGCCCCCCCAAGCCCCCCAAAGTTGGCAGCTCGCCTTCCCGGAGCGCAGGCCTCGCTTGGAGCAACCTGGGTTCTCGCGCGGCCGCCCCTTGTGAGCCAGGGGGCCTCCTAATGGGTCCACGATGATGCTTGCCTTGCAGGGGCATCGTGAGGACTAGAAATGGCATGAGCAGGGCCTAATATGGAGCTGACACGTAGTGCTGGAGCAATAACTACTCAGACGCTCCTTGGAGACGGTAAGGCAGGAGTGTCTTCGGGGGCGGGGCTGCTGCGACGCGGTTTTGCAGGGGCAGGGAGCGGTTTGGGGGCTGCGGTCTGCAACAAGGAGTGGAGAATGCTAGCGGGGGAGCCCGGGGGCCGGGCCGGGCGGGAGGGGCCGTGGATGGAAATTGACATCACGGGTAGAGGGAAGAACCCTGAACCCACTGGACTGGGTTTTTTTTTTTTTTTTTTTTTTTCCTCTGAAGGCAGGCCTGGGTGAGAAAGCATTTGATCAGATATCCGGGCTGGTCAGATACCATGGTTGCTGTAGCATTTGGCCAGCTAATCAGAGGTGACGGACTTTCCCTAAACTGGACTCAGTCAGCCAGGATTCTTGCTAAAACGGGACTAGAAGGGCCAAAAGGCCAGGCCTCTGTGGGAGCCTGGCGAAAGTTTGCTTAAGGAAAGAGTGTTTGTCAGTAGTATGTACACAACAAAGAGCTACTCGTATGCATATGTATAGTAAGTATGCTTACCTGAGGGTGCATGTTGAGTTCACTCTCGTTTGTTATAGTTTTATTCTTTTAAGATTTTTTTTTAAATTTTTATTTATTGATGATAGTCACACAGAGAGAGAGAGAGAGGCAGAGACACAGGCAGAGGGAGAAGCAGGCTCCATGCACCGGGAGCCCGACGTGGGATTCGATCCCGGGTCTCCAGGATCGCGCCCTGGGCCAAAGGCAGGCGCCAAACCGCTGCGCCACCCAGGGATCCCCTCTTTTAAGATTTTTAATTAAAGATTTTATTTATTCATTTGAGAGAGAGAAAGATAGCGAGAGGGAGAAAGCATGAGCAGGGGGAAGAGGGAGAAGCAGGATCCCCGCTGAGCAGGGATCCTGCCTAGGGAGCCCAACTCAGGGCTCCATCCCACGACCCTGGGATCACAACGTGGGCCAAAGGCAGATGCCTCACCGACTAAGTCACCCAGGTGCCCCTATTTGTTATAGTTTTATTTATTTTATTTTATTTTATTTTTTTTTAAGATTTTATTTATCTGAGATCCCAGGGTGGCGCAGCGGTTTGGCGCCTGCCTTTGGCCCAGGGCGCAATCCCGGAGACCAGGGATCGAATCCCACGTCGGGCTCCCGGTGCATGGAGCCTGCTTCTCCCTCTGCCTGTGTCTCTGCCTCTCTCTCTCTCTGTGTGACTATCATAAATAATAAATAAAAATTAAAAAAAAAAGATTTTATTTATGCATGAGAGACACACAGAGAGAGGCAGAGGGCGAAGCAGACTCCCTGCGGGGAGCCCGATGTGGGACTCGATCCTGGGACCCCGCGATCATGCCCTGAGCCAAAGGCATACGCTCAACCACTGAGCCACCCGGGTGTCCCTGTCACAGTTTTAATCACAACTACACATTGGGGATCACTTGAAATGTTTTTTTCATAGTAGGAGCAGATACTCATGAAATCATGGACTCTAAACTATACCCTCTGTAAAGTAATTGGGGAATAATTGAGACTTTTTTTAAAAAAGATTTTATTCATTAATTCATGAGAATATTCAGAATATTCATATATTTTGTTCTGTTTTTCTGAAGAACTCTGGTTAATACATTGGGTCTTGCTTTATTTATTTATTTATTTATTATTTTAAAAAGATTTTATTTATTCATGAGAGGCACACAGAGAGAGAGAGAGAGGCAGAGACATAGGCAGAGGGAGAAGCAGGCTCCATGCAAAGAGCCTGACATGGGACTCGATCCTGGGACTCCAGGATCATGCCCTGGGCCAAAGGCAGGCGCCAAACCGCTGAGCCACCCAGGGATCCCCTTGAGACGTTTTTCTTAGCATTTTGTTTGGGTGGAATTACTGAAAGCAGATTTAAGTATTTTATATGATTTATAATTTTCCCTAAATGTTACCTGAACTGCTCTCTTAGTTCAGGAAGCAAAAACATTTGAGTAAGTCTACCCATCTGTCTCCTGCTATCTGAAATCTTTCTACTTGTTATTTGAAACTCAGGAAAATTGATTTAGATAATGAAAGATTTTTATTTATTTTAAATTTATTAAAGTTTTATTTATTTATCTTAGAGCATGAGGGAGGAAAGAAGGAAAGAGGGAGAGAGGGAGAGGGAGAGGGGGAGAGAACCCCAGGCAGACCTTGTGCTAAGCGCATAAAGCCAAAAGCAGGACCTGGTCCTAGGACTCCGAAATCACCACCTAAGCTGAAACCAAGAGTTGGCTGCCTAACCGACTTCACCACCCACGCACCTTATTTAAAAAAATTTTTAAAGTAGACTCTGTGCCCAGCAACTCGGGGTTTGAACTCACAATCCTGAGATCAAGAGTAGGACACTTGGGGCACCCAGTAGTTCAGTCAGTTAAATGTGTACCTTGGGCTCAGGTCATGATCTCAGGGTCCTGGGATTGAGCCCCACGTGGGGCTCCCTGCTAGTGGGGAGTCTGCTTCTCCCTCTCCCTCTATCCCTCCTCCCGTTCATTTTCTCTCCCTCTCTCTCAAATAAATACATAAAAATTATTTTTTTAATAAATAAAAATCTTAAAAAAAAAAAAGAGTAGGACACTTGACTGAGTCCCCCAGGTGCCCCTTGTTCAATTTTTTAACATATTTATTCAAAACTACATTTTTTTCTCTAGAGCTTTAGTGATCACCTATACATTTTGATAATGTGTTTTCACTATTAATATGAAAACATTTTAATTTTGTGGTGCCTGGGTGGCTCAGTTGGTTAAGTGTCTGCCTTCTGCTCAGATCGGGATCCCAGGATTCTGGGATCTAGCCCCACATCTGGCTCCCTGCTCAGTGGGGAGTCTGCTTCTCCCTCTACTCCTCCGTCTCCCCCTGCCACTCTCTTTGCTTGTGCTCTCTCAGTCAAATAAATAAATAAAATCTTTTAAAAAAAGGCAAAACATTTTAGTGTCCACTATGATTTTTTTCTTTGGCCGTACGTTGTATTAGTTATTTAATACATAGATGTATTAAATAACATCTAGATGTCTTACTGGTTTCTAATTTCATTGCACTGTGGTCAGAGCATACATTCTTTGGGATTCTAGTCTTTTGAAATTTATTTATGCATATGATCTGCTCTGGTGAATGTTTCATATGACCTTGAAATGAATGTGTATTCTGTGGTTGTTGTCTGAATGTCTGTTAGATTGCGTTGGTTTATAGTGTTCAGATTTTCTGTAGCCTTACTGATTTTGTTTGTTTGTTTGTTTGTTTTGGTCTTCTCATTGTATCAACTGTGAGGATTTGTCCCTTTAGACCTGATACTAGGTGTATATACTTTTAGGGTTTTGTGTTCTAAATGATTGGACCCATTTATCATAATGAAATGTTCCTTTTTCTTTTTTTCTTGAAGTCTCTTGCCTAGATACTAATAAAACCATACCAGGTTTTGTATGCTTGCTGTTTGCATAGGATATCTTTTCCCCATTGTTTTGTTTCTAAACTATCTGCATCTTTATGTATTAAATATCTCTTGTAGACACCGTATGGTTGGGCCATTTCTAAATCTGGCAATCTTTATTTTATAATTCAGTGTTTAATCCATTTACATTTAATGTGATTACTGATATGATTATTAGTCTATCACATTGTCTTTTTTGGTGTAGTCCCAGTGGCTTATTTTTGCTTTTATTTCCTTTGCCTGAGAAGATATATCTATAAATATGTTGCTAAGGGTGTCCAAGAGATTGCTGTCTGTGTTTTCCTTTAGGAGTTTTATGGTTTTGTGTCTCACATTTAGGTCTTTAATCTATTTTCAGCTAAATGTTGAGCATGGTATGAGAAAGTGGTCCAGTTTCATTCTTTTGTATGTAGCTGTCCAGTTTTCTTAGCACCATTTACTGAAAAGACCGTCTTTTCCCCATGGTATATTCTTGCCTCTTTTGTTGTAGATGAATTAACCACATAGATGTGGGTTTATTTTTAGGCTCTCTGTTGTGTTCCATTGATCTGTATGTCTATTTTCATGTCAGTACCATACAGGTGTTTTTTTTTTTTTTTAAGATTTTATTTATTCGTTCATGAGAGACACAGAGAAAGAGGCAGAGACACAGGCAGAGAGAGAAGCAGGCTCCCTGCAAGTCCAGATGTGGGACTTGATCCCGGGCCCTGAGATCACACCTGAGCTGAAGGCAGATGCTAAATCGCTGAGCCACCAGGCATCCTAGTACCATACTGTTTTAATTGCTATAACTTTGTAGTAGATCTTAAAATCCTGGGACAGAGATACCTCTAGTTGTGTTCTTTCTCAAAGATTGGCTTTGGTCATTTGTTGTCTTTTGTGGGTCCATGCACATTTTAGAATTATTTTAGTTGAAAAAAAATTTTTAAAAAATAAAAAAATAATTATTTTAGTTGGGTGGAAGTTACTATTATTATTTCCATAGGGATTACGTTGAATCTGTAGTTTGCTTTGGGTAGTATGGGCTTTTCAAACATATTCTTTCAGTCCATGAGCATGATATGGCTTTCCATTTGTGTTGTCTTCAGTTTCTTTCAAAAATGTCTTCTAGTTTTCAGAGTATAGGTCTTTCACCCCCTTGGTTAAATTTATTCCTAGGTATTTTATTCTTTTACACGCAATTGTAAATGGGATTATTTTCTTAATTTCTCTTTCTGCTATTTCATTATTAGTGTATAGAAACATAACAGTTTTCTATATGTTAATTTTGTATCCTGCAATCTTATTGAACTCATTTAACAGTTCTAATCATTTTTTTGATGGAGACTTAGGGTTTTCTGTGTATACTGTTATGTCATCTACGAATAGTGACAGTTTTACTTCTTCCTTACCAGTCTGAATGCTGTTTGTTTCTTTTTCTTGTCTGGTGAGTACAGCTAAGACTTCTAGTACTATGTTGAATAAAAGTGGTGAATGGACATCCTCGTCTTATTCCTGATCTTAAAGGAAAAGCTTTTAGTTTTTTTCCACTGAGTATGATGTTAGATTCAGGGTTTTCATATATGGCTTTTTAAAAAAAAAAAAAATGTGTGTTCTCTCTAAGTCTGCTTTGTTGAGAATTTTTATCATGAATGGATGCATTCTGTTGGATGCTTTTTCTGCATCTATTGTGATGATCATATGGGGTTTTTTCCTTGCTAAATGTGATGTGTTACATTGTTTTATGAATTGAGGTGAATGATTTTTTTAATATATTGTTGAATTTGGTTTGCAAATACCTTGTTGAGGGTTTTTGCATCAATGTTTATCAGAGATAATGGCCTGTAGTTTTCTTTTTTTGTGTCTCTGTGATTTTAGTATTAGGATAGTGCTGGTATTGTAGAATCTTGAAAGTTTTCCTCTTCCATGTTTTGGAATAGTTTGAAAAGAATAGTTATCAACTCTTTTTTAAATGTTTGTTAAAATTTGCCTGTGAAGCCATTTGATAACTGGACTTTTGTTTGTTGGGAGTGTTTTGATTACTAATTTCATTACTAGTAATTGTTTCATTCAAATTTTCTATTTTTGAATCAGCTTTAAAAGGTTGTATGTTTCTAGGAATTTATCCATTTTTCCCCCCTAGGTTGTCTAGTTTGTTGGTATATAATTGTTCATAATATTCTTTTGTAATCTTTTGTGTTTCTGTGATTTGAGTTGTTACTTTTCTTCTTTCATTTCTGATTTTGTTTGGGTTGCCTCTCTGTCTCTTTTTAATGAATCTGGTTAAAGGTTTATCAATTTTTTAAAAAGATTTATTTATTTTAGAGAGCACATGGGTATAAGTGGGGGAAGGATAGAGGGAGAGAATCTCCAGCAGACTCCCCCCTGAGTATGGAGCCCAATGCAGGGCTGGAGCTCAGGGCCCTTTAGACCTTGACCTGAGTTGAAACCAAGAGTTGGGTGTGTAGCTGATTGAGCCACCCAGGCACCCTAAGGTGTATCAATTTTGTTGATTTTTTTTCAAAGGACCAACTCCCGGTTTCATTGATCTATATTATTGGTTTTTTTTAGTTTCCATTTTATTTCTTTCCTTTTTTTTTTTTTTTAAGATTTCGTTTATTTATTTATTCATGAGAGAGACAGAGAGGCAGAGACACGGGCAGAGGGAGAAGCGGGCTCCCTGAAGAGAGCCTGATGTGGGACTTGATTCCAGGACCCCTGGGTCATGCCCTGAGCGGAAGGCAGATGCTCAACTGCTGAACCACCCAGGTGTCCCTCCATTTCATTTATTTCTGCTCTAATCTTTACTATTTCCTTTCTTCTACTGGTTTTGGGTTTTGTTCTTTTTCTAGCTCCTTTAGGTAAGGTTAGGTTGTTTAGTTGAGATTTTTGTTTTTTAAGTAGGACTGTATTGCTCTAACTTCCTTCTTAAGAACTGCTTTTCTACATCCCAAAGATTTGGATCCATTGTATTATTTTCATTTATCTCCATGTATTTATTTCCTCTCAGATTTCTATTTTTTAAATTAATTAATTAATTAATTAATTAATTAATTTATGAGAGACACACAGAGAGAGGCAGAGACACAGGCAGAGGGAGAAGCAGGTTTCATATGCAGGGAGCCTGATGTGGGACTCGATCCTGGGACAGGGATCATGCCCTGAGCTGAAGGCAGATGCTTAACCGCTGAGCCACCCAAGCGTCCCTCCTCTTTGATTTCTTGATTGACCTATTCGTTGTTTAATATCATGTTGTGGAATCATTAATCCAGATTTCCACATCCAGTAAAAACATCTTTCAATGTCCAATAGGACATTGTGGATGGCACATCGTAGATGCTAAGGATTCTGTTATCTCTCTCTGAAGAGTATTGAGTTTTGTTCTAGCAGGTAATTGAGTTACTGACACATCATCTTTGACTGGAATTAGCTTGGTTTTATACCTTGTTAGGACAGATCTCTAGAAAGCCCGAAGTGTATCCTGAGGCCTTCTAACTTGATCACACTAGACCAATAGGCTGGGTTTCCTCTGTCGATCTTGTTGAGGCTTGGCTTTAGGCTCTCTTAGGGCAGGTTTAGAGTAGGTCTTACTCTAGGGTGTGGTCTTTACTCCTGACATGTGGCCTTTCTGGTATCTCAGGATGCTTTGTGTATTAGTGAGGTCTCCTTTCTCAATGGTCAAAAAATCCAATATTTCTCATCACTGATTAGCATTTTATATTTCTTTTGCTCTTAACCCTGTAGCAAGTGTGTTTTTGCATAGTTTCACCATGCCCATGTGCAGTCCAGCCCTGGGCTTACAGGGAAACCCCACACAGACTTTCCATTTTGCTTGAAACCTTTTTTTTTTTTTTTAAGATTCTTTCTTTCTTTCTTTCTTTCTTTCTTTCTTTCTTTCTTTCTTTCTTTCTTTCTTTCTTTCTTTCTTTTTTTTTTTTTAATGAGAGATAGAGGCAGAGACACAGGCAGAGGGAGAAGCAGGCTCCCTGTGGAGAGCCTGATATGGAACTTGATCCCAGGACCCCAAGGTCACGCCCTGAGCCAAAGGCAGATGCTCAACCACTGAGCTACCGAGGCATCCCATGTTTTCTTCTTCTTTTAAAAAAAATTTTTGTTTATTTATTTATTATATATATATAGACAGAGCACAAGCAGTGGGGGAAGGGCACAGGGAGGAGTAGGCTGAGTAGGGAGCCTGAAGAGGGACTCAATCCCAGGACCCTAGGGTCATGACCTGAGCTGAAGGCAGATGCTTAACCAAGTGAGTCACCCAGGTGTCCTTTTTAAAATTTTAAATGATTTTCTGATACAGGATAAATTGTTTGAAGTGCTAAGGATGAAGACATTCCTTATTATACCTTAGGGAAAAATCAGCTTTTGTTTATTAATCATGTATTTATTAGAGAGAGGGAGCATGTGTGAGCAAGTGGGGGGAGGAGCAGAGGAAGAAGGAGAGAGAATCCCAAGTTGACTCCATACTGAGCACAGAGGCCAATGCAGGGCTCCATCTTATGACCCTGAGATCGTGACCTGAGCCAAAACCAAGAGTTGGATGCTTAACCACTGAGCCACCTAGGTGCCCGGAAAAAGTAACTTTTCTTTTTCTTTTTCTTTTTCATTTTTTAAATTTAAATTCAATTAATTAACATATACTATATTACTAGTTTCAGAGATAGAGGTCAGTGATCCATCAGTTGCATATAACACTCAGTGGTCATTATGTCACATGCCCTCCTTAATGCCTGTCACCCAGTGACCCTATTCCCCCCTGCCCTCAGAAAAGCAACTTTTAAAAGCTGGAGTGTTATACCATCTCTGATTAAGCCAGACAGATTAAGTGATCGGGTTTGTTTGCTTCCTCATTTTGTTTTTATTGTTACAGTTAGTGTCTTGGAGAAATGATGATCTGTTTGTAGCTCTTTAATAACATTCAAGGATGGACCCAGTGATCCACTATTAGGATCATATTCAAGAAAGTTAATTAGGGGATCCCTGGGTGGCTCAGAGGTTTAGTGCCTGCCTTCGGCTCAGGGCGTGATCCTGGAGTCCTGGGATGGAGTCCCACATCAGGTTCCCTGCCTGGAGCCTGCTTCTCCCTCTGCCTGTGTCTTTGCTTCTCTCTCTCTCTCTGTGTCTCTCATGAATAAATAAAATCTTAAAAAAAAAAGTTAATTATAAATAGTACATGTATGATAGTACAATAAACATTTGTAAATACTGTCACTTAATATTTCTTTTCACTTAGTTACTGTCTTCTAAATTTTTTTTTTAATTTTTATTTATTTATGATAGTCACAGAGAGAGAGAGAGAGAGAGGCAGAGGGAGAAGCAGGCTCCATGCACCGGGAGCCCGATGTGGGATTCGATCCTGGGTCTCCAGGATCGCGCCCTGGGCCAAAGGCAGGCGCCAAACCGCTGCGCCACCCAGGGATCCCTGTCTTCTAAATTTTTATACCAGTCACTGTAAAATAGTGCTCACTTAGTTCAAGGCCATAGGAATGTTTCTGAGGTAGTCACTCTTTGTTCTAAGTCTTCTGTAAGCCGAGGGTTGAAACTTTCAGTTGTGACAAGTTTTTCCTAAATTCCCAAATAGTCCAGTTTTCTTTTTTTATGTATAATTTTTTAAAAAAGATTTTATTTATTTGAAACAGGGAGAGTGCACAAGCAGGGGGAGCAACAGAGAGAGAGGGAGAAGCAGGCTCGCCACTGAGCAGGGAGCCAGATACGGGACTCAATCCCAGGACCCTGAGATCATGACCTGAGCTGAAGGCAGACGCTTAACCAACTGAGCCACCCAGGTGCTCTCCAAATAGTCCAGTTTTCCATGTGGCACTCAAAAGAGGTTACCTAGAAATTTCATTGCACCTTTTGGGGAAAAATTAATTTGTTCTCTTTAACCTCCTATTTATTATGGAAGCATCAGATTATTTCAACGTTAGCTTTTATTTCTAGGCTATGATATCTTTGTTCAGCTTTACTTTCTAGTCTATAGACTTCCATATGCAGGTAAGGAAGTGTTGTGCAGAAGAGCCATTTGCTTGTAAGCCAGTTAGTGAAAATGCTTCCACTGATGCATTTTATTTTTCTACTTGGTTGCGTGTTTGAAGAACGAGAGAGAGAGAGTGTTGTAAAGCAGTTAGCGTGAGGATGCCGGTTTAGATACCGTATGAGCTATTTGCATGGTGGCTTCAAGTTTATGATCTTTCTCAGGTGGGTCATGTGCATTTGTTCTTATTGATAACGTGTCCCTCTCCTCTCTCCAGTACTGGCTTTCATTCCCTCTCTAATGTACCTGTGAGAACCTCAGTGAAGACTTGGTCCTCCCCAGAGACAGCTCCATCCCGGAAACACTTCACCAAGAAGGACTTGCCAAGCCGGATGATGCCTGTCGAGCTGGGACAGGCCTTGCTCCTGCTGCCGCCGCCACTGGCAAAGGCCGAGGACTCCCCATTCTCTGGACCAGATGCCACTCCTCGAGGGGAGCTCTCTAACCCCGAGACTGCGCGCCAGCTCTTCAGGCAGTTTCGTTACCAGGTGATGTCTGGGCCCCACGAGACTCTGCGACAACTTCGGAAACTCTGTTTTCAGTGGCTGCAGCCAGAGGTTCACACAAAGGAGCAGATCCTAGAGATCCTCATGTTGGAGCAGTTCCTGACCATCTTGCCCGGGGAGATCCAGATGTGGGTGCGGAAACAGTGTCCAGGCAGCGGAGAGGAGGCAGTGACCCTTGTGGAGAGCTTGAGGGGAGACCCCCGGAGACTGTGGCAATGGGTAAGTGGAGGGTATAACTGCCAGTGGTGCGCAGGGCTCCTCTGGGGTCTTACCAGGTGGGCTGTCTTTTTTCTGACTTCTCAGTGCATGTGATTTTCCACACTAACAGTCGATTCTCCAATTTACCGATACCAGTTAGGTGTCTTAAAGTTCATTTCAAATCTGACACTGATATTCTGGGGTCGGCAGACCCAGTAGGATAAGGGTC
Source organism: Canis lupus baileyi (assembly GCF_048164855.1). Taxonomy (NCBI): domain Eukaryota; kingdom Metazoa; phylum Chordata; class Mammalia; order Carnivora; family Canidae; genus Canis; species Canis lupus. The sequence goes on from NC_132840.1 coordinate 52,988,260, forward strand.
AGCCACACAAGACTGCTCCCATTTCAGTCACACAGGCCAGATGTGCTTAAAACTGACTGGCTGTACATTTGGAGGTTCCCACCACCCCCTCCTCAGGTTTGTTAATTTACTAGAATGGCTCATAGAACTTGAAGCAAAAACCACTTATACTTACTGGTTTATGATGAAGGGCATGTTTCAGGAACAGTCAAAAGGAGGACATAGGGATGGCATAGGACTTTCATGGCATGTCGGGGCACACCATCCTCCCAGCACTTCTGTGTGGTCACCTACTCAGAAGCTCTCCAAACCCCATACTTGAAGGGATTTTATGGAGGTTTCATTACTTAGGCATGCTAGATCAACCATTGGCCATCGGTGATTGAAAATCTCCAGCTCTTCTCTCTTCCTCAGAGGTTGAGGGTTGGGGCTGCATGTTCAGTCCTCTGATGACCTGAATGGTTCCTCTGATGACCAGCCTCTCTCCTGAACTGTCTGGGGCCCTCTGAGTGTCACCCTCCTAGCCTAAACTCAGTGAGCCCCTAAGGGGGCTCACTATGAATAATGGAAGTTGTCCTGTCACTCCTGTCCCTGAGGCAATTCCAGGAACCTGGGACAAAGACCAAATACCTGTTTCTTATTATACCACATCAGTATATCCACATAGCTCACTGAGTTCTAAGACTCTCTGACTTAATGCTTTCTCATCATTGCAGATAGAAGATAAAGTCTCTTATCCATTCCATCTTTATACTAACATGTTTAAGAAGTTTGAATTTTAATTGACAGAGATTATCCTGTAGAAACACATGATTAATGGCATGTTCAGGGCCTCCCAGGCCTGATTCAGGCCTCAGCCGTTCTACATCTCTTAGGAGGTTTTCCTCACAGGTTCCTGCTGGTTTTCTATTTCCCTGCTCCATGTCCCTAAGGACTGCCTTCTTATATGCTATGGAGCATTAGCTTTGTTTCTTTTAGAGCTCCTCAGTCTGAATCTTTCTGTAATTCGTCATATGTGGTCTCTAGATCAGCATCCAGGTTCTAGGACAGGAAATCTTATCAGAGAAGATGGAATCTGCAAGCTGCCACGTGGGGGGAATGGAGCGCCATCTTGAAGTGATGCCTCCAGAGCTGGGACTTCATGACTCGACCTGCAGGCCTCTGGAGCCACCAGGCCATACTGTGAAAGAGGAGTGTGACGTGGAACAAGAATTAGGTGAGGGCCAGTTACTTGTCATGTGCCGTACTCTCTCGGGGAATTTTGGGGACTATGGTTTGTAGGCCTAAGAGTGAGTTGAAAATGACACACTGCTCAGATGACAGTATCTCTGGAAAGTTTGGAAACATGGTGGACCTACTGAATCCCTCTGATGTGGAGATTCAGTCTGTGAATCTCCTTTATGACTGGGCCAGACCAATTGAATTTTGGTTCTGAGGCAGGGGAAAGAAGGGAGGAGGAAAATACGGACAAGACTATTTGGAAGGTTGGGGGGAGTTGGAATTTGTTAGAGAGGTAGGTAAATACGAGTCTTGACATCATGGATGGTGGGACAGGCATCAGGTCAGTTCTCATTTGTGACGATTTTCATCTGTACCCTCTGGGGGTGGTTTGCAATGACTTCTAGAGTCTTCAAACTCTGTTCCTCACTTCAGTGATGGCTGCTGCCCCACCTCCTGCCCCACCCGAGGAAAGGCTCATCAGAGACCAGGACTTCGGAGCCTCCTTTCTCCAAGCAGCATCTCCGGTGAGCTGATTTCCCACCCTGCCTCTCTCACCCCAGACCTGGGCTGGAGGGTGTTGGTAGTTGGGAGGATGGAAGGGGTGCGTCCTTAGAAGCAGAGTAGAGGGCAGCCCAGGTGGCTCAGCGGTTTAGAGCTGCCTTCAGCTAGGGCCTGATCCTGGAGACTGGGGATTGAGTCCCATGTCAGGCTCCCTCTGCCTGTGTCTCTGCCTCTCTCTCTGTATGTCTCTCATGAATAAATAAATAAAATCTTTTTTTTAAAAAAAAAAAGCAGAGTAGAGGACAGCCTTGCAGGGACAAGAACAGTACCCACAGAATGAACCCTGAGTCTCGCAATTTCCCCTGGGGCAGAATGTTGAGTAATCATCTCGATGATGGATCTGGGTCCTGGAAGAAGTGCCCTCTTGTTTCTCCTTTTCCTGTTTTTCGGGTTATGCTGAGAAAAGGCTCTGTTTCATTTCCTGGTCTAGGCCTCGCCCATAGGAGTCCATCTGAGCTTTTGAATGGTTCTGTCTAATGTGGGGCAGGTGGCCTCCTCCAGCCACTTAATTCCACCATTATGGAAGCCTAATTGACAAACAGTAAACTACACGTATTTCGAGTGTACAATTTGGTAATTCTCTGACACAGACACACACGTGTGAAACCACAGCCACAGTCAGGATGATAAACATACTTGTTATGCCCAATGGTTTCCTTTTGCCCTTTTGTGGTCCCTCACTCCTTCCCCGATCTTGAGATCCTGAGGCCACCACAAGTTGCTTTCTTTTACATTTGTTAGTTTGCATTTTCCAGAATCTTACGTAACACAGAATCATGCCATCTCTGCTCTTACCTTTGTTCTTCTGCATGTATTGTATTTTTCTTGCTTTTCACGTTTTTTCAGTGGTTTTTAACCGTTGGACTATGATGGACCTTGGAGTCATTTTCTTCATGTTTCTTGCTTGGGATTCTTGGATCTGTGGGTACATGGTTTCCAACAGATTTGGGAAATTTTGGCCAGTATTTCTCCGACAGTTTTCTGTCTCCCTTCCTTCTCCTCTTCTTTGTGGACTTTGAGAATAACATCTCCACGGGCTGTATATAATGATAACGTGCAGATATATGTTAGCTCTCTTGAGGTTGTCTCAGTCTTTCCTACACTTTCTTGAACATGTAGGGTATGGCTGTACCATCTGTATTAATGTCCTTGTCTACTCATCTATCACCTGTATCATTTCTGAATCAGTTTTGATGGTTTGATCTCATTTTGAGATGTTTTCCTGCTACTTTTTATGTATGCCCAGCAACCTTTGATTGGCTCTTGGACTTTGTGAATTTTACCTTGTTGGGTGCTGGGTATTTTGACATTCCTATAAATGTTGTTGGGCTTCACTCTGGCATATGGTTGAGTTACTTGGACATAGTTTGTGTTATGGCACCAGCGAAGCCTTTAGTCTAGGTGAATTTCTCCCACTACTGAGGCAATACCCTTGTGTGTCTTCTACCTGTTGCTGCTTGATGTACAAGAGTTTCTACTCTGGCTGGTGGAAAATAACTGTTTTTAGCACTATGCAAGCTCTATTTCCTCTGCTGCTTTTGTGGGATCTTTCTCAGACTTGTGGGGGACCCTCTGCACATCTCTGGAGCTCTCTCTCTGTTTAGAAGACTCTGGTCTTCTGCCCTGTTAACTATAACTGCCTTCACCTCCCCAAACTCTGAGCTCCTTCTGCCAGCTTAAGGGGGAAGGGGCTGCCTGACTCCACCTGGCTCCCCTGCTTGTGCTTCTTGGGGTGCTCTCTCCAGGCAGCAGGTTTGTGGGCAGTGGCAGGGCTCACCTCATTTGTTTCCTCACTTTGAGGGATCTCTGCTTTGTTCTGCCTCTTAGGTGATGACTGCAAACCATTGTGTCATGTATTTTGTCCTATTTTTCAGTTGCTTGAGGCGAGAAGGTAAATCTGGTCTCTGTTACTCCCATCTTTGCTGTAAACAAGTTTGGAACAGGTTTATTTTGAACATGTAGTTAACAATTCTGAAAAGTTGCGTTTGATTAAAAATAAAGTTTTTCTGGAACGAACCTGTATACCTTGAGCACAGCATGTTTCAAACCTTTGGGGAAGCCTTCTTGGGACTTGCCTCCTGAGGTACTTTAGAGTGAAGGTAAAGGGAGGGAAGCCAGTAAGTAGGTGGTGTTTGATGTGATGCTCAAGCCAGGTCTGAGCCTCAGCTTCCCAGGCAGAGAAGGGTAGGAACCAGGATACCGACTTTACAGTTTGCCCTGAGGAGAGGGACAGGCGTGTCCAGGAGAGGCACAGATCTTTTTAATGACTCAAGGGTACCTGTCTTCCTACTTTCCAGATACCTGGCAACCAAACTGTTAGGTAGGGAGTTTTGTAGTCAAAGGATTTGGGTATTCTGTGAAATATTTCAAGCAGACATGGAGGCTTATTGTTGCTTCTGTAGAAAGTACAGAGTATCCGTATGAAAGGCATATACAATTTATGAACAGAGTATCCATATGAAAGGCATATACAATTTATGAACTGTGTTTTAACTAGGAGAATTAAGCATTGACTGTACAAAACATTTACTATGACTTGCTCTGGGTACTGTGCGTGTGTTTCCCTATATTGCACAGACAACTGATAGCCACTCAATCCAAACAAAGGTCATTCCTATCTAATCCCAGTATCCCTGCTCTGAACTGTAACAAAAGCAGTTTGCATCAGAAGGACCATGATATTTAATGGATGCTTTGATAATTGAAGGTGATATTGAAATAGATGTAATCATGTCCTCTGATCTCTTTTATAAGTTAGGAGCCTCGTGAATAATGCCAGAATAATGAAGTAGCATCCCTACACAGTGCTTCTTCATTGTTAGAACCCATGACTGAGTTAGAGCCTCACCAAGATTCAGGGACATATTTACTCACATTCCTGTGTTTTCAACCTGGAGAGGAATAGTGCAAACTTGGGCAAGTCAGTTGTGCAGTGTTTCACAGACCCACAAGGTGGTGCTGTCTTCACACAAAATCCGGATTGCTTTTTCATTAAATTCTATACTTCTGTCCTTCCAGAATAGGAACTGAGATTTTTTCCCCCTTTCTTAATATAAAAATGAGAAAAAGGCAAGATGGATGCAGTTGTGTCTTGTGTAGATGTTTATTCATGAATCCCTAGCTTCTTGGCAGGCAGTTCCTTGAGTGAGGTGGCTTCATGTGGAGGTATGCTGTTGAGAGCCCTCCAGAAGCATCTTTTCAGAGTTTTGAATGAGCTGATAGTGGCGCTTGGGGATTTTGGTAGCTGCACTCTTGGTTGACTTGTACCGTCCTTGGGAGCTCCTATTCTGGTGCCTACAGAACTGGCCGTGTGTCCAGCAGGCCAGGCAGCCGAGCAGTCACTGTGCTGGGCATGCCTGTTACTCTGCGGTGCGGTCCATGTTGTCTGATCAAAAAGACCGAGGGATCCCGTATTCAGCAGTGTTTGCTCAAACTGGTTATTTTCAGAAGGTTGTTAAAATCACTTCACTCACAGATTAACAAAATAAGCTCACAACTCAAGGAATTTCTTTAACAATCAAAAGTTCTAAATTAAAATTCAAATTAAAAGTGTAGTTATAGTTAATACTTAAGTATATGGTGAAATCTATTTAAGTCACTTTTCACATTTTTTTTTTTAAAGATTTTACTTACTTTACAGCGAGAGAGAAAGAGCTAGAGCATGAGCGGGGTGGGGAGAAGAGGGACAAAGAATCTCAACCAGACTTCCTGCAGAGCACAGAACCCTATGTGGGACCTGATCTCACACCTTGAGATCATGGCCTGAGCTGAAATCAACAGTTAGATGCTTAACTGATTGAGACACCCAGGCATCCCTGCTTTTCACATATTTATCCTAAAAAAAAATCCAAGCCATCTAGCTTTTAAAAATTTTTGCTTAGTATTTGCTCATTGCAGACTTTTTGGTATCTTTATTCTTTCTCAGGTCTTTCTGCTTCTCTTTGATGTGCAGTGGGGCAGGCTTGATTTAGGATGGAGAATGGTTTCCCTGAGTGTACCATGTGTCAGAAGAGGATCTCATTCTCGTCTTAGTTTTGCTCCTCATAGCTGTCTATTCATGATAATAATGGATGGCTATTGACTTTGAGGTTCCTAAAAGTGCACAGAACCCCTTAATTCCCTCCTCAAACCCCTTAGTGGGGAGTCTAGGAGACCTGTAGACCACTTGTAAGATAATAATAGTAATAAATATCACTTTCTGAGGAGTTATTTGCCAAGGGCTTTGTTTCCCCCAAACAACGTATCTGGTGCTTACTCTGTCTTGAGCATTGCCCTGGGGACTGAGAAAGTACAGTGGAGAGTCCTTTTCTCATGTAGCTCACATGCTAGTAGAGGCAGCTCTTAGATACTTGTGCATGTGTGCGTGCTATGAAAACAAGTGACGCTTGCATGATGTGTTCAGTTTTGAGTTTTGTACTATGATCAGGTGAGGATGAAGACTCAGAAAGGTTACATAACTTGCTTAAGATCACACAGGTAGCAGTGGCAGGGCTGGGACCTGAAACCCTGTGTGTCTGACTCCAAGGGCTGGGCTATTTATTAATTACACTGCTGCACAGACTGAGTCTAGTCAGCACCTCAGTAGAAAGATCGGGATTTGAATTCACTGGAGGAGACTCCAGTTAGGCAGTGTTCCTAGTTTCCTAGGAAAAGAAGGGCATGTTTTGGGGATCATTGAGGCATACCTTGCTCCAGAGAACCCATTGATTTTCTATTCAGTGGGAGGAAAAGTGGGCTAATGTTAGACCTTAAACTCAGAACTGTTGGGGGATTTCCAAATGTGCATGGGGGGCAGCATCTGCTCTGAGCCCACTGATCTGTGTCAGACAATGCAGCTAGCTTCCCTGTGGGTTCTTCCCACCTTTTTGCTGATTTGCATTTGCATTTCCAACAAATTCCCTTTTAATTTTTTTTCCCTCTTGAATTTCCAGATTTTAATGAGATATTGGGACTATCAGGCTCCTACCATTCAAAGATCTCTATTATAAGCACTGAGTTAAAAAAAAAAATACAGTGTAGAAAAGGCCTCTGTGTCCTTCACTCTTAAATATGTGCAAATGAAAATAATCCAGAACTTAAACCTAAATGTTTTCTAATGAGGGCAAGAAATAGTGACGAGGAGGCTATAGCTTTCCCCTTGGCCTCTTCTGGTGAGCCACCTCCCAAGATTCCTTAGATTGTTGTCTTTTTTTAAAGATTTTTATTTATTTGAGAGCAAGCAAGTGAGAGCACAACCAGTAGGGAGGGACAGAGGAAGAAGCAGACGCCCTGCTGAGCAGGGAGTGCATGTGGACTCAATCTCAGGACCTTGAGATCATGATCCAAGCCGAATGCAGATGCTTAACTGGCTGAGCCACCCAGGCACCCTTCCTTAGATCTTCTGATGACCAGGCTTCTAGGGCACATTACTGTTTTGCTCCAGTTCCCTCTAGGTGGGGAAGGCTGGCTCACAAACCTGCAGTGGAGTGATGGTATTGTGTGCTTTCTAGGAGCAGTGGAGGCACCTGGATTCCACTCAGAAGGAGCAGTACTGGGATCTCATGCTGGAGACCTATGGGAAAATGGTCTCAGGAGGTGAGGGCGTGCATTTGTCTGATGTCTGTCTGTTTAATTTACATTAAACATTTCCTGTGTCCCTCTAGAGGTAGCTGCTCCACTTGAAGTTCCCTGGATGAAGGGGAGGGCATTGGGCATGTTTAGTGAGAGCTTCCTTGTATTGGAAGGATTCCGTGTGCCTCGAACTGTTATGGGTGCATTCCATGTGGTAACTCCCTAAATCTACAAGATATATGATGGTTTTCCCGTGTTAGAGATGATCAAAGTGAGTGTCAGGTCAAACCATGTGCTCACTGTTACGTAGCTTGTAAGTGCTGAGTTACGACAACTCAGTGTGTCCTACTGAGTCCATGCTCCAGGCCGCTAACCTGCGCTGTCTCAGCCAACCTTTGGGGGGACTCATTCAAGAGCCTTGCACCAGCCTGCCAGGTGGTGTGGAAGGCAGACACCTCTTAACATAAGTGTTTTGAGGGATCTCCAGATCCTTCATCTTTCCCCGTCACAGTCAAGTTGCACCTTTGAAAGACACAGCTTGGTCCCCAGTTCTCCCCATTCATCTTCCTATTCTCTCTCTGTGCTAGGCATTTCCAGTTCCAAGTCTGATCTGACTAATTCCGCAGAGTATGGGGAAGAACTGGCAGGATTGCACCTTCATGTCAGCGAGAAGATCCCAAGACCCACCCTCATAGGTGAGCGATCTTTCGTTGGGTCTGAGCCGTTTCTGACCTCCTGTCATTGAATTGGAGGTGGCAGGGGATGTACTAGGAACTGAGGTTTGTGCCCTTGTCTGTGATTGGCCGTGATCTGGTTGGTCCAGTGAGAATGCTGAGGTTGAGTCTCCTCACGTCTGGTGTGGGGCCATTGATTCATACTAAGTCATCGTGGAACACAGACCACACATTGGACCTGCTGCCTGCAGTCTTGTGTGCCATGACAGCTTGCTTTCTCAGAGCGAGTTAAGGTTAGGATAGATTGATACTAATCCAGGTATGAGTTGAACAAAAAGGTGATGTGAAAAAGGCAGCAGTTACTGCTCTTCCTGACTCTTGTGTTTTTCTTCTTTCTTTATTCTGGTAGGAGTGAAATGAAGATTAATTAAGACAAACATGTTTAAAAAGAAAAACATGTTTAATTAATCTCTAAGCACTTAACATGCACTAGACAGCAGTGGTGACAAACACTTCCTATAAACCTTGTATTTTAAGATCCTAGAGGAAGAAATGTGTGACTTTGTTCTGTTGTAACATAGCAATCACCCTTTGTTCGTGGCACTCTGTTTAAAACATTGCAGTTATGTAACACCTACCTGTCATGCATACCTGCACACTCCATCCCACAACACACCCTTCTCCGTAGACAAAAGATCCTAGAATTAGAAGAAGAAAAGGACCAGGGATGACAATTTTATGACAAGTCATTCTTTCTCTCCAGTGGGATCAAATTAATTATGTTCCTTTGCTGATATGCTACAGAAACAGCAAGCATCAAATGAAACAGACGATTTTTAATTCTAACCGATGTGTTTATTGTACTACTATTTCACAAGGATTCCTTTGGAGCAATATTTTTCAAACTGCGTTTCATGGCCAGTGTATTGTGAAATCCTCTTCTAGGTTGCAACCAGCATTTAAAAAATTGCAATGATAAGACTGTAGAAAATGCCAGAATGCAGATAGACACTATCAGATGTCAGGATAGGTAGCATTTCAGGAAATTTTTGTTCCAAATATGTGTGTATGTTCTGTATTTCAGTATAAACATATTTCTTACAGTGGGTGGCAGACAAAAAAGTTTGAAAACACTGCTTTAGTGGTTGTTGCAGTAGGATTTTTGTTTTACTAGATTTTCTTTTCCAGAGCAGTTACAGGTTCATAGGGAAATTGAGTGGAAGGTACAGAGATTTCTCATATGCTCCTCTGCAGTGGGATTTTATTTGTGATATATAGTTCACATATCCCTACTCATTCTTTTTTTTTCCCCCTCCTCCTTCAATCCACCTGCCAGCATGGTCCCATTAGATCTTACCCTGAAAGAGACTGTGGATAGTCTATAAAGCTAGCCTGCTTTCATAGAGCAAAGAAATGCTACTCTTGGTTCTTGAAAGAGAGGATATATGGGAAGAGAGGCCAGGGAAGTAGGCATGTCCAGGCTGGATTGGAAGGGAGTGTGTGAGGAACCCTGTGGAAAGTTGATGCCAGAGCCAGGGGTACAGGGATGTGCCCTGGACTCCTGGGGGAACAAGTAACAGGACCAGAAAGGACTGGTCCTGTCTTAAAGACACAACAAGTTAGTGATGCCTGGGTGGCTTGGCCATTTGGTGCCTGCCTTCTGCCCAGAGTGTGGTCCTGGAGTCCTGGGATTGAGTCCCGGGATGGAGTCCCGCATCGGGCTCCCTGCATGGAGCCTGCTTCTCTGTCTCTGCTTCTCTCTCTGTCTCTCATGAATAAATAAATAAAATCTTAAAAAAAAAAAAAAGACACAACAGTTAGCCGGCCTGCCAGACCTGGACTCATATCAAGGGGGCAAAAGCATCAGGAGAGCACAGGTATACTGTTTGTTTGGCCATATGGAAGACTAGCTTATAGTTAAAGCAGGTCAGCAGGGGAATAAACCTCAAGAAGCCACGTACTCACTGCTGATCAAAAGTCCAAGGTATTAATAAAAAAAATAAATTGGGGGAAATGAATCATTATTACTTGTCTGGAAGAATACTGCAAGAATACAAGAGTCTTGGAAGAATGTTTCATCAGCATTAGATCTGTAAATGTTGAGAGTCTTACTTGAGTCTAGCTGGTTCAGTCAGTGGAACATGCCACCCAATCTCTGGGTCCTGAGTTCGAGCCCCATGTTGGGCGTGGAGCCTGGGTTAAAAAAAAAAGAATCTGTCATTTTAGAAAGTCAAAGTCAAGGATCCCTGGGTGGCTCAGCAGTTTAGTGCCTGCCTTTGGCCTAGAGCGTGATCCTGGAGTCCCGGGATCATGTCTCACATCGGGCTCCCTGCATGGAGCCTGCTTCTCCCTCTGCCTATATCTCTGCCTCTCTCTGTGTGTCTCATGAATAAATAAATAAAATCTTAAAAAAAAAAAAAAAGAAAGTCAAAGTCATTAAAATGATGGGATACTGATATAAAAATAGGCCCACAGACGGATGGAACACAAAAGGGAGTCTCAGAAGAGATGCTGGTCTATATGAGGGTTTAGCATGTGATGGAGGAAGAGGCAGCGCAGGCCCATGCATGGGAGGAGGGTTCTTCACAGAGCAGTACTCTTAAAGAATCAGTTTAAATTTGATGAAAAAGATATGAAATATGAAAGTCATAATAAGGAAGAGAGTGAATATTTGATCCTCATCTGGGGTGGGGAATATTTTATCAGTATAAAAGCCACAGATATGGAAACGACGAATACCCACCATTTTCTTCAGTATGGATGGAACTGGAGGGTATTATGCTGAGTGAAGTAAGTCAATTGGAGAAGGACAAATATTATATGGTCTCATTCATATGGAGAATATAAAAAATAATGAAAGGGACTATAGGGGAAAGGAGAGAAAATGAGTGGGAAATATCAGAGAGGGTGACAAAACATGAGAGACTCCTAACTCTGAGAAACGAACAAGGGGTGGTGGAAGGGAAGGTGGGCGGGGGGAAGGGGTGACTGGGTGACAGGCACTGAGGAGGGGCACTTGACAGGATGAGAACTGGGTGTTATACTGTATGTTAACAAATCGAACTCCAATAAAAAATATACAAAAAAAAAAAAAAAGCCACAGAAGAAAACTGTTAAGGAAAAGATCATAGTAGACTGGAGTATTTTTAAAAATACCTGCCCCCATGACTTACATTTATACATAAGTAACCCCAAGCAAAGTTAAGGTACCAAATTGGTGAAAAATATTGTTTATTAACATGTTGGGTAAATGATTATTTTTCTTAATATAGAGTTAGTGCAGGTTAATAAGAAAAAATGACTTTCCCAATAAAAAAAATGGACAGCAGTCTTAGGAAAAATAGCTCATAAATGTGAAAAAAAAATGCATCCCTTATTAACTAAGGAATTAACCCCTTTCTAACAGTGAAAAACTATTTCTTTGCACTGCTCTCAATGGCCAATATTTTAGAAATATTCAGGACTTAAGTATGGAACAGTCTGCTTCGCTCAGCCCAGGTGCTCACTCCAGGGGATGGTCCTCCTGGAGATGGATTCACCATTCAGCATCACGAGCCTCAGAAACAGCATTCAGGCCAGGTAACAGGGTAGCAACACTTCAAGGAACCTGGAGTGGTCAGAAATGTGGGCCGACATGTATGAAGAAAAATCGCAGCATTATCTATAGTAACAAAAACACAGCACACAACTTCAGTTTCCACAGTAGGAGAATTCCTTCAGTAAATCGTATGCTTAGTATTGTATGTTTATGGTGACATCTCCATGATGGACCATTATTCAGCTTTAAAATGATATTTATAAAGACTTCTCTAAAGACAACAGTGCCTTTGTCATTTGAGAGGAATGTGTTGTAAGACTCTGTGAATTAACAAGTCAAGATCTCCCTCATTAGCAGATTCCTGGGGTCTCTAGCAGATAATTTGAAGACCTTAGATCTGTGGGAAGAAAGTTTTTTATAAAAGTTGGAAACAAATTCAGCCACCAAAATAAAAGCCTTTACTATTTGTATCATGTAGTGGTAATAACCAAAAACTTACGTTATGAGAAGAACGACATTTCAACTGTTAACTCGAGTTAGTGAGGCACAGGTGGATGGATGCTGCATTCAGGCCCAGGCCAAGGGTCCACTTCAATGCGACAGCCTCTCTGTGCATTAAAGCCACAGTAAAGTGACATTGTAATGCATTTCCTAAGTTTTACGTTACCTGTAAATGGGAGAATCCATGTGGAATTCATAAATCTGGCCATTTACAATTTAAATGCCACAAAGTCAAGTGTGGAACTGTGTAGACAGTATGGTATCAATTATGTAAAGAAAAAATAAAACATTCACATACATACATATGTATAGTTTGAACAGACACCATAGGAGAAGTATAATCGTGGTTGCCACCTCTGAGTGGTTTGATTGAGGTTGATTTGGTTTTCTTTCTGTTTTTCTCTCCAAATTGTTTTTAGTGATCAAACTTAATGTTTTATGTATAAGCAGAAAAAAAATGACTCATTTTTCAAAGTAACACCCTTATATAATACACTTGTTTTTCTTGGGCCTCAAATGCACACTGCTGGGGTCGCCTGGCTGGCTCAGTTGGTGGAGTGTGCACATTGAACAATTTCAAATCTTCTTTCTTTCTTCCAGGAGACAGGCAGGAGAATGACAAAGAGAACCTGAATTTGGAAAATTGTAGGGGCCAGGAAACTTCCGACGTCTCCTGCCAAGTGTCAGGAGAGGCACCTTCGCAGGCTTCCTTGAGTGGCCTCCTCAGTGAGGATGAACCGAGATGCTTTGGAGAAGGGGACAGTCTCCCCGAGGCTCTGGAAAATCTTCAAGGTGAGGGGCCAGTGGGCCAGCTCTCGCCCCAAGGAAGGAATTCTGGGAAACAGCATTTGGCCAATCCCCATCCAGAAGAACTGTCCCTGTTGTGGCTGGAGGAGAAGAGAGAGGCCTCTCCGAAAGGGCAGCCAAGGGCCCCCATGGCCCAGAAACTCCCCACCTGCAGGGAGTGTGGGAAAACGTTTTACAGGAATTCTCAGCTTGTTTTTCACCAAAGAACTCACACCGGAGAGACATACTTTCAGTGCCCCACCTGCAAAAAAGCCTTTCTGCGGAGTTCAGACTTTGTGAAGCATCAGAGGATCCACACAGGAGAGAAGCCTTGTAAATGTGATTACTGTGGGAAAGGCTTTAGCGACTTCTCAGGATTGCGTCATCATGAGAAGATCCACACAGGGGAGAAACCCTATAAATGTCCCATCTGTGAGAAGAGTTTTATTCAGAGATCAAACTTTAATCGGCATCAGAGAGTTCACACAGGGGAGAAACCGTATAAGTGTTCCCGCTGCGGGAAGAGTTTCAGCTGGAGCTCGAGCCTTGATAAACATCAAAGATCCCATTTAGGAAAGAAGCCCTTTCCGTAGGCAGGCTCCCATAGCCCAGTTCTGGCCCTGGGCCGTTTAAAAATACTTTGTGCCATCTGGAGAAATTGCATCTCTTAAAGACCAGCCCTGTTCTCTCTCTCTCTCTCTCTCTCTCTCTCTCTCTCTTTTTCATGGATTAGAGAATTACCTGAACACGGCTTTGGACTGGAAGGACATGTTGGCCTCTGGGTTGGCTTTTGTGTTGGCTTAATTTCTTCTGCATCAGGAGAAAGAACAATCTTCATCTTTCAGCTCATCTCTTGTTTTGAACCCCTTGGGGAGAAAAACGTATCACTTGGAGTTCCTGTTTTACAAGTGCTGTCTGGGGAGTGTTTAACTGGATCAGCTACAGTTGCTGCTCTTGGGAGGGGCCTCAGGTCAGCACTTTGGGGATGGGGGTCCTAGAGCAGGTCTCCTGTTACAGTAGGGGCAGTGGACAGGGCCAGAGAGCTTGCACGTGTTGTCAGATGGGTGCAAAATTAACTTCAAATGTCCCTCGTTTTATAAATAAACTTCTTAAAGTCGCTCCCTGTCTTATTTGTGTCTATAGCGTCACTGTGTTTTAACTGTAACTCAAAGTGCATTTTCCCATAGAAGACTCTAAATGGTGGTTGAGCTCCTTCCTGATCATCCCGTACTCACCGAGTTTATCACTCAGTTGAAGAGTCAGGAAGTTGCTAACCTGGTGTCCAGGTGTGAGAGCTCGGTTAGTGCTGGGCATTCTTTCAGGTAAGTGTATCATCCCTGGTGTCTTTCTTTTTGTGTGTGTGAGGGGATTAATTTATTTGAAAGAGAGTGTGAGAGAGAGAGAAGGGGGGGGAGGGGCAGAGGGAGAAGCAGGCTCCCTCCCCACCTGAACAAGGAACCGGATGAGGGACCAGGACCCCCGGGTCAGGACCTGAGCGGAAGGCAGGCACTTCACCCAACTGAGCCATCCAGGCGTCCCTAACATGATCTTCATTATCTCATTTTGTCAGTAGATATTAGGAAGCGGTCAGTAGTATTGACCTACTTTCAGTTGTGTCAGGTGTGACGTGTACCTAACCTGCCCACCTGTCCTTTCTTGAAAATCACATGCCCCACAGTGTCCTGCTTTCAGAGTGGTTTCCACCTTCCTTCTGTCTTGTCTGCCCCCCCCCTTTTTTTAAATTTTATTTATTTGAGAGAGGGAATGAGCAGGAGAAGGTGGAGACTGAGCACAGAGCCCAGTGCGGGACTCGATCCCAGGACCCCGAAATCATGACCGGAGCTCAAGACAGACGCTTCACTGACTGAGCAACCCAGACGTCCTTCTTGCCCACTCTTATTTTACTCTTCTGAGGACCAGGAAGGATGAGGCTCATGAGGGCAGAGCTGTGTCCTTGCAAACAGATTAATATGTAGGCATGGAACCACAGGTTGTTGGCAAACCATGGCAAGTATGTTACAGGCTGATGAGAGACAAAAGTCAGATTGGAATTCCTGGGTTCCAGAGGAATTTGTTAACTGTCTTATGGCATGGAGGTGAGGAGGAAGCCCCTTGCTAGGGGGTATAGGAGCCACAGGCCAGAAAGTAGGAAAATCATGGAGGAATTAGCATTTGATCTTGTATTCAATAGAGTGTTGGGATTTTATGTTTTAGATCGCAGTTCTTCAAATGTGTTCCCTGGACCGGCAGCATTGGAAGTTGTAAGGGATATATGGGATTAAGGATTCTGGAAGGAGTACTGGGCCCTCCTGGACTCTTCTTAGCAAACAGACCTCCCTCTAAGAGCTCTTTACAGGAACTGTGGAACTCTTTGGGGTTCCGGGGAAAATTTGTTCCACCGAGAAAAATCTAGAAAATTGTTAGGTTAAAAAGCTTTAGGGGAAGGGTTTCTCCACGGATCCCTCTTAAATGATCTGAAGGATGATACAGGTACAAGGCGGCAACCTACCTTGCTCACAGTTGTGTTCTCAGGAGATTGATTAACTGATTGAAGGCATGTGTGAATTAATGAAGGATAAATATCATGTGTGTACTTCCCTTATCCTCGAGCCATGATCAGCAAAATATGGCCCACCATCTGTTTTTGCAAATACGTTTTACTGCAGCCCAGCCACACCCATTTATTTATGTGTTGTGGCTACTTTGAGGCTATAGTGGCAGCGCTGAGTCACTGCAACAGACACAGGCCCTGCAAAGCCTAAACTATTTGCTGTCTGGCCCTTTGCAGAAAAAGTTTGGTAATCCCACATCCAGAGTACTGTCTCCCAGACCATAGCGTGCATTCATATCCTTTCACCTCATATCATTTTCAGCTTGTCAAAATGCAGACTAACTCGGGGGTGGTGTTGATGTGGCTAATCCATGGAGTAGCTGGGAGCTAGAGCACAGAGTTTACCAGCATGAGGGCTCAAGCGTTTGTGGTTTGTTTCTCTTGGTCTTAGGATCGTTTATGACTCTGTCACTCTCAAAGCTGGGACCAGACACACTTGAAGAGTCAGTCACTTTATTAGGAAAGGTGCAGTGTTATGGAATGCTTCTCCCCTAGTTCCTGGGTCTATACTCTTCCAGCACCACCTTACTATAGGCACTTCTCTCCAGGTTCCCTGCAAGAATTCTACAGCATTGTGAGTACGTATGATTCCTTATCTTCATGTTTGTGTCTCCCCTCACCCACTTGTCCTTCTGGGCAGCCTCCAGCTCAGCCTTGTTGTCTCAGTGGTTCTGCAGAAAGCTAAGTCTGGAGAAGCAAAGCAACTCCAGCTAGCACCCACTTCGATGGTTTCTCCTTAGTCTTCAGGTTGAAAGTCCACACGTAGGTGGGTCCCCGCTGACAAGTCTTGTACACAGGACAAGGATAGACACTGCGGTGGTCCTGCTTATCTGCAGGAATGGCTTTGATGAACATCACAGGCATGGGCGGTGTCAGATCCTTCAGCTTTGCGTCTGTAATGATCCCAGCCTGAGGACAAGAACAGGAAAAGAGCCAGCTTAGATCAGACCCAGAGCCCGGCCAGCCAGCCTTCTGTCCAAAGACCCAATAGCTGAGAGGCTGGCAAGGCTGGCTGCCTTTATGCTTGCTGCCTTACAGGTTCGCTCAACAATCCAGGACAGAATGCGTCTGAGATGTAGAAAACATATTTCTACTGCTTTTCAGCCTAAATCACTTTTTGAAGGAAAGTTTTACAAGTTGTTATGTGTCACATACAAATTAATCCCTTTGAAAGTTGAGTCTTTTTAAATTTTTTCATCCATTCATTTCATAAGCATATTGAATGCAACCGTTTGCCAGATGTCATCATGCCAGGTGCTAGGGGTTTATTTTTTTTTTAAGATTTTATTCATGAGAGACAGAGGCAGAGACACAGGCAGAGGGAGAAGCAGGCTCCCCGCGGGGAACCCCATGTGGGACTTGATCCCAGGACCTCGGGAACACACCCTGACACTCAACCACTGAGCCACCAAGGCATCCCTCTGCTAGGGTTTTAAAGATAGATAAGGCACAGCTCCTGCCTGCAAATGCTTTAGATTTTTAAGAGTTTGGTTATGTCCTGTTCAGTTTTATATGGGACCTCATCCTCTCACAAGAGTGTTTTGACTTTTTGAGCAGGGCTATGTTCTATCCCTACTCATGTGATAGGGACCTAACTATTCTGTAGCTTTCTAGTTGGGGCCTCTGTGGTTTTCTGAGAGTCCCATTAGAGTAATCTAGGACAGTTTTTTTTTTAATTAATGAATGGATTTATTTATTATTAGTCCCGAGAAATGTTCTGAAGAACAAAAGGGTTCCTTCATCAAATAAACTTGGGAAAAGGTGTTTACCATACCCTAGGCTTGAAGCTTTATAGTGCACACTAGTACACTGAATATAGGAAATCCTAGCAATAACGGAAAGCGATGAACTTTATTTAACCTGGTGTTCCCCAAACTTGTTTGACCACAGGACTCTTTTCTTGGCAATCTATCTATTTCCCACGACAACATACTTTGGCAAATGTTGATACAGAGTGATTCACAAATTCCTTGCTTTTGTCCTGGTGATTCACAGCCCCTTCTACTATGGATAGGACTTGGCTCATTTTCCATGAAATTTGTTTATAGGGAGAGAATGTGCCTTTTTGGTTCTATTAGAAGCTGGTATGAGGCATGAAGAGTACTAGAACTTAAATGGTGGGGACCCCCTTAACCCCAGCAACTGAGTGTTTGTGGCAGGGAGTGGAAACAGGGGTAGAACTTTTTTTTTTTCCTCATATACCATAAACACCCCACACGTTTTTTTTATTTATTTATTTATTTATTTATTTATTTATTTATTTAAAAGATTTTATTTATTTATTCATGACAGAGAGAGAGAGAGGCAGAGACACAGGCAGAGGGAGAAGCAGGCTCCATGCAGATAGCCTGATGCAGAACTCGATCCTGGGACTCTAGGATCACGCCCTGGGCCAAAGGCAGGAGCAAAACTGCTGAGCCACCCAGGGATCCCCAACACCAAACCTTTTAAAATGTACAATTCAGTATTGTCTAATGTACAGTCATCACTTTGTAATTCTAGAACATTTTCATCACTCCCAAAAGAAGCTAATCATTAGCAGTCACTATTAGTAGTAGGGTATTAATATCTCCAGTTATTATGGTTGAATTCTCTATTTGAACAGCATATTTGTTTCCATCTCTTAATTTTCAGCCTATTGTGTCTTTGAATCTAAAGTGTATCTCTGGTAGACAGCCTATAGTTGTATCAAAAAAATCCATTCTGCCGTTCTCTGCCTTTCAACTGTAGTGTTCAATCTATTTACATTTAATGCCATTACTGATAAGGTAACGCTTACATCTGCCACTTGACTCTTTGTTTTCTATGTCCTCTTTTTTTTTTTTTGCTTCTCAATTTCTCTTTTGTTGCCTTCTTTTCCATTCAGTAGAGATCTATTTTAGTATACCATTTTAATTCCCTTGTCATTTCTTTTACTATATTAAAATTTATTTTTTTTGTGGTTTCCCTAGGGATTACAATCAACATCATTGTAAAAAAATCTACTTCAGGATAATACCAACTTAATTTCAGTAGTATACTAAAACTGTATTCCTATATAAGTTCCATTCCTTCTCCTTCCTATGCTCAAAACCTTGTGTTGTTTTCATTATACAAATAACATCTTTTATGCTTATCAGCACAGATTTATGGTTATTGCTTCTTGGACTTGTCCTTTGAATCAGATTAGGAAAGAAATAAAAGATACAAACTTTTTTATATTTACATATGTAATTATCTTTGCTGGTATACTGTTTCTTCATGTGGATTTGGATTATTGTCTTGTAACTTATTTCATCCTGAAGAACTCTCTTAAGTATTTCTTACAGGTCTCATCTGCTAGTGGTAAATTCTCTGTCTCTCTGTCTGTCTTTTTTAAATAGGCACCACATTCAGTGTGGAGCCCAGCGCAGGGCTTGAACTCATGACCCTGAGATTAAGACCTGAACTGAAATATAGAGTTGGATGCTTAACCAACTGAGCCACCCAGGCACCTCACCCTTCTCTTTTTCCTGAGAATGTCTTGATTTCTCCTTCATTTTTGAAAGATAGTTTTACTGAATATAGAACTGTTGGCTGCTCTTTCAGCACTTTGACCTTTCATTCTGCTGCCTTCTGGCCTTCATGGTTTCTTAGGAGAAATCAGCTGTTCATCCCATTGAGGACCCCTTGTATGTGATAAATTGCTTTTCTCTTGCAGCTTTCAAGATTCTCTCTTTATCTTATAATATGTCAGGTGTGGGTTTCCTTTCCTTTCCCTTTTTCCCTTTCCTTTCCTTTCCTTTTTTTCTGATGGGCTTGAACATATAGCCCTGAGATCTAGTCCAGAGCTGAGATCAAGAGTC
Source organism: Canis lupus baileyi (assembly GCF_048164855.1). NCBI lineage: Eukaryota > Metazoa > Chordata > Mammalia > Carnivora > Canidae > Canis > Canis lupus. The sequence continues at coordinate 53,007,505 of NC_132840.1, forward strand.
GAATGCTTAACTGACTGCCTGAGCCACCCAAGTGCCCAAGGTATGAATTTCTAAGTTTATCCTGTTTGGATTTTGTTGAGATTCATGGATGTATAGATTATTATTTTTTTTTAATCAAATCTGGAAAGTGGCCATCACTGCTTCAAATAGTCTTTCTAGCTCTTTCTCTCTCTCCTCCTTTTGGGACTTCCACTATGGGGATGTTGGCTTTCTTGATTTTTCTCAGGTTTCTAAACTGTTCATTTGTCTTCATTCTTTTTATCTTCCTGCTTGTCAGATTGTATCATCTCAATTGATGTACTTCCAAGTTGGGTGATTCCTGCCTGCTCAAATCTTCTGTTGAATTTCCCTACTGAATTTTCATTTAAGGTATTAATACTTTTCAACTCCAGAGTTACTATTTGGTTTTTTAAAATGTATTTTCCTCCCATTATTAATATTCTCTATTCAGTGAGACATTGTTCACATACTTTGCTTTGGTTCTCTGAACATACTTAAAATGGCTGATTAAAAGGCTTTGTGTAGTATGTCCCACTTCTTTTTATTTTTTATTTTGTATTTATGATAGTCACAGAGAGAGAGAGAGAGAGAGAGAGGCAGAGACATAGGCAGAGGGAGAAGCAGGCTCCATGCACCGGGAGCCTGACGTGGGATTCGATCCCGGGTCTCCAGGATTGTGCCCTGGGCCAAAGGCAGGCGCTAAACCGCTGCGCCATCCAGGGATCCTCGTATGTCCCACTTCTGAACTTCAGGAACCATTTCTTTTTTTTTTTTTTAAGATTTTATTTATTTATTCATGAGAGAGAGAGAGAGAGAGAGGCAGAGACACAGGCAGAGGGAGAAGCAGGCTCCATACAGGGAGCCTGACGCGGGACTCGATCCTGGGTCTCTAGGATCATGCCCTGGGCTGAAGGTGGCGCTAAACTTGTTGAGCCACCTGGGCTTCCCAGGAACCATTTCTTTTGACTGCTCCCCACCCCCCCCCTTTGGTTTCTTTGAATGTCTCATGATTTTTTGTTGAAAACGTCAACATAGGGTTTGTTGTTGTTGTTTATTTAGTAACTTCTTTTCTGAACTGATTCTGTAAAGTCTGTCTTTGTCACATATGACTACTGAAGTGGCCTGCCCAGTTAGCTGAGTGGTTAGCAAGTAACAGGACAGAGATTTTCTTAAACACCTGCATCCAGTAAGTCTCTCAGTTTTTGCTCAGGGGCTCTGCGTATGAGTTGGGCATGCCTTCAGTGCTCAGCAGGGCGGTTTAACATTCTGGCTTAGTCTTAACTTCCTGCTTGTAAAGAGCCTCCAGGTCAGCCAGAGGTGAGTTTATAGCCTTCTTAGGTCTTTCTTGAGCCTGTGCACAGCCCGGCACATGGGTGTGGCCTTCTAGGTTTCCAGGGCCATGTTGGAGGTCATCTCATGCTCCAGCTTCTCTTTTTAAGCTTTTTGGTTAGCCTGTTATTTGCACTGTTATCTAAAGGATTAAACAGTTGTCTGACTGTTTTTAGACAGAAAACAGTAAATGGCCCTTGGGGGGGAAAGGCTGTTCCCTTGCGTGAGCTCTAACTCAGGTCAAATAGAGACAGACTTATAAATGGGGGTTTTCCATGAAATCAACAGGTAGGGGAAAATAATGACAGTTTTCTGGGAATGGAGCTTTGAAAGAACTACAACTCCATTTTGCCTCAAATGGCTGGGAGGCTGCTGTTTGCACTACGACTGTGGCATGTTGGTTCTCAAGGCCACCACAGAGTTGGTGGGGAAAGAATAGAAACAGAGCAAGTTAAAAGGCTGCCCAGTAGGGTGCCTGGGTGGATCAGTTGGTTAAGTATCTGTCTTCAGCTCAGGTCATGGTCCTGGGGTCCTGGGATTGAGCCTCACATTGGGCTCTCTGCCTAGTGGGAGTCTGCTTCTCCATCTCCCTTTGCCTGCCCCTCACCCTGCTCATGCTCTTTCTCTCTGTCAAAAAAAAACAAAAAACAAAAAACAAAACAAAACACCCCACAAAACTTTTCTTTAAAAAAAAGTCTGCCAAGTGTTTCTTCTTAGTGAGAGTTGGATGTTTTTCTTCACAAAACACTAAAAAGCTAAAAGCCTTTGGTTGATCTCTAGAGTTGTGTAAAAAAGTGGGTTCTGACAATTTTGGGCCAGTGTTATGATTTTATGGAGGATATTTTTGGACATTCTTACTCTTACCTTTGCTGATGTCTTTCTAGGAGCAGAAACAGAACAAGAGTTCTTGGTGGGCGAGTATTGCTTTTTGGGAAGTTATTATGAAGAAACAAGGTAATAAAATATTGGATAATTAGATGATTAGAATCGGTGTCCTTTCCCCTTTCTCCCACAGTGCCAGTGCTCTTTTGAACTTCTTCCCTAATTGCTCCAATTTTTTTTTTTTTGTATTCTAGTTCTGGCCACCCAAGGCCACCCTATACCTAATATAATCTGTGTGTGATCCCCACTGATGGAATCTTGGACAAATGTTAGCATAGAGAGGGGGAAGGTAGCTTCCTTCTCAAGTTTCAGGCTGTTTAAACACTGTCTTGCTTTACTGTCTTCTCTGTTGGCCCTCAGTTGGTTTCATAGGGCTGCTGTAACAAGTTACTATGAATTTGGTTGCTTTAAACAACAGAAATATATTTTTTCACACTGCTGAAGGCCTGAGTCTTAAATCAAGGTATACATAGGGTCTGCTCCTTCTGGAGGCTCTGAGGCAGAAACTATCCCATGCCTCTCTCTTAGCTTCTGGTGGCTGCTGGCCATCCTTGGCATTTCTTGGCTTACAGATGTATCACTCCAATTTCTGCCTCTGTCCTCACAGGACATTTGCTTCTGTGCTTCCAATATGGCCTTATAAGGATTCCAGTCCTTGGATTTAGGGCCTGCTCTGCCCTAAGTGTATAGTAGAGTATAACCTCATCTTAACTACTTATATCTGCAAAGACCCTATTTCTAGGTAGGGTCACATTCTGAGGTTCTGGTAGAATTTTGGGAGTCATTGTTTAATACAGCTCTATGTGTATTTATATGACCTTCTATGATATTATAGATCTTCTAACAGTTTTCTCCCATTAATTCGATACTGACTGCTAGGAACAGTTAAGTGTCACTTACCAAGCAGGGTATTTGATTAAGCACCTCTTCCAGGTCATGTGTATAACAAACATAAACTTGTTCTAGAGTTATCCATCCTTGCGCATGTCATTTATCCCAGCTAATCTTATTGTGACTCAAATTTTTATCAGGCTTCACTGAGGAATCCTTTCAGAATGCCCTGTAAAATAGCATCTACTGGACTCCCTTTGCAGACAGGGGCAATGTAAAAGGCAGAAGGGATGCTGGCCTTCCTAGAGCTCAGGAATGAGGAAGTGGCCGCGGGGGGTGAAATGATATCCCCCGGTCAGCCAGTAGCAGGGATAGCCAACTCCAACACCTTTGGAGCACTCTCTGTGTGCCAGGCACTATTCCAAGTGCCCCATATAGTAACTAATTTAATTTTTGCAGCCTATATATTTTCCCATTTAGCACTCGAAGAAACAGATTTGGAGAGGTAGAACCATGTTCCAAGGTCATAGCGGCAGTAGATGGAGATGCTGGGATCTAGATCCAGCTGTTCAGTTCTCGAGCCCTTGCCTTTAATTACTATACTCTACCCACTCTGTGAAGTCTGTGCTAGATGTGCCATCCCTGGCTGCATGAAAGTGGCTTGATGGCCTCAAGGGAAGGACACCTAGGTCAGAAGATCCCGGGACATGCCTTTTCGTGATCAGACTCAGTGGAGGCAACATGCAATTTAATCAGCCCACAGAGGGTGCCCTGAGGCTCACCCCAAGATTTACCTGTATGTCCCAGCGAGCGCCTTCCATGAAGAGGCCATGGATGTAGGCCCCTTCCCGAGGAGGGCTCTTGAAGTCCTCCCTGTTCTTCTTGGTCACATCACATTGCAGGGCCATCTTGTCCAGGGGCCACTCGTTCTTACGGGCCGTGGACTGCATGATGGCGGTCAGGAAGGACTGGGGGTTGAAGAAGCCTGTCAGCCACACCGTGGAGGGCATTGCAAAGTCTCCTATCCAAGCTTCCAACTCTTTGATTCGGTTGAGGAGGTCCAAAAACCAGGTTCCCAGGCCTGCTGTTGAAGGGTAGGCTCGCCTGGTCCAGGACTCTGGCACTGTGTCTAGGTATAGGGCGTTCTGTAAGGTCTCCATGTCACTGGTCATGGTCAGCTCCCCCTGTAGACAAAGAGCAAGAGGGCAAAGAGTGAGGGGGCAGGAAGTCCCTGGAAACAACTGGCCTTAGGGACCTCTGACTCATGGCACACAGGCAGACAGATGACAACTCCAGGAGTGGTGCTGACACAGTGACTGTCCCTAATACTTGACTTGCAGACTTTAAAACTTTCCCTGCTCCATGCAATCAGAGTCTACACCTGTCTACTGATAGGAGTCAACGTCCACTGTGGACCCCAGACCACCTGTGGGTTCCCTGCTGCTTCCACCAACCGTAAAGCATCGGTTCTCCTCCAGCCTTTGCAGCAGCCCTGCAGGCTTCTGTGCACAGCTCAGAAGCACAAGAGGCCCAAGCCTGGGAGATCTGTGTCCCCCCAAGTCAGGGATTTCCTCCAGAATCGAGGTATTGGATACAGGGTCACCTTGAAGGAGCCCTCTTCCAACTACTGGATGAACTTTGTAAAGAAGGGTTACGTTGAAAACCATTGTTAAATTTGATTTTGTAACTTTGGTTATGACAAGGATCTCTAGCAATTTCTTTAAGACCCCATTTCTAGTACAGTGGGTTCTGTACAGGGGTTAGAGTACTCGACAAGCCTCATGGTATGGACTGAATATATCCCTTCCCCATGCACCCAAATATGTATGTTGGAATCCTGACCCACAGTGTGATGGTATTAGGAGGTGATTGGGTCGTGACGTGGGGACCTCACGAATGGGATCAGTGCTCTTGCTATAAAGGAGACCCCAGAGAGAGCCCCCTCACCTCTTTTGTCTTGTGGGGGCCCAGTAAGATGATGGCTGGCAGTGAACCAGGAAGTGGGCCCTCACCAGACACCAGATCTGCCGATGCCTCTGGAACTGTGAGAAGTAAATTTGTATTGTTTTTAAGCCACCCAGTCTGGTGTTCAATTATAGCTGCCTATGTGGACTGAGGCCGCTCGGCTTGCCTAAAGTGCAGACTGCTAAAATGGAGAGACCTCAGTGGAGCCTCGAGTCACCTTGCCTGTGGGATGGGAGACTGCATTGTGTAGTGCTAGGCCCAAATCTTTCTCCTAACTCTTGGAACTGTTTAAAAAAAAAAAAAAAAAAAAAAAAACCTCTCTTTAAGAGGAACTTATTTCGGGTCCTAAGTGACAACTAGAAACTAACCTTCTGACCCCTGATTTATAGGAAATAGATGAATAACTTCTTTATGAAATTCACAGAGAGACTGTTGCTGTTGCATATATACTTCCTATACCATGGAGTCGAGTGGCTGGGCTATTTTCAGATATAAATGCTGTAATATTTTTTTAAAAAGGAAAACAGCCCCAGCTATTCATTGTTATGCGCAGTTTATAACTTAGGTTTAAATAAAGTTTCCCTAAAAATAGCTGATTTTTTAATAAAATAAGTATCAAAATTTAGTGCAAAGGGAAAAAAATGAATTCAAAGCCTCTTTTTTATGAGATCCTGTCTGTGTAACTATTTCTTGCCTTATACTATCTAGGAACTTCTTTACAATGATAAATGAGGGTGGACATTATTCTTGTTTCAAACTTAGAGGAAAAAAATTGTCTTTCATCATTAAATGTGGTCAGTTTTTCTTTGATGTCATTTATTTAGTTAAGTTCCTTTTCTTATTTTTCTGATATTTTAAGTCAAGGTTTGGTATTAAATTTTGTTAATTTTTTTTCATTTATGAAGATAATCCTATTTTTTTCTTATGTACATTCATGTTGTGAATTCCACTGATTGATTTAAAAAAAAAAAGATTTTGAGAGAGTGAGAGAGAGGAATGTGGATGGAGGGGCAGAGGGAGAGTCAGAGGATGAAGCAGACTCCTCACTGAGCAGGGCTTGTTCCCAGGACCCTGAGGTCATGACCTGAGTTGAAGGCAGATCCTTAACCAATTGAGCCACCCAGGTGCCCTAATCCTTTTTTTTTTTTTTTTGTTATTATGGTTAATCACATTGATTGTTTTGTGAATATTGAACCACTCTTGCATCCCTGGAATGAATCTCACTTGATTGAAGTGGATGATGTATATAATGTATTGTTGGATTGGTTTGCTAATATTTTGCTGAGGATTTTTAAATCTATGTTCATCAGAGATGTTGACTTTTTTTTTTTTTTTTTGTAGTGCCTGTCTAGGTTTTGGTATTAGGGTAATGCCATACTAGCTTTATAAATGATTGATCTATTACCTTTATGTTTGCTTCTACTCATGAAATTTAAATAATAACTTTTATTTCTAATTGTATCCTTTTCTGCTTAAGTCTCTTTACCATTTCTTATATGGGTGGTTTAGTGGTGATGAACTCCTTTAACTTTTGTCTGAGAAGCTCTTTATTGGTTTTTAAATTCCGAATGATAAACCTTACCAGGTAGAGTATCCTTGGTTGTAGGTTTTTTTCCTTTCAGCACTTTGAATATATCATGCCAGTCCCTTCTGGCTTGTAAAATTTTCCTCCCTCCTTCCCTCCCTGCCTTCCTCCCTTCCCTCCCTTCCTTCCACACAGGGTAGCTGGATGTGGGGCTCCATCCCATGACCATGTGATCATAACTTGAGCTGAAATCAAAGGTCGGATGCTTAACAGACTGAGCTACCCAGGTGCCCTCTGGCATGTAAAATTTATGTCAGAAACTCAGCTGATAGCCTCATGGGGTTTCCTTTGTATATAAATAGTTGTTCTCCTTTGGTACTTCTAAGATGCTCTCTTTATTTTCAATCTGTGACATTTTAATTATTATGTATCTTGGTGTGGACCACTCTGAATTCATCTTGTTAGAGACATTTTGTGATTCCTGGACCTGGATGCCTTTTTTCTTCCTAAGGTTAGGAGAGTTTTCAACTATTATTTCTTCAAATAAAATTTCTGTCTCTCTCTCTCTCCTTCTTCTGGGACCCTTATATTGTAAATGTTTGTATGCTTGATATTGTGCTAGAGATTGCTTAACCCACCCTTATTTTAAAAATTCTTTTTTCTTCTTTTTTTCTTCAGCTTTAGTACTTTCCATTACTCTGTCTTCCAGCTTGTGGTTCTGCTTTGACATCCTCTAACTTAATGTTGATTCCCTGTAGTGTATTTTTCATTTCAGTTATTGTGTTCTTCAACTCTGTTTTTCTTTCTTTCTTTTTTAAAGATTTTATTTATTTATTCATTCATGAGAGACACACAGAGAGAGAGGCAGAGGGAGAAGCAGGCTCCCTGCGGGGAGCCCAATGCAGGACTCAATCCCAGGACCCTGGGATAACAACCTAAGCTGAAGGCAGATGCTCAACCACTGAGCCGCCCAGGTGCCCCTGATTGTTTCTTTTTTAATAAATTCCATCTCTTTGTTGAAGTTCTCACTGAGTCTGTCCACTCCTCTATCAAGTCTGATCAGCATCTCTGTGATAATTACTTTGTACTCTTTATCAGGTAGATTGCTTTATCTCCATTTCATTTAGTTCTATTATCTGTGCCCCCAACCCCCCCCCCCCCGCCCCTGGCCCCAGTTTGGTTTTGTTTTCTCTTATTTGGAGCATATTCCTCTATCTCCTCATTACTGTCTGTGTTTGAGTCTGTGAATTAGTTGGAACAGCTACTTCTCCTAAACCTAAGGGAAGAATATTGTGTAGGGATGTCCCCTGTGTAGACTGCATGTGCTTAGTGATTTTGACTGGCTGACTGGAGCTGTAGTGGGTCGGGGTGCTCCAAGCTGGGCCCTCCCTGCTGAGGTGGCTAGAGCTGAAGTTAGGTGCAGGCTAGGAGCCCCTGGGGTGCAGCACCCAGGGGACGCCCTGGTGAGTCATCTAGAGTTGAAAGAGGTACAAGCCTGGGGTGTTCTGGGATGCTTTGTGCCCATGTTGCCTTGGTGAGCTGACTAGTAGTAGCTTCAGTAGATGCTGTCCAGGGGTGTCGTGGTGTGTGCCTTACGGGGGCTGCCTTGATGTGAGGACTAGACCTGTGTGACTGGAGGCCTGGAGCTCACTAAGGCAGCTGGCCATCTAGGGTCCCCAGACCTTGCTGTCATCTGTGCTGTCACAGTGGAGGAGATGGGCACTGGGTGGCTCAGTCAGTTGAGCGTCCAACTCTTGGTTTTGGCTCAGGTCATGGTCTTGTGGTCATGGGATGAAGCCTCATGTTGGGCTCTGCACTCAGCACAGAGTCTGCTTTATATTCTCTCTCTCTGTCTCCTCCACTCACTCTCTCAAGTTAATAAAATCTTTAATAAAAAAAAAAAAAAAAGGTGGATCATGAACAGTGGCACTCACCCAGGCCTCTGACGCTAGAAGAAATTTCCAGCAGTTCCCTCACCATTTGGTGGAGTAAAGCTGGTTCCTTTACATTCTATCTGCCCTTTTAAACTGTTTTTTTTTTTTTCTGTGCCACAGGGCAGACAAATCTGCCCCCAGGCCCTCAGTACTATTCCTTTCCACTGTACCAAGGCCCTCTATCCAGTCAGCCCTCACCACTTCTTCAGGAGGAATTGTTCTATATATAGGTATGGATTTGGTATGACCCTGGAGAGGGCTGAGTTCAGGATCTTACCATGTCACCATCTTGGATCCTTTCCTCCTCCCATCTTTTAGGGTTGGTGACAAATTCTGTTATGATTTTCCTTTATCTGAAAAGGTCTTGATTTCCCCTTCATTCCTAAAATATTTTCTCTGGATATAGGATCATACTCTATGTGATACCTCAGGAGAGGGAGATGGCATAAGAAGTCTGCATATGGATTTCTCTTGACTCTGCTGTGAATTTTCCCTTCATGATCCAGCCATATATATATATATATATATATATATATATATATATATATATATATATATATTCATTTATTTATTTATTTATTTATTTTTATTCTTTAAAAAAAAAAGATTTTATTTGAGAGAGAGCGAGCGAGTGCACATGAGCATGAACGGGGGAAGAGCAGAGGGAGAGGGAGAATTATACTCCCCACTGAGCAGGGAGCCCAATGCTTGGCTTGATCTCAGGACCCTGAGATCATGACCTGAGCTGAAGGCAGATGCTTAAGTGACTGAGCCACCCAGGTGTCCCTGTGCGTGTATTTTTACTGTCCCATTGTAACAGTCTCAGTCAAGTGTAGAATTGTGTGCTGAGATCCAATCTTCAAATGCAGAAGTGATCTGGGGACAGGATCTCTGACACAACAGTGTGTTAGATCTTGTTGGTTTGTTTATTCTGACAATTCTAATCAGTACTTTGGACACTTAGATCATTTATATTTAATGTAATTATCAGTATGACAGAGTTTAAATCTACTTTTTTTTTTTTTTTTTTTTTTACTTATTTCATTGGCTGCTCTGGGTAGGGGTTGGCACATTTTCAGCACAGTGTCAAATAGTAAATACTGTAGGCTTTAAAAAAAAATACTGTATGTGTGGGAAATATCAGAAAGGGAGACAGAACGTAAAGACTGCTAACTCTGGGAAACGAACTAGGGGGGGTAGAAGGGGAGGAGGGCGGGGGATGGGAGTGAATGGGTGACGGGCACTGGGGGTTATTCTGTATGTTAGTCAATTGAACACCAATAAAAAATAAATTAAAAAAAATACTGTAGGCTTTCGAGGCCGCATGGTCTCTGTTGTAGCTACTCACCTCGTCAGTCTTAGCACAAAAGCAGCCATACACAATGTGTAAATTAAATGATTGTGGCCTTAGTCCAGTAAATGCTTACAAAAACAGGTTGTGGGCTGGATTTGGCCTGCAGGCCATTAGTTTGCTGACCCCTCCTCTAGGATTTACGTATGTCTCTTTACTCACAGTCTACCTTCAAATAATATGCCACGTCACGTACAATGTAGCAGTTATATTCCTCCCTTTCATTTTTATGCTATTGTTGACATACATTTTGGTTCTACATATGTCATAAAAAGCCCATAGTAATTATTATTTTTGTTTTAATTTATTTATTCATGAAAGATCCAGAGAGAAAGATGTAGAGACACAGGCAGAGGGAGAAGCAGGCTCCATGCAGGGAGCCCAACGTGGGACTCAATCCTGGGACTCCAGGATTATGCCCTAGGCAGAAGGCAAGCGCTAAACCGCTGAGCCACTCAGGCTGCCCCTTATTTTTGTTTTAAAAAGTCAATTATTTTTTGAAGATTCTTAAGTGATAAAAAAATGTCTTTAATACTACTCACATATTTACCATCCATGGAGACAGTCATTTCTTTGTGTAGATCTGGATTTCCATATGGTATCATTTTCCTTCTGTCTGGAGCATTGCTTTTAACTTTTATTTTAGGCCTGTTGGATATGGATTCTCTTTGTTGTCTGAGAACATGCTTATAGCCATATCTCAGAGATATTGTGGATTTGGTTCTAGACCACTGCAAGAAGCTATATATTGCAATAAAGCAAGTCAAATGAATGTTTTGGGTTCCCAGTACGTGTGAAAGTTAATGTTTACACTGTAATCTATTAAGTGTGCATTAGTATTATATATGAAAAAACAATGTACATACCTTCACTTAAAAATAGCCATCATCAGGGATCCCTGGGTGGCGCAGCGGTTTGGCGCCTGCCTTTGGCCCAGGGCGCGATCCTGGAGACCCGGGATCGAATCCCACGTCGGGCTCCCGGTGCACGGAGCCTGCTTCTCCCTCTGCCTGTGTCTCTGAGCCTCTCTCTCTCTCTGTGACTATCATGAATAAATAAATAAAATCTTTAAAAAAAAATAGCCATCATCTGAGCTTTCAGCAAGTACTCATCTTTTTGCTGGTGGAGGGTCTTGTCTCATTGATGGCTGCTGAGTGTTCAGGGTGGTGGCTGCTGAAGGCTGGGGTGACAGTGGCAGTTTTTGAAAATAAGACAACAGTGACGTTTGTTGTATTGATTGACTCTTCCTTTCACAAACAATTTCTCTGTAGCTGCAATGCTGTTTGATAGCATTTGACCCAAATTGCAGTCCATCCTCTCAAACCCTGCTGCTGCTTTATCAGCTACATGTTTGGAATATTCTCAATCCTTTGTTGTCACTTCAAAAATTTCATAGCATCTTCACCAGAAGTAGATTCTATCTGAAGAAACCACGTTCTTTGCTCATCTATAAAAAACAACTACAGGGATCCCTGGGTGGCTCAGTGGTTTGGTGCCTGCCTTCGCCCCAGGGCATGATCCTGGAGTCCCGTGACACGTCAGGCTCCCTCCCTTCATGGAGCCTGCTTCTCCCTCTGCCTGTGTCTGCCTCTCTCTCTCTCTCTCTCTCTCATGAATAAATAAATAAAATCTTAAAAAAAAAATAGAAGCAACTCCTCATCCATTCAAGTTTTATCATGAGATTGTAGTGAATCAGTCCCATCTTCTGGCTCCACTTCTGATTCTAGTTCTTTTGCTTTTTGTACCACATCTGCAGTGACTTCCTCCACAGAAGTCTTGAACCTCTCAAAGTCATCCATAAGAGTTGGAATCAAGTTCTTCTAAACTCCTCCTATTCCTACTATATCCTATGGTTGATATTTTGACTTCTTCCCATGAATCACAAATGTTCTAAGTGGCATCTAGAAGGTGAATACTTTCCAAAAGTTATCAATTTACTTTGTCCACATCTATCAGAGGAATACAATCCATGGCAGCTAGAACCTTGTAAAATATATTTCACAAATAATAAGACTTGGAAGTTGAAATTCCTCCTTGATCCATAGGCTACAGAATGGATGTTGTGTTAGCAGTCATAAAACCAACATTAATTTCAGGTACATTTCCATCAGCACTCTTGGGTGACCAGGTGCATTGTCAATAGGCAGCCATATTTTGAAAGGATTCTGGTTTTTTTGAGCAGTGGGCTTAAAATATTCAGTAAACCATGTTGTCAACAGATGTGCTGCCATCCAGGCTTTATTGTTCCAGTGAAAGAACACAGACAGAGTAGATTAAGGACAATTCTGAAGGGCCCTGCAATTCTCAGAATGGTAAATGAGCATTGGCTTCAACTTAAAGTCACCAGCTGCATGAGCTCCTAACGAGAGAGTCGGCCTATTTAAAGCTTTGAAGTCAGGCATTGACTTCTCTCCAGCTGTCAGAGTTCTAGATGGCATCTTCTTCCAACAGAAGGCTGTTTCATCTACATTGAAGATCTGTTGCTGAGTGTAACCACTTTCATTAGCTCAATCTTTTGGAGAACCTGCAGCTTGCACCTTTATGTATGAAGATGATTTCTTTCCTTAAACCTCCTGAACCAACCTCTGATAGCTTCAGACTTTTATTCTGCAGCTTCCTCACCTCTCTCAGCCTTCATGGAATTGAAGAGTGCTCGGGCCTTGCTCTGGATTAGGCTTTTACTTAAGGGAATGTTGGGGCTGCTTTGACCTTCTATCCAGACCACTGACATTTATCCACATCAGTAAGACGGCTGTTTCACTTTCTTATCATGTGTGTGTCCACGGGACAAGCAGTTTAATTTCCTTCAAGAACTTTTCCTTTGCATTCACAACTGAGCTAACCATTTGGTGCAAGAGGCCTAGCTTTTGGTCTATCTTGTCTTTTAACATGCTTTCCTCACTAAGCTTAATTGTTTCCAGCTTTTGATTTCAAGTGAGAGACATGTGACTCTTCTTTTCACTTGAACACTTAGGAGCCACTGTCGGGGTTATTAATTGCCTAATTTCAATATTGTTGTGTCTCAGGGAAGAGGGTGGCCAATGAAGAGGGTGAGGGACAAAGGAATGGCCAGTCAATGGAACAGTCAGAACACATAAACATTTACCAATTACATTTGAAATATTGTGAGAATTACCAAAATGTGACACAGAGAAATGAAGTGAGCAAATGCTGTTGGAAAAAACGAGGCCTATAACTTGCTTGATGCAGGTTGCCACGATCTTTCTATTTGTAAAAAAAAAAAAAAAAAAAAAAAAAAAATGCAATTATCTGCAAAGCTCAGTAGAGTGAAATGCCACAAAGTGAGGTACGCCTTTATTTAGTTTTCTTTTTGTGCTAGTCAAAGGGTTCTGGGTTTATTATTATTTTTTAAAGATTTATTTATTTGAGAGATGGCGAGCAAGGTGGGGAGGGACCGAGGGAGAGAGAATCTCCAGCAGACTCCTCACTGAGCAAGGAGCCTGGCATGGGGCTTGATCCCATGATCCTGAGACCATGACCTGAGCTGAAATCAAGAATCAGATGCCCAACCGACTGAGCTGCCCTGGTACCTCTCGTTTTCTTTTTGGCACTTTTCTGTTAGCACATTCATGCTATCTCTCCACTGTCTCCAGTTTGCATAGCTCCTTATGAGAAATCTGCTCATTTCTTTCTTTGCTCCTTTGCATATACCCCGCCCCTATTCCCGCCCCTCACCCCGCCTTCTTTACCCTTGAGTTTCACTAAGGGTGAAGGGTACCTTTACATAGTTTTCATTAGGTATATTCTGCATAGGCTTATTGAGCTTCTTGCGCCTATGGGTTTATAGTTTTTGTCAAACTTGCAAAACTGTGGCATTTCTTCAAGTGTTTTTTCCTGACCCTTGCCCTCGCCTCCATCCTCCTGGGACTCTAATTACATATATTAAATCACTAGATATTATCCCACAGGTCCCTGATGGGCTGTCTACTTTTTTCCAGTATTTTGCTTTTCCCCTCACTTTGGATAGTTTCTTTTGCTATGTTTTCATCATCTGTAAATCTTCCAAACATCTCATTTTTCATTCAGCTATTATATTTTCCATCTCTGCACGTTCCATTTATATGTTCCATTTGTTCTTTATCAGGTTTGTATTTTCTTCTGTCTCCTAAACATATACAGCAAACTTACGATCATGTCCTAACCTCCTTGTCTGTGAATTCCATCATCCCTGCCATTTCTGGCTCCTTTCCAATAGGATCCACTTTTCTCCTGGATATAGATCATATATATTCCTGCTTCTTTACATGCTTGTAATTTGCTTAGCTTATGTCAGACACTATGAATTTTACATTTTTGAGTGCTGGATTTTGGTCTATTCCTTTTAACAGTGCTGGAATTTTTTTCCCCTGCAGTTAATTTACTTGAAATTAGAGGATCTGTTGGAAGTTTGTGTTTCAGCTTTGCTACAGTGGGAGTACAGACCAGTTTTAGTCTGAGTTCAGTTTAGCCTGCTACTAGGTTGATACTCTTCTGAGAATTCTCTTTGATATTTCCTGCTTTTTTAAATTTAAAAAAATTTTTATTTGTACTCCAGTTAGTGGGAACACAAACACATATTCCCAGCTCTATGTGAGCTCTGAGATTTGTTCTCTGTTCCTCATGGTTCCTTCTCAGCCTTGGATGGTTTTTTCCTCACTCACGTGTAGAGCAGTAGCCAGCCAGAGTCTCGAGGGGAACCCCTGTGCAGATGTTTGAGGCTTTTTGTCTGGGCGGCTCCCTGATGTAGGCACTCTGCTCTACAAACCCCGCTGCTTTGGCCTCCACAAGCTCTGCTCTGCACATCCTCAGTTCAGTAGAACTGTGGAGCTCTTTGCTGATCTGCAGCCCCGAAACTGCCTCCCCATAATAAGCTCGTACGATGAAGGGAGCAGCTCTCTCCTTCCTTTTCTGTCAAGTATCACAGTTGTGTCCTGACACATTTTTTTTTAAGATTTTATTTATTTATTCATAAGAGACACAGAGAGAGGCAGAGACACAGGGCAGAGGGAGAAGCAGGCTCCATGCAGGGAACTCAATGTGGGACTCAATCCTGGGTCTCCAGGATCATGCCCTGGGCTGAAGGCAGCGCTAAACAGCTGAGCCACCTGGGCTGCCCTGTCCTGACACATTTGTCCAGACCACTGGAATGTACAACACCAATAGGGAGCCCCAGTATAAACCACGGACTGTGGGTGATTGTGATGAGATGGTGTAGGCTCCTCAGTTGTAACAAATGGACCACTCTGGTAGGAGATGCGGATGAGGGGCAGGCTGTATGGGAGCTGGGAGTATGTGGGAAATCTCTGTACGTTCCTTTTGATTTTGCTATGAACCTAAAAACCACTCTAAAAAAATAAGATCTTAAAAAATATGCGATTCTGAATTTTAAACACTATTTGGAAATCTGAAATCATTTTGATAGAGAAACATAAAATGTGTAACTTGGCTTTCTTAAAACTTTCTCACATCTGCTTATAATCTGATGTTAATTCTTTCTGACAATGCTTTTACATTTGCTGATTGAATGTGGAAGTGACAGAGCCTTCGAGAATGTACTGTCTCTGAGGTTTTGCCAGTTTGAGAGTGAAGAACAGTTTAGGAAAAGAGGAAACCATTCACCTTGTAGTTAGGTGTCTGACGTCAGTATTCCCATGACCTTTAGATGAAGTAGAAATGACTCACATTCATTGTAGGGGCTGAGAGGGAATGAGAGAGAGCCCCACCACAAATTCACTAAGTCAGAGTTGTGTCCCTTCTTAGGAGAAGAGGAAAGCATAGATTCTAGGACAGCATTTCCTGGAAGCTGTTCAGAAAACATCAGTTTCTTGAGGTGTTTCCAGATCAGTGGAGGCTGGGGTGGGCAGACAGGAAATTTCTGGCCATGCTCTGGGCAAGTGGGCCCTTCTTAAAGGTCCAGCTATACTATCATACAGAAACCTGTTTACATTTGTTCAAGCCCAATCTTATCAAATTCCTCAGATTCGTAGGCTGCAGTCCACACCTAAGGACTCTAACCCCTGGAGGGCCAGGAACTTCCATTTGGAAAGGGTACCTCTGTTGGATCTGAAGCAG
Organism: Canis lupus baileyi; assembly: GCF_048164855.1. NCBI lineage: Eukaryota > Metazoa > Chordata > Mammalia > Carnivora > Canidae > Canis > Canis lupus. The sequence goes on from NC_132840.1 coordinate 53,023,394, forward strand.
CTGGGTGCTCTGGGCTCACAGCCAGGCAACCAGCATTCAGTCCAGAGGGCGTCAGCAACACCCACATCCTCTTCCTCGAGGGGCTGCAGGCTGCACCCTGTCCTGATGGTCAGTTCCTATCTGCTTTTTCTTCCCAATGAAGGTGGCCTTTGCAGCCAGCTTTCATCTGTCTGTAACACAGGAGGGGAGGTGATGGGGACGGTGGTGGGAATGACATGAGCTGCACCCCTTCCAGTCTGACTTCCAGACCAAGGGTGACCACAGCCCATCCAGCTGGGTGTTCTGACGGTGCATTGGAAGACGGAAGGCACATGGGGCAGGGCGGCTGCCTGGTGAGCGGTGACTGTAAGTCGTCAAGAGGTTCAAAGCAAGGCCCTGTCAGACCTGTGCTATTAAGTCAGAACAATGGATCAGAGTAAAGAGTTGAAATGGTTAGTTCTCCAAATCAGCAAGCTGGACTTCAAGTTTGAGTATCCTTTACATATTTAGAAACAGAGTTTGTTAATTGCCACTGAAAGCCTAAGGGAGAAAAGAAAAGTCTGATGTCCTAAAACATTTGAATAATCAAAAACGATTCCCAGGGCACCTGGGTGACTCAGCTTAAATGTCTGACTCAGGTCATGATCTTGGGGTCCTGGGATGGAGCAGCGGGGAGTCTGCTTGTCCCTCTTGTTCTGCCCCTCCCTCTGCTTGTGCTCTCTGTCTCTCTCTCTCAAATAAATGAAGAAAATCTTAAAAAAAAAAAATTCCCAGCCCTGCCCAGTGTGTAGGCTGGCCAATCATTCCAACTAAGAGAGCACTAGCACTGCTCAAATGCGATATAATGCAAGCTGCAAATGTGAGTAACGTGTGTAATTTTAAATTTTCTTGTAGCCCCCTATAAAAAATTAAAAAGATGAACTTGATTTTCATAATATATTTCCATTGAACTCAATATATCTAAAATGTCAGATATCTTAATATGTAGGTAATAGAAAAATTAATAGGATATTTTATATGTTTTTGTCTTATTGAAATATGGTGTTTATTTTTACTGTTTCACAGAAATTTTTTCTTTTAATTCCTGTGTAGTTAATATACAGTGTTATATAGTTTCAAGTGCACAATATTGTGATTCAACAATTCCATACATTTCTCAGTGCTCATCACGGCAGGTGCCCTCCTTCATCCTTTTCACCTATTTCACCCATTCCCCCCACTCTGGTCACCATCAGTTTGTTCTTTATAAGTTAAGGGTCTGGCTTTTTGTCTCTTTTTTTCTTAAATTCCACATATCAGTGAAATCATATGGTATTTGTCTTTCTCTGACTTATTTCACCTAGTATTATTCTCTAGTGGCATCTATGTTGTTGCATAGACAACAACAATGGCAAGATTTCATTCTGTTTTATGGCTGGATAATATTCCATTGTATGTATACACCACACATTCTTTATTCATCAGCTGATGGACACTGGGGCTGTTTCCATAATTGGGTGTTACAAAATGATACTGGTCTAAACATAGGGGTGCATATATCCTTTTAAATTAGTGTTCTGGTTTTCTTTGGGTACATACTCACTACTATGATTACTGGATCATATAGCAGTTCTAGTTTAAATTTCTTGAGGCTCCTCCATACTGTTCTCACAGTGGCTGCACCAGTTTGCATTCCCACCAACAGGGCACGAGCGTTCCTTTTTCTCCATGTCCTCGCCAACATCTGTTGTTGCTTGTGTTGTTGATTTTAGCCATTTTGATAGGTGTGAGGTGACCATCTTATTGTTTTGGTTTGCATTTCCCTAATGGTAAGTGATGATGAACATCTTTTCATACGTCTGTTGGCTATCTGCATGTCTTCTTTGCAGAAATGTCTGTTCATGTCTCCTGCCCATTTTTAATTGGATTATTTAGATTTTGGGTGTTGAGTTGTATAAATTCTTTATATATTTTGGATACTAGCCTGTTATTGGATATGTCATTTGCAAATATCTTCTATTCAGTATGCTGTCTTTTAGTTTTATTGTTTCCTACCTTGTGCAGAAGAAGCTTTTTATTTTGATGAAGTCCTAATAGTTTATTTTTGCTTTTGTTTCCCTTGCCTCAGAAGACATATCTAGAAAGATGTTGTTATGGCTGATGTCCGAGATGTTATTGCCTGTGTTCTCTTCTAGGATTCTATGCTTTCAGGTCTCACATTTAGGTCCTTAATCCATTTTGAGTTTATTTTTGTGTATTGTGTAAGAGAATGGTGAAAGAAAGTGATCCAGCTTCATTCTTTTGCATGGAGATATCCAGTTTTCCCAACACCATTCGTTGAAGAGACTTTTTTCCAAAGTATAATTTTGGTTCTTTTGTTAAAGATTAATTGACCTTATAATGGTGGGTTTATTTCTGGGCTTTCTGTTCTGTTCTATTGATCTATGTTTCTGTATTTTTTGCCAGTACCATACTGTCTTGATCACTACTGTTTTGTAGTATATCTTGAAATTTGGGATTGTGATACTTCCAGCTTTTTCATTTTCTTGTGATTCTTTCCATACAAATTTTAGGATTGTTTTAGTTCTGTGAAAATGCTGTTGGTATTTTGATAGGGATTGCATTAAATCTGTAGATGGCTTTGGATAGTATGGACATATTAACAATATTCATCTTCCCAATCCATGAGCCATTTGTTTGTGTCATCTTCAATTTCTTTCATGAGTGTTTTATAGTTTTCAGAGTATAGGTCTTTCACCTCTTGGGTTAAGTTTATTTCTAGGTATCTTACTATTTTTGTGCAATTGTAAATGGGATTGTTTTCTCAAATTCTCTGCTGTTTCATTATTAATATGTAGAAATGCAGTGTATTTCTGTGCACTGGTTTTGTATCCTGTGACTTTACTGAATACCTCATTTACTGAATTTATCAGTTATAGTAGTTTTTTGGTGGAGTCTTTAGGGTTTTCTCTATATAGTATCACATTATCTGCAAATAGTGAACATTTTACTTCTTCTTTACCAATTTGGATGCCTTTTTAAAATTTTTGTCTGATTGCTGTGGTTAGGACTTCCAGTACTATGTTCAATAAAAGTGGTGAGTGAGCATTTTGTCATGTGCCTGATTCTAGGCGGAAAGCTGTCAGTTTTTCAGCATGGAGTATGTTAGCTCTGAGGTTTTCATATATGGCTTTTAGTATGTTGAGGTAGGTTTCCTGTAACTCTACTTGCGGAGAGTTTTTTTTTTTTTTTTTAATTGCAAATAGATGTTGTATTTTGTTGTGCTTTTCCTGCATTGGTTGAAATGATCATGTGGTCTTTATTCTTTCTCATATTTATGTGAGGTGTCATGTTGATTGATTTGTGAATATTGAACCACTCCTGCATCTCAGGAATAAAGCACACTTGATTGTGGTGAATGATTTATTTACTATATAGTTGGATTCAGTTTTCTAATATTTTGTTGAGAATTTTTGCATCTATGTTCATCAGAGATATTGGCCTATAGTTTTTTGTATGCACTGTCTTAATAATCTGGTTTTGGTATCAGGGTAATGCCAGCCTCACAGAGTGAATTTAGAAGTTTTCCTCTCTCTTCTACTTTTTGGAATAGTTTGAGAAGAATAGGTATTAACTCTTCTCTACTGTTTGATAGAATTCACCTATGAAACCATCTGGTCCTGCACTTTTGTTTTTTAGGAATTTTTTGATTAGTGGTTCAATTTCATTGCTGGTAATCGGTCTATTCAAATTTTCTATTCCTGATTCAGTTTTGGGAGGTTATATGCTTCTAGGAATTTATCCATTACTTCTAGATTATCCAGTTTATTGGCATATAATTTTTTATAATCTCTAACAATCCTTTGTATTATTGAAATGTTGGTTTTTAGTTCTTCTCTTTCATTTTTTTAAAGATTTATTTATTTATTTATGATAGACACAGAGAGAGAGAGAGAGAGAGAGGCAGAGACACAGGCAGAGGGAGAAGCAGGCTCCATGCCAGGAGCCCAATGCGGGACTTGATCCCGGGACTCCAGGATCGCGCCTGGGCCAAGGGCAGGCGCCTAACCGCTGAGCCACCCAGGGATCCCTTCTCTTTCATTTCTGATTGACTTTGAGTCCTCTCTCTGAGAGTGTGTGCATGAATGGGTTGAGGAGAGGGGGATGGAGAGAATCTTAAGCAGGCTCCATGGCTAGCATGGAGCCTGATGTGGGGCTTGATTCCATGACTCTGAGATCATGACCTGAGCTGAAATCAAGAATTGGATGCTCAACTGAGTCACCCAGGCACTCCCTCACTCTCTTTGTAATTCTACTAAAGGTTTATCAGTTTTGTTGATCTTTTCAAATAACCAGCTCCTGGTTTTATTGATCCATTGTATTGGGTTTTGTTTTGTTTTAGTTTCTATTTCATTTATTTCTGCTCTAATCTTTATTTCCTTCCTTCTAATGGTTTCTTCTTTTTCCAGCTCCTTCATGTGTAAGGTTAGGTTGTTTGAGATGTTTCTTGCTTCTTGTGGTAGGCCTGTATTGCTATAAACTCCCCACTTTGAATTGCTTTTGCTGTATTCCAAAGATTGTTTTTTGTGTGTTGTTGTGTTTTCATTTTCATTTGTCTCCATGTATTTTTTTGACTTCCTCTTTGATTTCTCAGTTGATCAATTCCTTGTTTAATAGCACATTTAACCTCCATATGTTTATGTTCTTTCCAGATTTTTTCTTGTGATTGATTTCAGTTTCATAGTGTTGTAGTCAGAAAAGATGCATGGTTATGACTTCGATCTTTTTCAATCTGTTGAGACTTGTTTTGTGGCCTAATACGTAACCTGTCCTGGAAAATGTTCCATGTGCACTTGAAAAGAATGTGCACTCTGCTGTTTTAGGATGGAATGTTCTGAACATATCTGTTAAATCCATCTGATCCAATGTGTCATTCAGAGCCACTGTTTCCTGGTTGATTTTCCGTTTGGATGGTCTGTCCATTGATGTACATAGTGTGTTAAAGGCCCCTACTATAGTTACTATTGATTACTTTTTTGTTATTAACTGTTTTACATATTTGGGTGTCCCCATGTTGAGTGCATAAATATTCACAATTGTTGGGGTGCCTGGGTGACTCAGTCCATTGAGCATCTGCCTTCGGCTCAGGTCATGGCCCTGGGGTCCTGAGATTGAGTCTCGCTTTGGGCTCCTTGCTCAGCAGGGAGTCTGCTTCTCCTGCTCATGCTCTCTCTCTCTCTCTCAAATAAATAAACAGAATCTTTAAAAAAATATTTACAATTGTTTTATCTTCTTGTTGGATTGTTCCTTTTATGAAGTGTCCTTCTTTGTCTCTTGTTACAGTTCATTTTAAAGTGTAATCTGTCCAATATAAGTATTGTTACCCCAGCTTTGTTTTCAGATCCATTTTCAGGATAAATGCTTCTCCATCCCTTCATTTTCAATCTCCATGCATCTTTAGGTCTGATATGAGTCTCTTGTATGCAGTGAATAGATGGGTCTTATTTTTTTACTCATCCTGTCACTCTGTGTCTTTTGAATGGAGGGTTTAGTCCATTTACATTCAAAAAATCATTCATAGGTATGTGTGTATTTATTGCCATTTTGTTACTTGTTTTATGGTTATATTTATTCTCTGTTCCTTTCTTCCTTGCTCTCTAACTGTAAGTGACTTTCTTTAGTGATATATTTGGATTCCTCTCTATTTTTTGCATATGTATTACTGGGTTTTGACTTGTTACTATTAGGTTGTTGTGCATCAGGCTATTGTGCATTTGGTTAGTGAGAGTCAGTACCTTTGAGCGGTCAGCTTGTGGTACTCAGAGGACCTGTCTTCACTGTGTAAGGCAAGGAGCCAGATGTCTTACTGTGGTGAATCTGTCTCTGTGGAAATGTGGTTGTGGCAAACCAACCTCTCTTCGGTGTCCATCCTGTCTTCTTCTACCACTTCTGTGTGCTTTGAGCTCCTACAAGTCTTTGGGCTTAGCATACTGTGCCTCTCAGTTCAGCTGGTTCTCTGTGGGTGGTAGCCTTATGGTTTCCCATGCAGCCAACTATGAACAGCTACACATAAAAGTTTATCATAAATGCTAAGGGTATTGACTTAATGATTTAAAAAGTTAGACGTCTCCTAACTTTGGTGCCCCTCTGGACAAAGTGTATAGGGGTCGTGTGAGTTGCCCCTGTCCGCTCCTAGAACTTTAACGTGGCTTTTTTTTTTTTTTAACGTGGCTTTTAAGGAGAACCAGAGTCAGAATGTCCCCCTGCCCCCTGCCCTCTGCCATGGGAGCTGCCATGGGAGCTGGTCAGCATAGCCAGCCACCCTGTCCCAGAAGCGGGCAGTTGCTGACCCCTGTCCCTCCCCTGCCAGGCTGTCCCCTCTGCTCCTTCCTCTCCTGTCTCTCTCCCTCCCCTGAACTCTGTTACCAACCTCTGCACACTCCTTTTCCCATCCTGTTCTTCCACCTACTTGTCTTAACCTCTGCTTCACAAACGACCTCTGGTCAGAATCACTTGGCTGCTGCTTAAAAATAACTGTTTCCAGGTCCCAGCAGTGGATCAGGGACATGTGCTGGGAGTCCCCCCCAGGAGTCCGATGAGCAGGCCTGTTTGGGGAGGGACCTATCCTAAAGAGACTGGGTGTAGACGGCACCGTTTCAAAATGCCTCTTCTCCAGCTCCCAGGGGCACTGGGAGAAAAAGGCCTCCTACAGCTGTCTTGACTGCTCGTGGGTGCCGTCCCCTCACCAGCTGTTGAAGCTCACCACATCACGCTCGCTCACCTGAGTGGACCTTCTGCTCCGGCCAGAGCAGGGTCAGGGTGCCTCTGCCGGCGCCTCGGGAAGATCCTTCTCCTTGTCCCCCCCTGCTGTAATCCCACCCTTCCTCCATGGCCAGTCTATGCCGCTTCTCCTCCAGGGCCTCCCCTGATGCTGCCCACTTGTTCCTTCCTTTCTCTTCCTGCATCTCCCTGCTGGCCTCGTATCATGCTCTGCCCGCGTGCTCGCTCTTCTGACACCGTCATCGTGGAGGTCACCAGAACGTCGCCTGCACCCTCCAGCATGGCTGCTCAGACCCGCCCATTTAGCACATCGGTCAGCTGTGCCTGAACTAGACCGAGAGCAAAGAGGAAGCTCCTTGCCCGCCCCCTTCGTCTTCGTCTGGGCATGCTCTGTGATGCGTGACACCCGAGCACAGCCTCGGCTCTTGGAAGAAAAAATGAGTGAATCAGAAGCCAGATGGTAACAAGCTGCACCAAAGAGCACAGACTTGATAAGATAAGGTTGCAGCAAACCTCCTCGAGGTCACTGCCAGTAGAGACCGTGCCTCTGGGATGGAGCCATGTGACCTGCAGACTCCTTCCTCCTTTACACGTGAGATGGTCCTGTGGCATTTTGTATTTCATTTGATTACAAGCTGGTACATAATTTGGAAACATTTCCATGTACTGTCTTCAACATCACTTCTGTTTGTCCTTCCTCCTTACTTCATCTATACTGGGGGGAGGACATTAATAGATTAAAAAAAATGCCTACCAACATAGGTTTTGCAGTCTGTTTTGTAGTTTCTGGACCTCGGGGCCTGGCTCGGCTTTCTGTGCCAGCTCCAGAAACTGGCCTCTCCCCTTCCCTCTGTCTGGGGCCACAGTTGTGTTAAGGAACATGCCCATGTCAGTGGACGACGGTCCCCTTCAGCTCCTGAAAGTCAGCGGGATCTCCCGTTTACCTGTCACTGGAGGCGTGGTGATACCACTGCTTCTCCACGAGGGTCTGGGCCAGGCACCTAACATAATTACCTCCTGGTCTTTAAGGTTCACTCATCCAAGGAACTGGTGGTCGAAATAGGCTCCTTCATTGCTCAAGAGCAACATAGAGTCTGTGCAGGATCTTGGACCTTTCCTACAACCCTGACGTAAGAGATTAAAATCCTTTCCCCTGATAGGGTGGTGATAATTATCAGCTCTACTTTGGGGTGTTTACTGTATGCTAGGCATCGCTCTAAACATACTATGTACATTATCTGACTTAATCCTTTGCCCATGCCTGATGAAGTAGGACTGTCATCCCTGTTTTACAGGTGAAGAAACGGAGACACTGAGACCTAAGCCACTTTAAGGCCACACAGCAAGGAAGTGCAGGGGCTGGCTGGTGACCCTGGGGGGCGTCCAGTTCTAGAACCTGAACCGCATCCAGCATTCTTTTGCCCCCACCCTCCCCACGAAAGCAACTTATCTTATGTCAGTAGAAGACACCAGGCTGTCACAATGTACTCTTGCTTGCTCCTCAGAGTACGGTGTCCTCAGGCAGTGTGCATATGCTGACCCGCCATTCTAGCATATTCTAACTTCAGTACAGCTTCCGATTTTATAGAACCTTGGGTCTTAGCCTCCCCACAGCCCAGCCAGACCCTGGTTTCTGGGAGTGACACCTTCTGGAGCATCCAGATTGCTGTAGGACAGCTGCCCAGCTCCCAAGTCCCTGGAAGCCCCCCTCCCCCAGGGGGTCCAGCCGTGTCCTCTGGCAGTGCCGCTTCCCACCCAGACCTCACACAACTCACCTTTAAGCCAAGATCCAGCTCTCTTAGTGAGCGCTGGATCTCCCTGGTGAGGATGTTCATCCGTTCACACTCCTGGAAGGCAACGACGATGTAGGGGGTGCGTTCCTCCACTTTGGCCATCAGCTCTGCCATGTTGAACTCATCTGTCACGCGCTCCAGGATTTCTTCCAGGAGGGCCTTGACCTGCCCCACAACAGGAAACACAGGGTTAAGAAAGGTTTCTGACTCTCCAGGACTCCATTCCCCTGTGATATGGTGATAAAGAGGCCAGTCATCCAACCCCTGGCCATACTCTTGCCTACTTGCTTAGGTCAGCTGGGTCAGGGCTTGAGCACTGCCCACAGAATGGCCTCTCCAGAGGGTGACCAGCTTAAAAAGAGAACATAGGTGTCTTCTCGAGAATCAGGAGTTGGGAAAATCCAGAGGCCGACCCAAATTAGCTGCGCAGATGAAACTGGAAAGGCATAGGATAGCCTAGGATGGTCATTTGGGACCATATGAACCTGAAGTGATGAGCAGTAGTGATGAATAAGTGTGTGTGTGTGCGTGTGTGTGTATATGTATTCCATGAGGCTGCACTGCAGTTTCTGTCCTTGGGTCCTGGAACAAGCATCCCCATCTATCATGTAAGCCTCCTCCCAGCCCCATGATTCCTTTTACTGCACAAACTATCAGCTAATTAGACCAGGGGAGCTAGAACCACCAGGGTGTCTTGCCTTGAAAACTGGAACTGAAGCACTGAGATCCTGGGTTATTTAGGGGCAAGTACTTGGAGGCTGAGTCTGCCATTTTGAAGCAAATGAGTAAGCCTGGGAGGTCTGTCAGCAGAGAAAGAAAAATGGAGCAAGTGCAGACATAATAGAACATGTGGCCAGCATGGAGGGGGGTGGCGCCTCCTGGATCATGAAAGCTTGGGCTCCAGGAGGACCTGATGGGATGGTTGTTGTTCTGCTCGTCATCTCCTATAACAGGTCCCCATCTCCACTTGTGAAATCCCTTCCCCATTGTTTTGGGGTACAGTCATGGGGCCCAATCCTCCCATGAGCAGAGTAGGCCAACAAGATCATCATTCCCAGGAGCACTAAAATTTGAATCTCAAGCCTGATTCAGGGACAGAAAGTGGCTGGAGCTACTGATGGAAGTGCCCTGAAAGGACATTCTTCTTTCTCCCTTGGATCCTAGAGCCCCTGGGATTTCTCCATCCTTTCTTAGGTTGATTCCTTTGACACAGTGGGCTATTTCTTGCCTATTTCAGCTAAATTAGTCTCTTGCTTGCAACCAAAACCCTTGGCTGAGTTAATACAGTTGTGATGTGTTAGCCACATGAGTGTAAGCAAGTCATCTAGGCCTCAATTTTTTTATCTATAAAAATTTCCAAGAGCGTCTTTCTCCACCTGCCCCCCCCTCCCCAACTCCCAGGGCTGTTGCAAAGATCAAATCAAGTGAGCTGATGGATGTGGTGGCATCTGAAAGCTATACAGAGCTACAGAAGGGATTATTAATATTCACTTTGCCTTGTATTGTTAACACACAATACACTCTCCAGGAAAAAGGCTGATATCTGAAAAAGGAAAGTAAAACCTCATCTCCCTGTCAGAAAGGGGTCTCTGGTGCTGTCACAGCAAAAACCAGAACAGAATTTTAACGGTACCTGAGAGGTGCTGCTGGGATAGAAGACTAATGGCTAAAATTATATCATCTTACTTTCTATGGAGCTGAATTTGAAGAAACAGCCCTACACCCATGAGCTGCCATTCGGACATTTGCACAAAGAGATGAAAAGATAGTCTGGAGGCACTCTCCCAAAATACACAGACCATGGAGAAACAGAACTCTGTCCTGATCAGGCTGAGCAGGATTTGGAGACCAAGTCTGAGGACATAGAGGACTGCCATGGAAGGGAGCAGGTGCACAGACACAGAGGAGCTGAAGATGAGGAGGACTGCCATGGAAGGGAGCAGGTGCACAGACAGGATGAGCCCTGGATAGGGGGGACTACCACGGAAGGGAGCAGTACACAGACAGGAGGAGCCCAGGATGGGAGGACTGCCTGGGAAGGGAGCAGATGCACAGACAGGAGGAGCCCAGGATGGGAGGACTGCCTGGGAAGGGAGCAGATGCAGACAGGAGGAGCCCAGGATGGGGAGGACTGCCAGGGAAGGGAGCAGGTGCATAGACAGGAGGAGCCCAGGATGGAGAGGACTGCCATGGAAGGGAGCAGGTGCAAAGACAGGATGAGCCCTGCATAGGGGGGACTACCACGGAAGGGAGCAGGTGCACAGACAGGAGGAGCCCAGGATGGGAGGACTGCCATGGAAGGGAGCAGGTGCACAGACAGGAGGAGCCCAGAATGGGAGAACTGCCTGGGAAGGGAGTAGATGCAGACAGGAGGAGCCCAGGATGGGGAGGACTGCCAGGGAAGGGAGCAGGTGCATAGACAGGAGGAGCCCAGGATGGAGAGGACTGCCATGGAAGGGAGCAGGTGCAAAGACAGGATGAGCCCTGCATAGGGGGGACTACCACGGAAGGGAGCAGGTGCACAGACAGGAGGAGCCCAGGATGGGAGGACTGCCAGGGAAGGGAGCAGCTGCACAGACAGGAGGAACCCAGGATGGGGAGGACTGCCATGGAACGGAGCACGTGCACAGACAGGGAGGAGCCCAGGATGGGGAGGACAGCCATGGAAGGGTGCAGGTGCACAGGCCGGGAGGAGCCCAGGATGGGAGGACTTCTATGGAAGGGAGCAGGTGCACAGACAGGAGGAGCCCAGGATGTGGAGGACTGCGGGCCGGAGCAGGTGCACAGTCAGGATAAGCCCAAGATGGGAAGGACTGCCCAGGGAAGGGAGCAAGTGAGCAGACCGGGAGAAGCCTCAGACAGGGAGCACTGCCAGGGAAGGGAGCAGGTATACCGACCTGCGGGAGCCTAAGGGCTCTTCAGGTGAAAGAATGGGCTGCAAGGAATGTGGTCTAATTATTTCCACAAGCAAACTGCTCTGCCTTTTTTTTTCCTGACAAATAAATGCTTACCCTAAAAATCTAAGCTTCACAGACAGTTGTAATATTAGGAACCAAATCCTGTTACAATCTTGCCTCTTCCCTCAAAGAGGAGCAAGTCACTGGTAACTGCTTCTGTCTTTGTTTAGAGTCCCCGCAGATATCCTCTGAGGCACAGAGCGGTGTCTGTCACCTGTCCTAACTACCTTCCTTGTCCCCGCTGCAGCCTTCCCCCTTCCTCTGCACCTCCCTCTCACTAATGCAGTCATACTACACTTGCTTTTCACCTTATAATAAATCCTGGACACATTTTCTTGTTAGAACCTAATTGACCTGCCTTTTTAAAACATTGCATATATTTTATATAAGTACTGTGATATATATACTACGTATCATGTATACACATATGATAGTATAGAATATATTATTTTTTTAATTTATTTACTTTTGATAGTTACAGAGAGAGAGAGAGGCAGAGACACAGGCAGAGGGAGAAGCAGGCTCCATGCACCGGGAGCCCGACGTGGGATTCGATCCCGGGTCTCCAGGATCGCGCCCTGGGCCAAAGGCAGGCACCAAACCACTGCGCCACCCAGGGATCCCTAGAATATATTATTTAACTGTTTGGGCATACCATAATTTGTGTCATTTCCCTTTTTGATGGATATTTGCCCTGTTTATCATTTGTACCAGTATAATTGATCCTGTAATAAATACAGCACAAAATCTGCACACTGTGGAGCGTTTCCACAGGTTGCATTCCTAGAAATAGAATTACGGTTAAAAAAAAAAAGGGGAACATTTTACATTTTAGTAGCTGTTGTTCTGGAATTGAAACCTTCATCCCCAGAGAGTGTGTTCTTACGCCCTCACCACTGGATGAGATCACTTTTAAAACTCTGTACCATCAAGTAAAAAAGGATATTTCACATACCTTCATGTAGTCGGGAGTACAGTGAGAACTGTGCTATTTTTACTGGCCTGTCATGTTATCGTGTGACTCTGTGTCCTTCTGTCCCCTTCTTCTGTCCTCTCTTCCTCTACCTGTCAGAACTCTTCATAGTTTAATAAGATCTGCCCACAGCCCAGTGTCTGTGTGGCAGAGATTCTCCTAGCTTGTCTTGGACTTTGTTCATGGTGTTTTTGGGTTTGCAGATCTTTTAAAGTTTCCCAGTCATCACATTTGTCAATCTTTATAGATTCTGAGTTGCTCTTTAAGAAGAGGTTTTACAATGCCTTCCTCTTTGTATGATCATAGAAGTATTCACCCAAGTTATCTTTCAGTACTTTTGATGTTTTCATGTAAAATTCATTAAAAATGCTTAAATGGCTCAGTGGTTGAGTGTCTGCCTCCAGCTCAGGGCATGATTCCAGGGTCCTGGGATTGAGTCCCACATCAGGCTCCCTGCAGGGAGCCTGCTTCTCCCTCTGCCTGCCTCTCTCTCTCTCTCTCTCTCATGAATAAATAAGTAAAATCTTAAAAAAAAAAAAAGCTTAAATGTAGCCATCTGAAAGGTACTGTGATGTAAGGAGTCAGGCACCTGTCTCACTTTCTTCCAGATGACCAGACACTCATTCAACACTAGCGAGATTCAGTAGTCAAGGACAAATGGGGGAGATGCTACTGCATCCCTAACACTGAAAGGGTGTATGTCTGAGGGGGGCCTGGAGCCAGTGTGATGGGCTGGGTCATGTCCCCCTAAAACTCACATATCCCCCAGTACCTTAGAATGTGACTGTGTTTGGAAACGGGACCTTTACAGAGATGATTACATTACAAGGAGGCTGTAATAACGTGGTCCTAACTCAATCTGACTGGTATCTTTAGGAAGAGGACATTTGCACGCACAGAGACAGCAAGGGCGCATGAGCCCAGAGGGAAGGTCTCAAGAGGCCACAGGAAGAAGACTGCCACCCACGAGCCAAACAGAGAAGCCTCAGGAGAAAAGCGACCCTGCTGACATCTTGATCTTGGACTTCCAGCCTCTGGAACAGTGAGAAAACACACTTTTGTTGTCCAAGCCTCCTGGTCTGTGGTACTTTGTGGTGGCAGCCTAGCAAACTAATATGGCCAGGTACCCCCCCAATAGCAGCAGGCTCATCTGCCTAAGAGAGGCATTTGGGGCTGCACAGCAGTTCCAGCTCAGGTCATCAGAGGAGCCCGTGGTGTCCTGGAACATCCAAGCTCCCCCCCACTTCTGTCTCTCCTTCCCAGGTGCCTGGCAGCCCAGGGGCGTGCTATGTCCCAGGTTCTCATCCAGATGCAAGCAGGCAGGGGAGCAGATTTGTGCAGGTGCCACCTCTGGGCTGCCGCCAGCTTGACAGTAAAACACGTTGTCTGCTCTGGCTCTCTGCCTGTCCACTGAGCGACTGTGCTGGGGAGAAGGCACACAGCACAGGACAAGGCGACCACACACCAGGCATACACACACACACACACACACACACACACACACACACACACGACGCCTGTCTGCACTGTGTGATGCCCATTCACTTCTGCAGCATCATTTCTGGAGCTGGACAAGGATGAGGCCCCGACGGGAACGAGAGGCTTCTTTAAACCCTGCCTGAAGAACCCTAAATCGATCCCGTATAGAGTCCTGGACTCGCTGTTCTTTTCTTTTCTTTTCTTTTCTTTTCTTTTCTTTTCTTTTCTTTTCTTTTCTTTCTTTTCTTTTCTTTCTTTTCTTTTCTTTTTTCTTTTCTTTTTCTTTTCTTTTTTCTTCTTTTCTTTTCTTTTCTTTTCTTTCTTTTCTTTTCTCTTTTCTTTCTTTCTTTCTTTCTTTCTTTCTTTCTTTCTTTCTTTCTTTCTTTCTTTTTCTTCTTTCTTTTCCTTCCTTCCTTCCTTCCTTCCTTCCTTCCTTCCTTCCTTCCTTCCTTCCTTCCTTCCTTCCTTCCTTTTTTTCTCTCTCTCTTTCTCTCTTTCTTTCTCCCTTCCTTCTTCCCTTCCTTCCCTTCCTCCCTTCCTTCCTTTCCTCCCTTCCTTTCCTTCTTCCCTTTCTCTCTTTCTGTATATTTTTTTATTGGAGTTCAATTTGCCAACATAGAGTATAACACCCAGTGTTCATCCTGTCAAGTGCCCCCCTCAGTGCCCGTCACTCAGTCACCCCAACCCCCGCCCACCTCCCCTTCCACTACCCCTTGTTCCTTTCCCAGAGTTATGCGTCTCTCATGTTTTGTCACCCTCTTTGATATTTCCCACTCATTTTCTCTTCTTTCCCCTATAATCCCTTTCACTATTTTTTATATCCTCCATATGAGTGAAACCGTATGATGATTGTCCTTCTCTGATGGACTTACTTCACTCAGCATAATACCCTCCAGTTCCACAATGTTACAACTAGAACAGCTTTTCATCCTAGCTGGCTTGGGGTCTGGGTGACATAACATGTCTTCTCTTCCTTTTTGTTCTCAAATTCTATCTTAGGCATCAAATAGTGGGATTGGCTGAGTAGTGTGATTTAGAGTAGCTTTCTGGGAGTACGCTCACCTGCAGCAAAATCACCAGGGTGCATATGCCTGCGCTTGACCCTGGACCCCAGAGTCAGAATTCCAAGCTTCTGGCCTAGTCCTGGGGCGTGTTAAGATCTGAGAGCAGGATGGCACACTTGACACCTTTGGATGGAAGGAAGTCCAGCTCCTTCAGTATGAAGTGGGTTGTCCTCCTAAAAGCAATCCCCGAAGCTTTCAATTTGGTAACTGCCCAGCTTCCTAACCTTTAATCTTCCAGGTAAATTTCCTTGTAAACCCAGTGGCAGCTCAGAGGAGGGAATCCAGGTGGTGCTGTGGATCAGAGGCAGGCGCCGGGGAGGTATCCTGTGGGAACCCAGGTGGCTTGTCCAGGGACAGATTTCACTGGGCCTCCTTCCTCTTCCATCCTGTGTGGTGCGTGGTCCAGGAGCAGAGCCCTCAGACCACCTGATCTCTAAGGTGGTGCCATCTCACCTCTGTCTGCCTTAACTACTCCATGGTTCCCCTCTGCCTTTCTGAAATTTCTGAAAGTCCTGCGCTCAGCAGCCCTTACCTGTGTGCTGGAGGACCTCTGATCCAATGTTGTTTGCACAGAAGGCATTTTCGTTTTAAAGAGTGACCAAACCAAATGAGCATCTGGTTGGTGCAGTGAGGGTGGCACTCATTAAGTACAGCTGCCCACTGGTCACCGCTCGGTTTGTCAAGGAATCGCTAGGTCCCTTTCTAGCTCCCCTGCCCCTCCACTGTTCGGCCCTGTCTTACTTCCCTTTGGCAGGCAAGTGGGATAGAAATAGTCTTTGGGGAACTAGAAAAGCAAACTGTGAAAGCCAGTGGCAGGGACCTCCTATGATTCACACAGACCCCTGGCCTGTGGGTCAAGGCTGCACCGGCCACAGGTGAGGGGAAGGTGTGCACCATGTGGTCTGTGCTGCCAATGTGGCCAGCGGGAGGAGCATCTCACTGTGCCATCCTTGGGTGCCCCAGAAGGATCTCTGGCAACTCCCCCTCCCCTCCACATACCTTTTCTTCTCTGGTGGCCCCTGCTCTGTCTCCAGCGTGGCTGTCCCGGGGCTGCAGCTCCAGCACGGTGCGGAAGAGCTTTTCCGACGTCTGGGTCAGGAAGCCGATCTCAGCGTTGGGGTGGAGGCCATAGAGGTAGGGCGATTCTGCAGGCAGCTGGGCATCGACGTACTGGAAGTCAAGGACAGGTGCACTTAAACACAAACCGGGATGAGTGGGCCACCCACTCTGGTTCGTCGTCTGGGATGGGGGGCTGTCTGGGGGCCGCAGCAGGCCTAAGGCACCTGCCTCCCTGCTCACTGGCACTGGCCGTCGTGGGCATGCTCTCCACCTGGCACACATCCTGTCTGCCAGTCTTGCCTTGGCAGCACCTGTCTTTGTGTGCCAGGCTGGCTTTCCAGAACTTCCACGCCCACACAGACATTGTCTTCTTCAGGAAGCTTAGAGGACTTTCTCCGTCTCCAGGCTCCCTACTCCCTGGTCTACACCTGTCCCTCCCTCCACACACAAGGAGGACTTCCCAAAGTGCTTGAGAAATACGGACGCCTACCTAGTGTCTTACTCAAGACACTCCTAGGATCCCAGGCCTCTCGCCCTTAAATTCCTTTTCTCTCTCCTCCATTTATCTAAATCAGAGGTGACAAACCTAGATGCAGAATAAATGTGTGAATCGAGCTTTGGGACAAGGCGAGTTTTGCTGTTAATCAGGAATTCCTACCTCTGGCAAAAAATTTTTTTTTTAAAAAAGATTTTTTTAAAGAAGCTTTTGGGGATCCCTGGGTGGTGCAGCGGTTTGGCGCCTGCCTTTGGCCCAGGGCGCGATCCTGGAGACCCGGGATCGAATCCCATGTTGGGCTCCCGGTGCATGGAGCCTGCTTCTCCCTCTGCCTATGTCTCTGCCTCTCTCTCTCTCTCTCTGTGTGACTATCATAAATAAATAAAAAAATTTAAAAAAAGAAGCTTTTGCACAGCAAAGGATACAGTCAACAAAGCTAAAAGACAACCTACAGAATGGGAGAAGATATTTGCAAATGACGTATCAGATAAAGGGCTAGTTTCCAAGATCTATAAAGAACTTCTTAAACTCAACACCAAAGAAACAAACAATCCAATCATGAAATGGGCAAAAGACATGAACAGAAATCTCACAGAGGAAGACATAGACATGGCCAACATGCACATGAGAAAAGGCTCTGCATCACTTGCCATCAGGGAAATACAAATCAAAACCACAATGAGATACCACCTCACACCAATGAGAATGGGGAAAATTAACAAGGCAGGAAACAACAAATGTTGGAGAGGATGTGGAGAAAAGGGAACCCTCTTACACTGTTGGTGGGAATGTGAACTGGTGCAGCCACTCTGGAAAACAGTGTGGAGGTTCCTCAAAGAGTTAAAAATAGACCTGCCCTACGACCCAGCAATTGCACTGCTGGGGATTTACCCCAAAGATACAGATGCAGTGAAACGCCGGGACACCTGCACCCCGATGTTTCTAGCAGCAATGTCCACAATAGCCAAACTGTGGAAGGAGCCTCGGTGTCCATCGAAAGATGAATGGATAAAGAAGATGTGGTTTATGTATACAATGGAATATTCCTCAGCCATTAGAAATGACAAATACCCCCATTTGCTTCGACGTGGATGGAACTGGAGGGCATTATGCTGAGTGAAGTAAGTCAATCGGAGAAGGACAAACATTATATGTTCTCATTCATTTGGGGAATATAAATAATAGTGAAAGGGAATAGAAGGGAAGGGAGAAGAAATGTGTGGGAAATATCAGAAAGGGAGACAGAACATAAAGACTCCTAACTCTGGGAAACGAACTAGGGGTGGTGGAAGGGGAGGAGGGCGGGGGGGTGGGGGTGACTGGGTGATGGGCACTGGGGGAGGCACTTGACGGGATGAGCACTGGGTGTTATTCTGTATGTTGGTAAATTGAACACCAATAAAAATTATTTTATTAAAAAATAAAAAAATAAAAAATGATTTTATTTATTTATTTGAGAGAGAGCATGTGTGCGCGCAAGAGAGAGCACGAGCACAAGCACAGGGGAGGGGCAGAGGGAGAAGCAGACTCCCTGCTGAGCAGGGAGCCTGACTTGAGATTTGATCTGAAGACCCTGAGACCATGACCTGAGCCGAAGGCAGATGCTTAAGCAACTGAGCTATCCAGGTGCCCCTGGCAAAAATTGTTTGAATTAAAAAATGTTTTTAATCGTGCCATCCAAACAACGCATCCCTATGGTCAGTCATGGCAGGCTGTCCCTAAAAAACCATCCCTCGCTTTCTTCTCCAAATGTTTTCTGAGGGCCCCTTCCAGGTCTTTCCATTACTGTGAGAAAGTGCCCCTCAAGGTCAGCTCCTAAATGGATGTTGATTTCTTGGTGTATCCTCTAGTCTAAGTAAAAGATGGCTCATTCCTCAAAGGCCAACTAGTGTGTTTATTCATGTATTGCTTCCAGCCTCCAGCACACTCCTGAACTCTTGGTAGGTGCCCTGGAACCATCCACTAACTGGCGGATTAAAGAGAGATGTAAAGAAGATGAAAATCTCTCAGTCCCTGGGAAGTGTGCCAGCCTCGCTGCTGCCCTTCCCACCTCGAGCCACTTGTCGGATTGTCCCGCAGACACTAGAGGGCGCTCTTGCACAAGTTTATCGGCTAAAACCCTGATGCCTTTTGGTCAAGCAATTTTTTTTTTTAATTTTTTTAAATTTTTATTTATTTATGATAGTCACACAGAGAGAGAGACAGAGAGAGGCAGAGACACAGGAAGAGGGAGAAGCAGGCTCCATGCACCGGGAGCCTGACGTGGGATTCGATCCTGGGTCTCCAGGATCGCGCCCTGGGCCAAAGGCAGACGCTAAACCGCTGCGCCACCCAGGGATCCCCTGGTCAAGCAATTTTTAAAAATTCCTTGTATTTTCTTTAAGTAGTCTTGCTGTTTGAAATTTCTTTTCATAGGTTCAAGTTTTTCTGGATTGAATGACTTTGGTAGTTTATCTTTTTCAATTTTATGGTTTTTTTAAATTTATTTTTATTTTATTTTTATTTTTTTTTAATTTTATGGTTTTTAAAGACATATTTAAGTAATCTCTACACCCAAAGTGTCGCTGAACTCAGGACCCTGATAGAAAGAGTCGCCTGCTCCTCCGACTGAGAGAGCCAGGCACCCCTCAGTTTAAATTTTATGAATTAAAGTTTAAAGCTTTTTTTTTTCAAGTTTATAGTTAATGTACCCATGACCAGTATTTCCCTTGAGTTTGGTATTCATATTTATTTTAGGCATGTTCAAAAGTCAAGCAATCATGAAGGTTTTTTAAAAATAATCATCTAGGGGCACGTGGGTGGCTTAGTGGTTGAGCATCTGCCTTTAGCTCAGGTCATGATCCTGGGGTCCTGGGATCAAGTCCCACATCGGGCTCCCCACAGGGAGCCTGCTTCTCCCTCTGCCTGTGTCTCTGTCTCTGTCTCTCTCTCATGAATAAATAAATAAAAATCTTTAAAAAAATCTCTTAATATATCTTCCATGGCAGGCTAAATAAGTAAAAATGAACACTTTAAAAATAGCTGCGGTCATAGTAAAATGAGAACTCAAAGTAATAGTACAGAAGAGCTCCATGGGAATGTGTGTGTGTGTGTGTGTGTGTGTACATGGGCGTGTATGCACGTAGTTTACTGCAGCCAAGAAAGAACAGGAGGGGCAAATGCTCTGTCTGCAAGGTCATGTCCCTCTGAAGATATTTGGAATCACTAATACAAACTTTACCCAAAGTTGGCTAAGTTCTTAACCTGGAATTTTGCTCCTAATGGCTTTGTCAATATCTTGGATGAAAGCAATCAAATGAATGCCCCAGCTATTATGTGTAGAAAAGAGCAACAAATAGAAATTATTGAACCAAACATCAAGAGTAGAAAGATCTCCAAAAAGCTCAATTGTATCACGAATTTGAGGCTAGGAATCCCACAGCTCTTAAATCGAACAGGACAAACTTGGGGCTGAGAACCACACTCCATCTAAGCTCTGTTCTGTAGGCCATTCTTCCCTGGCCCTGTGTGAGCATTCCTTGTTCTGCAGGGCAGACTTGAAGGAAGACCCAGGTATGAGAAGAGCCTTACCTGATGGTAGCCAGTATAGTCCAGGTTGCCCGGGAGTGGGAACCCTGGTGCCAGAGACAGCTCTCCTTCTAGCATTTCAGGTCTGATGAATTCCTCCAGATAGGTCCTGCAGAGCCTCCTGTCCCAGTCATCTGTGATATGGCCTCCGTACATGATCTCTCCAAAGAGGTAGCGCAGATCATCATAGGGGACCTGAGAGGGAAGAAAGACCTCCGCATAGACATCGGGTCTGCCCTGATGTGTGGGCAGAGTGTAAGCCACAAGATGGGATGCTTCTCAAAATTAGAAGCGATATTTTATTCATCTGCATAGCCCTCAAGTGCCCAGCAGAGTCAGGCACGCTTGGGAGCTTGTTAAATGCTTAAAAATTCCATCCCAGGGAGAGGAGAGGCAAGCTGCCAATCCCCTTGCACCTAAGCCTTTCCTCTTTCATGGTCATTAGCTTTGGCAATGAAGTCAGACTCTACTGACAAGTCCTTAGTCCTTTCCATGGGTCAATGTCAAATTGAACAAAGTAAGGACTAGGGTACTTTTCTGATTCCTACCATTACTTACCATGTGAATTTATGGTCTCCTTCCAAAGCTCAAAGTGAATTAAATAGAGCATGTAAAGTCAAGATACTGAAGTTAGGAGGGGAACCTCTTGGGGAAAGCCTTGACTCAGGGCAGAAAATGAAGAGGTGGTGTTATGGGGGTGAGCTTCCCAGGACCCTAGAACTGGAGGCAGAGCGATGACTTAGGCATCTGGGCCTGATTCATGTTTCCCACCAGGAAGAGGAGGGGGCCTTGCTGATGCTATATTTGGTCTATGAACTAAAAGAGCCTGGATGGTCTAAACATTCCCATAAATGGAAGAGCGTGGGTTGTTAATCTAAGTTTTCTTTGAAATGCACGTATCAGACAGAGAATGAGGGAGATAAGGTGTAGGAATAATTTGGCTTCTTCAACTTTGGTCAGATCATGGCTATGTGAGGAGCTGTGTGCTCCAAGAGAAGTTCTGTGTTCTTGGCTAAGTAAACTGGGAACTGGTATCAGGTGAGCATAGGGCCTCTTCTACCAATCCACAATGCCCTATAATGCTTCAAGTACACAGGGGTGATCTGGTGGCTTCTGGGACAAAGACTCAAGGGATGGACTCACACCAGTCATGAGTCACTGGTTTGCTTTGCTGAACTTTCTTGGCCCTAACCTCACCATGGTGTTCTTATTGGCCTCATGCTGGTCCTGGGCTGGCCTTTCCTTCCTGTTCTTGGAGAGGGTGTAGACTATCCCCAGCGTGTGCCTCTTCTCCCTGTGCTGATGCTACATCATCATCCCTCCTGGCCTATCCTCCCCCTCCCCCTGCCTTCCCTCCGCTGTGCTGGCAGGAAACTCTACCTTTGTGTTGGCCTCTAGGAAGTTGTAGAGCACATTCACAGAGATGGTGAGGTCCCCAGTGTTGAAGGGGTAAGAACGATTCCATCCTTGTGGCCCAAACTTCCGTCTCTCTGCCACCACCCCGTGAAAGTAACAAAGAGCAAAGAGGATGCTCTTAAACTCCATCTCCCGGGAACACATCTCCAGCGTGTCCTGAAAAGAAAGTGTTGCCTCCAATGTTAGCACAGATCTGCTGTTATGCAGTGTGGACCAGGGTGTGGGTTATGGTGCCTGGAAGTTATATCCTGGTTAGGTTTTAAGCTGCAATAGGACTATAGATTGCATTGTGGGTAGGCATGGGCTTAGGGTTTGTGGGGACCTGGCAGAGGGGTTGCGTTCTAGTTTAGAATCTGAGTTAAGGTTTAGATTCAGG
This sequence comes from Canis lupus baileyi, assembly GCF_048164855.1. Classification (NCBI taxonomy): domain Eukaryota; kingdom Metazoa; phylum Chordata; class Mammalia; order Carnivora; family Canidae; genus Canis; species Canis lupus. The sequence continues at coordinate 53,045,312 of NC_132840.1, forward strand.
TTATTACAGGGTTTGGTTTGCAGTTAATGTTTGTACCCATGAACATGCCAACTAAGTTCCCAAGCAGAACTAATGGAAAACACGGTTGTGGGTCATGAGAGTCGCATCTGTCATGAGTGTCATTTTGTGCTGAGGTGTGGGTGGGGACCCCTACAGCATTATTTCTGATTTCGCCCCTTCCTGCCACACCATGCTTTTCTTGCCCATCATGGACCAGAGTGGGTGTAATCAATGTGTGAGCCAGGAAGAAGATGAGCATCAGAGCCATGAGAGGAGGAGGAATACTGTGCCCTTCACCGTGCCAACTGCTCCACTAAACTTACACAGGGGTGACTGGCCATGTGGCTGCAGGAACAAGAGTGCAGAGAGGTCCTGGCTGTAGCATGTAAGGCAAGGGAAAAAGTGGGTCTCATCAAGAGGGATTAAAGAAAAGCCAGAAGGAAGAAATGGAAAGTGAGAGAGTGCAGAGGAAGGCAATGGGCTTGTATGTGGCAGATTTAAAGGGGGATGGTGGTGATAATGTGGCAGAGGGGGAAAGCCTGCATTTTGAAGGGGTGGTAGGACAAGAATCTCTAGATTGCCTGGAGTTAACAATAATTTCCTCTGAGTTAGACCCTTTTTGATCAGAAAGGAACAAGATGTTGCAACAGAGCCTGAGAGGAGCACTCAGAAAGCTCACGTGAATCAGATTGGGTTGAGTCCTGGCATTTTATCTGAGAATTGGTCCTTAGACTTTGCTCATATGGGCAGGAAAAGCAGAGGAGAACAGGACCAGTTAAACTTTTAGTAGATCTTATTTTTTTCCATAATGAACCCCAGGATGGTCTCTATCTCTCTCTAGATATATTAGAGTCACCCTGTGCCTTTGTTGGGTACCATTTTTGGCACAAAGCTATGGATGTGAAAGGTCAGAGGTGGTACAGAAGACAGAGTCACTGCCTGGTGCAGGTGACAACTTAATTGCTTTCTGGGTGGAGCTGTTCTCTACAGACAGGATGCTACCTTTGCTTCCTTTGTGACTTCCTTTTTTTATGAGAGAGATACTTTTTTATTTAAAGATTTTATTTATTTGGGGGTGGGGGGTAGAGAAAGAGAGGAGAGAGGAGAGAGGAGAGAGAGAGAGAGAGAAAGTGAGCACGAACAGGGAGTGCAGCAGGCAGAAGGAAAGGGGGAAGCAGACTCCCTGCAAAGCAGGACCCCAGGATCATGACCTGAGCCAAAGGCAGATGCTTAATCAACTGGGCCCCCCAGGCATCCCCCTTTTGTTACTTTTGACTTATTTGAAAAAATTGGGCCTTGATGAAAAATACCTCTAAGTACCAAGACAATGAGTCATACATCAAGATGCGGAGCCTGGTTGACAGTGGCCCACTCAGACAAAATCAGAATAAAATATTCATCCCCAAACAGCAAGGCCAGTGGGGATAAAAGAGCTCAGTTCTGCCATTTGTCCCTTAAATGGATAAAATAGGACTCTGAAGGAAGAGAGTGAATAATAGGAGGTATTAATCTGGCCTCTGTTCTAGGGCAGTTGTAAAAGCAGAATGGAACAATTAAAACACATGTGAGCAATGAATATACTCATAAATCTATCTCTCTTTCTCAGAATGAGTTACTGAAGATGGCTATAAATGGCCCAAAACCCAAGTGTGGTAGGGCTGGCATAACCAGAAAAAGCCTGCATCCCTTGGGATGTGTTTCCCTGGTTATCAGGGACAAAGGGCTTGCAAGGGACAGAAACCCATGAACAAGAGGCTGAGAAGTTGAAGCCAGAAGGTGGCTATAGATGATAATAATCCTACTGAGGCATAATATTGTAATATTAATTACTAGGAGACACAGCATCAGAGACATCTGCTGCCCTTCTCCCTTGATCTGTTCAAGACCTTCAAGGCAAAAGATCTGAGAGTGGTCTCTTCATTGTGTTCTTTGATAGAGCTAGAAGACTGAATCCCAGTGCCTTTTTTTTTTTTAAGATTTTATTTATTTGACAAAGAAGGCATGAACAGGGGAGAGGGGCAGAGGGAGAGGGAAAAGCAGACTCCACCAAGCAGGGAGCCTGACACAGGGCTCGATCCCAGGACCCTGAGATCATGACCTGAGCCAAAGGCAGACACTTAACATACTGGACCACAGAGGTACCCTCCAGTGCCTTTTACTTTTCAATTATGAATTAAAAAAATTCCTGGTAGAGTACACAACGAAAATTTATCTTATTAAGCATTTTTAACTGTACAGTTCAGTGGCATGACGTGCGTTCACACTGTTGGGCAGCCAGTGCCTTTTCAGGGCAGAAAAAATGGGTTTGCTTGGAACCAGCTACTGCCTTCTGGACAGAAGGCTGTAGATTTCAGAACTAAGAAGGTATTATTTCTCCTATGTGGAAAATAAAACATAGAAAATTTAGACGTTTTGACTGCTGGTACAGAGTACTTAGGAGCTTAGTGAAGGCCTACTTAGGAAAATAATTTTAAAGGAAAGGAAAAAAAAAAAGGCCCCTGGATAAGAAAGCCTACTTTCTACTCCATGTTGCAATAGGCAGGTTGCAGCTTAGTGTTCTCAGAGTTGACAGTACAATGGAATCTCCCGGAGGGCTTGTTAGAACACAGATTCCTGGGTTTCTAATTCAGTAGGCCTAGAGCAGGGCCTGAGAACTTGCATTTCTAACAAGTTTCCAGGTCCTGCTGCTGCTGCTCCTATTCCAGGGAACCACAATTTAAGATCCTATCATGTGGTTACGTTCCATGTCCAGATCCCACTTCTGACACCTGGGTTATCTGAACCCTGGACACTCAAGATGCATGCAGATGGCAGCAGGTCTCCTCTGAACATGAGAGTCAACCCCCTGCTTGAAGACAACATGCTTGGCCAGTAAGCGTGTGGCTAGTGTATCACACCAGGTAGATTTACAGCAATGCGTCCTCTCCATCGCGGACTCTCCCTGAGCAGTAGACTTGTGCAACATTTCCCCACACCTCTTGTCGAAGACAAACCCTAGGCTTGGCTCCCCCGGGTGTACCCAAGAACTGACAGCTGGGCTGTACTTAGAGGGCAGTGGGAAGAGGTCAGTCACAAAGGGGACACATTGTGCTGCAGCTCATCCCCCTCCCCCCTTGTGGTTGGATGCACTTCTACCCAGTTGGGTCAGCTAATTGTGAGGGGCAGTGCTCTTCTTCCCTCCCTCCCAGGGCTGTACCTGAGTGAAGTTGTCCAGGGCCTTGTGCAGGTTGGCATGCATGCCTGTGGGGGGCTCGTTGGTGATCTTAATGGAGTTCTCCAGGATGCCCTGTGGGATGATGTGGCCCTCAGGGGAGGGCGCAGGCTCCGCACTTATGAAGACCCTCAGTTCTGGGTGGCTGTTCTCACTGTGCTCTGCCAGCTTCTTCTCCAGAGTGCCGAGCCACTTGGCCACCAGGTGGATGTTCTAGTGGGAAGGAAGACCCCCCCCCCCCCAGTGCAGGCATCTACTTAGTTTCGTTAGTGGCAGACAGTTTCAGCAAGGTAGCTGCAGGAGGGACGTGGCCTTCTCTTCAAATAAAGCTCATCACAGCAGGTACCTTTGGGTTCCCAGTGATGAGACCTGCCAGTATCTTGCGGTTGGACCCTATCTCTTGTTCTCCCAAGTCTCTCGAGCACACAGTTGTTACACTTGACTCCTGTAGGGCTTCTTAAAACAAAGATTCCTGGGTCTAGGGTGGGGCCTAAGAATCTGCATTTTTAACAAGTCCCAGGCACTGTCCAAGATGCTGGTGTGTGGGCCATACTTGAAGAGTCAAACACACCATGCAGACACCCCAAATCCAGATCCCCATGCCTGGATGACGGAACCCTGGATACTCAAAACTGGGGCCCGTGGACCAGCAATGTGGGGACTACCTGGGCCCAGTTTAGAGATGCAGACTCTTTGACCCTACCCAGATTTCCTGATTCAATGCATTTTAATAGGATCCTTCAGTGATTTATATGTGTGTTGAAATTTGACAAGCACTGATTTAAACTTCTAGCTGGCTCTCTTGAGTCCTCTCTCCAAACCATTCTGTTCATTGTTGCCAAACTTATCTTCCTACAACAAACGGAGGCATTACTGCTCAGACACTGGGAAGGCTTCCTACTCCAAGCCCAGGTACCTCTGTCTCGTCTCTGAGCCCATTTCCCCACACCCCAACCTCCCCGTGATTCCTATCTATCTGTCTCTCTGTCCAAACCTACATTTATTTCTCAACAATACTCTGCAGAATGCACCATTCACTTTGGCAAGGACTGCTTCTTTTGCCATATGTTTCATTATGATGGACAGATAAAAAGCTCCTCGATAAATCTTTGAGGAAGCCTGCTCACAGAGCCTTAAGTACACTGATCAGCACTGAGCACAGTACTTGGCCACAGCAATCTGGTCTCTGGGTGCTTGCTGCTTTCTCTTCTATAAAAGGAGAAATAAAAGTAATATTGGCCATACTTATTTCACGGGGTTGCTGCAAATAACCAAAGGTAATGGATTTGCAAGGGCTTTGCAGACTGTAAAATGCTATGTAAGCGTTAGGAGTGGCTGTTGAAATGAACATTTGTTAAGGAATTCATTTATAATCACTCTGTGGGAGCCACGTCTTCAGTGGGCTGCCTGGAAAGTCAGGGCTCTGTTAGCGGGGTGGTGCTATCTCTTCTCTTGCGTTTCTGGAAAAAGAGTCCCGGGAAAAGGCAGGTTCGAGAGAATGACAGGAAAATGGAGGACGAAGGTCCCAAACCCTGGGTGGCTGTTCTCAGATGTGGCCCAGTGACTGGCTGGGATACAGACGAAGTTCTAGGTAATCAAAAACCGGGATGGGATGGGAGTGACCTTTCTTGCTTTGTTTGTTTTTCCTTGCATTGATTTCTTCATCGATTCTGTTCCCCAGCAGGCTTTTGTTGGGTGTTTACTCTGTTCGTGGTGTAGGTGGTGTGCTGGGTGCGGGAAGGGGACTAAGGAGCAGGCCTCTCCTTAAGGAAACGTAGCAAAGGACACAGTCATAACCTAAGTCACTGCAGCACAGCCAGGGCACCCTAACGGAGGTTGCTGTAGGCCATTTAGAGGAAAAGAGACGTGGGCCACTTGCTTTGCCCCAGCCCCAGCTGCCCTGCAAGTCACATAAAGCAGGGACATGGGGTGGTCAGTGAAGTTACCAGTGACATGTGTGCTGTTGTAGTCATGCGTGTAATGGAGAACGCAGAGGACAGCAGAAGGGCACAGCAGTGGGAGGTTCTGTGCTACGTGTGGGAAGAGGTCAGCCCGTGAACAAGACCCAGCTTCCGAGGTCTTCAGCTGGATACCCCCTCCCTGAGCAGGTGCCCAACAGGAATGTCAGTGGAGCTATTAAACTAGAGAGAGTGGCAGAGGCCTGCAAGGGGCGAGGAGTCGTGGGGAGGGGTGAGGATGTGAGGACCATGGAAGAGGGAAGGAGAGAAGATCATGCAGGGAGACGGGCAAGGGTGTGGAAGGACAGGAAGGAGAGGGGAAGAGAGGACGGAGGAGCCCTGCGATGGTTATGTGAGGTCCAGATGGGTGTGACCCCGATCAGGGCAGAGGGGGCCGTACCTGCAGAATAACCCAGTGACCCTTCTTAGCAGCCAGGTCCAGCGCAGCCTCCGCCACTACCTCCTGTCCTTGTCCCAGAGACACGTTGTGGAAGTTCCTGTTGTTGAAGGTGTATCCGAGCTTTTTACCTGAAAGGGGTATGGAGTTGTCCTTATTACCTCTCGTGTCCACGATCTGTGTTGGCCTGTGCTCATAAGGAGATGCCCGTCTCCACATCATCCTCCAACACAGGTGTACCTGAACCCACGAGCTGCGCACGTGAACCCTCTTCCTTTCAGGAGTATGTTGTGGGGTGGGGGATACATCTTCCAGCTTTGTGCTCCCAAACCAAAGGAGGCACTCGTTTGGGCTTCAACCCTCCTCCCTCACTAAATCCCCAAGGATGAGCACAAGTGCTGATGCCCTTCTGTGCAGCTTCCATCTGAAGCCTGGGCATCGGCCCACTACCCTAGAGGCCGAGATGGCCCCCAGATGAGCAAGCATGTGGGTTTGGTTCTTTCTGACTTGTTTTGTCCTCTGAATATGTATTGTACCCCCCAAACTCTACTGGGAGGTGTGGTTGGTAGAGGCAGGACTCAGGTAGTTCTGGCTTCCTGGACTCTTATTACCCCCCACCCTCTATTTTTCCCAACAAACAGAGATGTTTTATCTCACCATTATGCATGAGTGGGAGCAAAGAGAAGCAGAAGGTAAGACAAGAAAGGGCTTGGCTGTTCAGGTGTAGATGTTCTGCATCCTGGGAGGGGTGGCTGGTATTGGGGATGCAGCAAGGGAGCTGCTACAGCAACACACATCACAACCATCTCACTGGGTGTTCTGCATGCCCAGGAAAAACTTTACCCAATGCAATTAACCTTAATATAGAGACCAGCCCTCCTTGGACATCAGCTATGAGCCCCTTACAATAAAGTTTAGAGAAGTTACATATTATTCTTTAGACAAAGGATCATAAAAGTGTATGCTACCATGAAGGAATCGTCGAGCAATTTTTCTCTAGGAAAATAAAGTACAGGAGGGAAAAGAGAAGAAATAGAAGGATAGAAAAAAGATAAAAAATATGTCCTTAAACGTTTCTTTTCACAGGAACTGAAATTGAAAATGCAATTCGATACCTGTGCAAGAAAATTGAAACAAAGCTGTCAATACTGGATATTTCTTTTAAACACAAGAAAAGGTACAGAGTATCCTTTGCAACTCTGTATAAGACAAAGTGAGATGACTTTTTGTAGCGAGGAAGAGTTATTAGAGATTCAATTGAGATGAACCCAAGAAACACCCTTATTAAACTATAAATCCTTACTGGCAATAGATCTGATGTCAGCTTTGGAAACTGCAATATAAACAACTTATTCCAGAGAAAATACCAGGATAAATGCTGCCAGGATTATTAGATACTCTCAGTGAGGTTCCTACCCACAAAAGAGCCGATTTCTTTTCTTTGTCGGCGAGATGCAGGAGAAGAGGGCTCACTGAAGATTAGTTTGCAAACTGGGACTGCAAAGACTGTCCGGGGCAGAGTCTGGCTTGCTCAGGCTGGGATCAGCTTGCATTAGTCTAGGCTTGAGGTCTAGTCTAGTCTAGGCTGATGATGAGGCTGACGTGGAGATGTTGAGAAAGGGGAAGTGTTGATGGGACTTACAAGGACTGAACGCTCAGCCCTGTGATGTGCCAGGGCAACCTTGTGGGGTCCTTCCATTTCAACCCTGAGGTTCTCGGGATGCCCTGCCAGGTCATCAGCGAGCCCCTCTCACCAGCCACGTCCTCTTGGGTTCTCACCTTCATGCTGTTTTGCACCCTGGCTTCCATGCCCCCCACTCCCGCTACCTTTAACTCATCTTTCCTTTTCTGATCTTCTTTCCCACTCTCCACCACCAGCATGGTGCCCATTGTAAACCTCCTTCCACACCTCCCAAGTATGCTTCCTTGACCTCCTGTCTCTAAGGACATGGCACCTTCCGTGGCCCTCTCCCGAACTCCACGTACCTGTGGGGCTGGGGGGAAGGGGAATGTTTTTCTAGCTGACTCTTGCCACTTGCAGGTTATTTCTTCCCATCCCTGTCTGAAACCCCCTTTTCTTTTAAAGCATGTGCCACCTGGCTATATTATCTACTAACTTCTAGGTTCTCTGCCTTCCACCAACTTCCCAGTGAGATTCATTTCTATTAGGCTCTATGGAACTGGGTTCAAAATCTTGCGTACGTCCCATTTCATCATTTTTCAGGTAAACCTCAATGTCACAATGGAGGACTCAGGCAACCTCCAGCCTCATGCTTCATCATCTTCAAAGAACTGAACTCTATTCACTCTGTTACCCATTCCCTGTGGCTGCACCAGGACTTCACTATCATGGAGAACTGTCCCCCGTCAGACGCATTCTTCATTCACATCTACTCCTATCCCTTTCTACTTTCCAGGCTGTTCACTCTGTTTCTCGCTCCTTACCTGTTATTCTACCTGTGAAATGTCCAGTCCATTGGCTCTTCTATTTTTTCTAATCTTCACTTTTACTTCTTTCTTATTTTAATATGGATTCAAGAATCCTTAATCTTAATGCTGATCTTACAAAATCCTCAACTCCGGCGCCCTTTCTACTTCTGCACCACCCAACGTTTGCTGAAGTCTCCATCTTGGATGAATTAACAAGAGAGGATGGGAAAGAAACATTCAGTGAATTGGAACCACCCCAAGTTCATGATTCGCACCCTCAGCGCTGTTTGGCAATCTTTCCGTATGCCCAGAAGTTGGCTGTACTGCCCATTCCCTTCTTCTTTTAAATTTCTCAGGAGGTCCCACCCTACTTACTCCCAGCAGCTTTCTTCACTCCTTGGGAAACATATGCCATGAAGCGGGAACCCCTTCAATTCCTTACCATTTTATCTGCATGCCTGCACATCCTCATCTCAATGGAAGAGGTGTCCTCCCTCTGCCTTTCACTCTTCTGTTCCCTAAATCCCATCTCTCTTGTATCATCAACCTTTATCTCCTTATTCACTCTCCCACTCCCTGGCACATGAACAAATGAGTCTCTCCCAATAGGAAAAGTAATATTTCACACCAATCTTGAAGCTGTTCACCAAGACTGCACTTTCTCCAAACCTAACCAAGATCCAATGGACTGTTGAAGAACAGAGAATAGGACCAGGAACAATGAGAAAGAGGCTGCATGCAAAGTGTTGATAATCTGACCACAGGAACACTAAATTGAAAACTGTTCCTTTGGACACACCGGGTAGCAGGTTTGCAAAAAAAATCTAAGTGAGTGGGGCATCTGGGTGGCTCAGTGGTTGAGCGTCTGCTTTTGGCTAGGTTGTGATCCCAGGGTCCTGGGATTGAATCCTGCATCGGGCCCAGGGAGCCTGCTTCTCCCTCTGTCTGTGTCTCTGCCTCTCTCTCTATGTCTCTCATGAGTGAATGAATGAATGAATGAATGAATAAGGAAATAATCTTTAAAAGAAATTTAAGTGAGCTCATAGTCCTGACCAGTACTTTGGAGAGAGAAAAAGGAAGGAGTGGAAGGCAAAGGTGGTAGATATGGCTTCTTCTTGATCACAACATGGAAATGACAGAATTATTTGTTAAAGCCAGATAACTGAACAAAGGAAGAAAGAGACAGAGCAAGATCAGGCTAGAGTCAAGTGAAAGACCAGAGAAGATCCCTGTGAGTTTGGGTGGAAAGGGGAGTCCTGGTTTGGGAAGGCCAAGGATGAAGCTGTGCTTCGAAAGGACACAAAAAAAGGAGTAAGCTGAACTGCCCTCAAAGATCAGAGGAATTATCATCTTCTTTCGAATGCCACACAATTCTACTGTACTTTTAACATTTCAAAGCCTTTTCACGTCCGAGACTTCATTTCTATCCTACAGGAGCCCTAGGAAGCAGGTATTATGGGTGATTGGGAAAAAAATGGATGATTGCTTTTAAAAGAAGCAAAGACGAGAATAAATGTGCAAATAAGGGAGTATGGCTCATTCAGGAAGGAGGTGATGAGGAAAGAGAGAAGGAGGGCTACATTAAAGCACTTAAAGGGATTAATCTGAGAAGGGAAGATGGAAAGTGTGGGGAGGGGGTGGATGGTGCTAGGTTTTGTGTTAAAACAGAAGCCAAGGAGAGTGGATGGAGCTTCCTCTTGCTCCCTGCCTTCTCCTCCTCCTCCTCCTCCAAAATTGTTGAAGAAGGGAAATCCTGAAGGAGACTAAGAGACACAAAGGTGCCAGAAAAGCAGAGATTCTTGATCAAGGGTCAGTGGATGAGCTTTAAGGACTAGAGAACTCCTAGGATCTTAGACAGAACTTTGTGGGTTCACTGCATCTGGGTTGGGGGGTGTTGGTGGAATGAAGATGAAGCAACAAATCTTTCATTTGACTCGCAGGTAGGTAGATAGGTTGATTCATTCATTCATTTGGCTCCACGCCCAGCTTAGATTCCATCACGGGGCTCGAACTCACAACCCTGAGATCAAGACCTGACCTGATATCAAGTCAGGTGCTTAACCGACTGACCCACCCAGGTACTTCTGACTCTCAGGTTTTAAAACCCTACTCAATATTAAGAACTGCATGTTGAAAATTAAGGATAAAGAAATGAAGGGGTTAACATAAATCACAAACTAAAAAATGGGACAGCCACGCTTTGTAAGAGTCTACGTGGAGTAAAACAGTGAACTGCCTGATACACAGACTCTGCCCAAGCATAGAGACAGTAATTTTAGTTAATAAGTTGGTGCTTGGGAGAGAGGGGAAAGTGTGAGTCAGTCATGTAGATTCCAGACTTGAGAAGAGGAGCCCATCAGGCAATCTGATTTGATTCAAGATGCAGAAAGCATGGCTGTCACCAGAGTATATGTTCTAAATGGGCAAATTAGAAAATAAATCAAGCCATCAAGAAGGCAAGAAGGAAGGGAAGGGAGAAAAGGAGGCACAGGTGCCTAAGTAATCTGTAGTTGATGAACAGCCATATTACCTTTGGTAAGGAAATATGTGTTAAGATTAATAATGTATTCAGAGACAAATAACCAATATAGATCAGGGAAGGGTCAGCATCCCTGAAATGACAGAAAGCCTTAAAGTACATGATGGAATAGATGGAGGTCAATTGGCAAAGAACAGCAGGAAATTGCTCATAAACAGTGTATATGAAAGCTTCCAAAAAGGAAGACACTGAATCAAAATGAGGGAACTAGATTTTGCCAACATGAAAGGAATAAAACCTTTGGAAGATGGGAGGAATATAGAACTCTATAAAAGGGTGAAAATCAGGAAAAACTCAGCTACGACAATTTTTAAGATGTTCATTTGTTAATTCACTCAACAAATATTTCCTGAGCACCTTTTCTCTGCTAGTTATGCTTCTGGGTACTGATTAAAAAAATGATAAGGACACGGTCCTTGACCTGAAGGACCTTAGTGACAAGCAGGTATGCAAGTATAAGTTAAATTATGAAAGAAGTATTTAATTAGAAGTGTATGGAATGCTCTGAGGCACATACATGTATAAGAGGGAACCAATGGTCTTACAGGGAGAAGGTCAGGAGAGGCTGGTACCCACAGGATGAGCAGGTCCTGGACTCTCGAATCATTGGGGGGAAATATTTCAGATCAAAGAAATCTCTTGTGAAAATGCCCTAGGTCAGGGAGGCTCATGGTGTGGCTGAGGATCTAAAGGGACTATGTGGCTTGAGTAGAGTGAGTGTGGGAGAAGCTAAGATCCAAGGCTTGGCAGAAAGGCCAGGTCATGTAGGCTACATAGATCATGTCAGTGGTACTGGACTTTACCTTAAGAACAATGGGAAGCCACTAGACAGTTTTAAGTAGGAGAGTGATACAACTGGATTTGAGATTTAGCAAGATGTTTTGGGTGCAGAGTGGCAAAAGAATGCAGGTAGGGGGAGAAAATTGGGAAGTTGGGAGGCTACTGTGTCAGTCCAAATGAGATCACAGTGACTTACACCAGGGAGGCAACAATGCAGATAGAAACAACGAGACCAAAAAAAAAAAAAAAAAAAAAAAAAAAAAAAAAAAAAAAAAAAGAAACAACGAGACCAATCTGAAATGGATTTAGAAGGCAGAATTAATAGGACTAAATGTGGTGGGTGATAAAGGGAGGGTCTAAAGTTATTGATTCCAAGGTTTCAGGGATGAGCAACTTGGTGAATGGTAGAGGTAATTACCAAGAATAATAGAGCAAAAATTTCCGGAGATAAAGATATACCTTTTCCACTTAAAATGGCATGGTGAGTGCTGAGCAGATGTTCATTTATTTGTTAACTAACTCAACAAAGACCCACACCAACCAAACACAGCTCATGGTATTTCAGAACACAAGGTAGAGAGATGATCCTAAAGTTTCCAGATAACCAAAAAAGGAGGGAAAAACAGCATCCTACTGGCATGTGACCTCAACCCAACATGGCTTCTTGAAGACAGCCAAGCAATGTGGGCACATCCTGAGTAAAAACCATTTTGCACCTAGCAAAACTACTGAAAAAGTAGATGGGCAAAATTAAAACCCTTTTAGACACCCAAGGATTCAGAAATTCTACTTCCCATCATTCTTTTCTGGTGGTGCATGCTAGCAAAACTAGGGTGAAAATTGAAGATAAGAGACATAGGATCCAAAAATGATACTACTTAACTAGAATATAAAGAAAGCCCCAAGATGGCTAACGTGAAATTTATCTATTTCAGAGCAGAACATAAGTGGACTCTAGGTAGAACATTTTCAAGAAGGATAAAGTAGGTCCTAGTCAATACATACAATAAATAAGAAATGTGAAATATTAGTGATAATGGCAGAGGAGGCATTCATTTCTTCTCCCAAGAACAAGGAAAAGACATTCAGAAACTCCAGGAAAAACTAAAAGCTACATAAGAAAATCATTATCTAAATATGAAGCACAAAAAAAAATTAAAAAAAATAAATATGAAGCACACTGAAATTTGATATGACTTTGAAACTCCATACTGAGAACATTCTTCTTTATGAGAACATTCTTCTTTGAGAGACTCCTGAAGATAAAGACATTGGATCCATGAAGAAGGAAATGTAACCCTAGCATATTTATTTGCCTTTTCGGTGACTATAAGTGTATATCAATTATGACATAAATGCTATTGGTTTTCAAATATAGTTAACTTGTAGACTAGGCATGAATAAAATTAATGACAACAGAATAGAATGAATATATATTTATCCTTGCCTATGGAAAAAGTAAAGCACAGGTGATGCAAGTTGGAAAACTGAAGTCTCAGCTTACAGAGGGTGATGTCAAGTGAAATGATCTAGAATTCACAAAATAAAAAATGAAGTTTCACTAACACTGTTTAAGTTAACATAGCCAATAGAGGAAGTAAACCTTTTTTAAAGTTTTATTTACTTATTTATTTGTGAGAGAGAGAAAGCGCATGAGAGAGTTTGAGGGGAGGAGTAGAAGGAGAAGCAGGCTCCCCACTGAGCAGGGAGACCAACCTGGACTTGATCCCAGGATCATGACCTGAGCCAAAGGCAGATGCTTAACTGACTAAGCCACCCAGGTGCTTCTGCAAGGTTAGTTTAACTTCCAAAAATCAATTAATGTAATATGTCAACAGAATAAAGGACAAGATGATATCATCTCAATGGATACAGAAAAAGCATTTGACAAAATCCAACACCTTTTCATGATAAAGAAAAAAAAATTCAACAAACTAGAAGGCAACCTGGTGAAGGCAACCTGATTAATCTGATGAAGGGTAGCTATAAAAAACCCACAGCCAACATCACATTTAACAGTGAAGACTGAATGATTTTCCTCAAATATCTAGAACAGGCCAAGGATGTCCAAGATTGCCATTTCTACTTAGTAATGTGCTGGAAATTTTAGCCAGGTCAATTAGGCAAGAAAAAGAAAGAAAAAGGCACCCATACCAGAAAGGAAGAAGTGAAACTATTCATAGATCACATAAACTTGTATCTGCAAAAAACCTAAGGGATTTATGAAAATTATTGGAATAAACAAGTTCAGCAAGGTTGCAGGATAGAAGATCAATATACAAAAATATACAAAAATCACTAGGAGTGACTATTCCAAAAATGAAATGAAGGAAAGAATCCCACTTACAACAGAATCAAAAAGAACAAACCTCTCAGGAATAAATTTAAAGAAATGCAAGGGGATTAAGAGAACGCTTACTGTGATGAGCACTAAGCACTGTATAGAAATGCTGAATTGCTGTATTGTACACTTGAAACTAACATAACCCTGTATGTTAATCATACTTCAATTGAGAAAAAAGAAATGCAATACTTGTACACCCCAAACTATAAAATATCAATAAAAGAAACTAAAGAGATTAATAAATGGGAAGACATTTTATGCTGATGGATCAAAAGACTTAATACTGTTAAGATAATACTTCCTAGATTGATTTACAAGGAATATTATCCAGCCATAAAAAGGAATGACAATGATATATGCTACAGCTATAACATGGATGAACCTTGAAAATATGTTTTTTTAAGGATTTTATTTATTTGTTCGTGAGAGACACACAGAGAGAGGCAGAGACACAGGCAGAGAGAGAAGCAGTCTCCTTGCGGGGACCTGATGTGGGACTTGATCCCAGGACCCCAGGATCACGCCCTGAGCCGAAGGCAGATGCTCAACCACTGAGCCACCCAGGTGCCCCGAAACTTGAAAGTATTATGCTAAATGAAACATCAATGAAAGACCCTATAATATATGATTTTATTTATAGGAAGTGTCCAGAACAGGCAAATCTTTAGAGACAAAAAGTAAATTGGTGGTGGGTCAGGGAGGACACAGGATGGCATAGGAAATCTAGTTTTTTTGTTTTTGTTTTTTTCTGGGTTTTTTTTGGTGGTGCAGGGGTAGAGGGTGGGACTCAGAGAGACACAAATCTGCTAAAATTAGTTTGTGGTGGTAGTCACATAGCCCTGTGAAAATATTAGCAAGCTTTGAATCATGTACTTGAAATGGGTAAATTATATTGAATATGAATTACATCTCAATAAAGCTGTTAAAAAATGTGGCAGAAAGTAGACAGTCTTAGTGGGCGGTAATGGGGGTTAAATTCTTATTTTTTTATATCAGGGAATATAAATAGTTATCTAGAATTGAAAAATTTAAAACTAGTGATACAAAGGGCGCCTGGGTGGTATAGCTGGTTAGGCGTCCTATTTTTGGTTTCAGCTCATGACCGGAGGGTTGTAAGATGGAGCCCAGCATCAGGCTCCGTGCTAGGCATGAAGTTGGTTTGAGATTCTCTGCCCTCCCCCAATTGCTCATGCATGCTCTCTCTCTCTCTAGAGTAAATAAATCTTAAAAAAAAAAAAAAAACTAGTGATAATAAGATTAGTAGGAAATAGAGAAGCAACTACCAGGACTAAATTCAGAAATTGGCAAAAACAACCCTCCAAAACCCAAAGAACAAATGTCTGGAAAGGGGATAGGTTGGGAGGGTGCAGCTGGGCCAAGAACTGTTGCTTCTCATTTATAATTATTATCCATATTTTAAAAATATGCAAGTGTCACTTGAAATTACTAGGAGACTACAAAAATATACATAAAATTAGTAAAGAAGATAATTCTTTCCCCCCTATAGATCTTATCCCTTCTTTCTTTTCTTTTTCTTTTTCTTTTTTTTTTTTTTTAAAGAGTGTGGAGCCCCGCATGGGGCTCAATCTCATGACCCTGAGGTCAGGACCTGAGCCAAAACCAAGAGCCGTGGGCTTAAATGACTGAGACACCCAGGTGCCCTAATCTTATCCATTCTTTAGGACTGACTCAGCTCATCTCAACTACCCCCCAAGCACTAGGCACAGGCTGTGGAGTCCTTCCACTGCATAATGGAGAGACTGCTCTTAGAGCTGTATTACCTGGGTTGGGCTCTAACCCATCAGGTCTTTTTTCTTTCTTTCTTTCTTTCTTTCTTTCTTTCTTTCTTTCTTTCTTTCTTTCTTTCTTTCTTTCTTTTTTACCCATCAGGTCTTTATGTAACTTTGCAAAATGTCATTTTGCCAGTGTTATAAGTTTTGATTAGCCATTCATTCGCTCATTCCTCCATTTAATGTCTATATTTCTTGAGTACCCATCCCAGAGCTAGGAACTGGGGATACTCTGATAAAAAGATACCTGATTCCAAGGAAGCTCTCACTCTCTTAAGAAGACACAGTAGTCACTAGACAATTACAAAGTGATGGACATAAAGAAGGGCATTCTAGGAGCACATGGGAGAGGAGCCTAGAATCTTGGAGGTCAACAGGGCTTCCTGGATGTGGTGACACTGAAATCGGTATCTGAAGGATGAATAGAGGCTAGCCTGGTGAAGGGGATTCAGGAGGAGACATAGCAGGCTTGGGAGAATGGTTGCCATTTAGAAGGCAAAAGAGAGGATTAGGGGAATATAGGCAGAATAATAGACCCCCAAAGACGTCCATGTCTTACCCTTGGGACTTGTGAACATATGACTTTACAGGGCAAAGGGGACTCTGCAATGTGAGTAAATATAGGGCCTCAAGATGGGGACGTTATCCTGGATTATCTCAGTGTGCCCAATATAATCACAGGAGTCTTTCTAAGAAAAGAGGGAGGCAATAAGACCCATTTATGATTTCTTATCTCCAGAACGGTACAATACCAAGTTTGTGTTCTTTCAAGCCTCCAGATTTGTGGTAAACCATAATAATGGAAAGAAGGCTGGAGAAATAGGGAGGGGCGGGAGGATGAAGGTCCCTGTGAGACACAGTAAGGAGTTTGGACTTTATTTTTAGGGCAGTAGGAGCCTTGAAAGGTCATACTTGTGTTTCAGAAAGATCGCTTCAGCCAAAGTAAGGGGGAGAGGGTGGGTGGGCAGGCAGGTGGCAGGACAAGGTCTCCTCATGAATGTGCGAGTGTGGACTCTTCCCTGTACCCCTCTGAATGGTCCTTTCTCTGATGATGATCCCTGGTGTTGGTTCAGCAATGACCCTGACTTCTCTATGTCAGTAAATACCAAGCCCTGCATGCTGAACTTTGACCCAAGAAAAGAGAGACCAATGGACACAAAGAGTGACCATTCATGGTGCAGTCTCAGCTCCCAGAGGAATTTTTCTCACCGTGATTTTCCACATCCTTCAGGGGGTCCACCCCTGGAGACAGGATAAAAAACATGGGTGTGGCTGGTCCTGATTCCTCAAACGAGGTCACAAAGTCTGGTGCTCTTCCTGCCACATATTTGCTACCCAACTTCTCCTCAACAAAATCTCTGTGGGAAAAGTACATGCACATGTATCAATCACAAAACCACAACGCTTGAGAAATGGGGGCCTACAGAGATGGAGGGATGCACTCAAGGTCATGGCCTTGGTAGGTAGTTACAGAGCTGGGGCCAACTTCCGTTCCTGGGTTGTTAGGTCCACACTTAGCACCTGTGTCACTAATGCTGGCCTGCTGTCCTAGGTCAGGGGTCGTTCTGAATCCCCATCCAACTATGCCACTCCTCTGTGAAGCCTGCGTGTCCTGTCACATGACCATCATCCACCAGAAGAATGCCAGGATCAATGCTTTCTGAAAGTGCGCAGGCAGCTAAATCCTCCATGCTCCATATCCCTGTGGTGTTCCTTCCCTACTCAGGATTTAAGGCCTCCTGCCCTCCTATGCTCTCGCACCCTCATATTCATCTTATCCCACTTACCAACGTTCCTTTCCAAACTCTTCCATCTTCCATGTTATGCCAACTTTGCAGCTGCAACCTCTTATTGATCACCTGGCCCAACTCTTGGCTCTAACTCTTCCCCAAGGACACAGTTCTCTCTGTTATCTCTTCAGCTGATTTTTGGTATTTTTTAAAAAATCATCCCTTTACTCAGGGTGCTTGGGTAGCTCCATTAAACATCTGATTCTTAATTTTGGCTCAAGTAATGTTCTCTTAAGATTTTCTCTCTTCCCCTCTCCCTCTGCCTCTTACCTCCTTTCCTGCATGCACTCTCTCTCAAAAAAATTAAAATAAATAAAATATAACCATCCCCTTACTTTCTTTCACTTCTTTCCTATCCAGTATAGACTCCTATCCAGTAACCTTAAAAAAATGAAAAACAACTTCTTAAGGGACAGCTGACATGCCATAAAACCTATTTTAAGTATACTTTTCAATAATTTTTGATAAATTTACTGAATTGCACAGCCTTCACCATAATCTGGTTTCAGAACACTTTCATCATGCCAATCAGATTACTCCTGCCTACTTCAAGAATTCCTGTTCCTACCATCCAGCCCCAGGCAGTGACTAATCTGCTCTGTCTCTACAGATTGTATGACCTATGACTTCCAGTTATTATCTCCCCAATATCTTCCTCTCCCCTTGCTTAACTCCTGCCCCCACATGCCAACTTGAACTGAGCTATGCTCTGGACCAACTTAACTCTAAATCTACACTTGGGCTGTTGATGTTGCTGTGGAGAACCATCCTATGGTGAAGACTGGTACCATTATAAACACAGGATCTTAACTAGGTGGGATCTGGTTGGCCTTCTCTCCCACTTGTCACAGATTCTATTTAAAACTCTGCATTTTCCTCCAGTCTCCAACCCTGCCACCTCCTCTTGCACATGGCACAAGATGACCATGCTTCCTCAGAGAAAATAGAAGTCATCACATAAAGTCCTCCTCAATTTTCTGTCATCCTTTTACCACCTCAGCTATAGCCACAGCTCTTTCTCTCTCCTTTCTTTGTGGTTGGAGAGATGTTATTCCTCCTATGGATGACCCTTCCATTCATTATCTGGGTACCATCATCTCCCACCACTTCAGGTGTGACCAGCATCCTTCTCAATGCTGATATCGATGAGCACTTTTCCCCCAAATCATCTACTTAGATACTAAGAAAATACATGACAAACACAGAGCAATAGGCCTTATGGGATTTGTGATGTTGGTACAAATGCTCCTGTTACTATGAACACATGATCTTTGAGCTCAGTTCTGCTAATCAGGCCATGCTGAGACTGCCCCATGCACACTCAGGGGCTCCCCACTATCCTGTGTCCCGTACCGAATGGCGTAGGTCATCCGGTCTGATCGCATGGCTCTCATCATGCAGAGGCGCTGCAGGGCTGTCTTGTTCTTCCACTCCTGTGGAAACTTCTCCTTCTCAGGACATTCCGATTCCACAAACTTTTTCCAGCTCTTGGCAGATCCCTCAATGTCCCGATCCAGGTTATAGAACCCTTCCATTGATGAAAGTGCCTGAGAAATTTTAGAGAATCTTGTTTTGAAATGGAGTTTATCCAGAAAGCTATCATTTTCATTGCATTTGGTGGGGGGGGGGGTGTTCAAGGAACAAGATAACAGTATGGATAGGATTCTGTCTCCTTCATACTCTTGTCTGGAATCTTGGATCTTTCCCCCAGCTAAATTCAAGGAAGTAGAAGGGTATTGATTGTTACCTTCAGCAAATTGCACCACTAATGTGCAAGATTTAGCAAATAAAGTGTTTAGATTATTAGTAGCAGCAGAAATTGAGCAGCACCTGCCTGCAGGGCATTGAATGGAAGGAGGGACAAGAAGGGTTGCCATGAATTTTCTGGTCATGGAGCCCAGACATTTTAAATCTCTGACTCCTTCCTTTCATCTCAGTACTCATTCTGCTGGCAACTCCTGTCAAGATCTCTCTCGAGGTGTCCTTAGAATCATTGACTTTGTGTTAATGCCAATGCTAAAATTTACATGAGTTGCCTGTTTCCAGAAGAATAAAGCCCAAATGCATAACTTAGTAATCAGATGTCTTCATTTAGGAATTCCTTCCAAACCAGCCAATGAATCGGGTATCTTGCTTCCCTTCTACTCTGTCCAAGAGCATCTGTGGCCAATCCTAGAACTGTGCCAGACTCAATTCTAATTCAGCTCTGGGTTTGTGCTGCTTTCACCATCAAGAGGTCCTCATTCTTTCTTCCCCCAAATTCCACTCCTTCCTTTTCTTGTACTGGTCATTAGTATGTGTTAAGGCCCCAGAGGGTGTTAGAGTCCTGTTCATAATCAGCACCCTCTCTCAGGCTCATCCTCTTTAGCCTAGAATACAGAGCCTTCCCATCCTCCTTGTGGGCTACTTGGAACTATTTATAGAGTGGATCTCTTTAATAAAGGGTCTGACTCAATTTTTAGATGTTTGATTGCTGACAGCTTTAAAGTTTTATCCTTCTCTCTTCCTTTTCTGTTCCACATCTAGGCAAGCTGATAAATGAGTGTTGGCACTCCCTCCTCTGGTGCTGGAGGAAAGTTGTACCATGCAAGCCCTTGGGAATACTCACCCTGGCCCCAAACTTATACTACCAAAAAACTCCAAGGTGGTCTCCTTCCCTGGCTCTCTCAAGCGATTTTTAGACTGCTTGGGAGCTCCCTTGCTTTCTTGGAAAGACTCATTATGTGAGTAATAAACCTTTAATATTCTCTTGGTATGTGTGGCATCATCAATCTTGACATCAGAACTAAATTTTAATGGGGGTTCATCCCATCGCCTGTCTTCAGAATGCTCGCATAAACATTAGTCACTTGGACATGTACCTGCAATCTCTCCATTACTACTCAACTCTGCTTGAGTGTTTGGTCTCTTCAATGAGATGAAAAGCTAGACTATGTCCAAAGCACCTACCACAGTGCCATGAATTTTAAGTATCCTAATAGATTCTTGTTATTTGAATTCATCCATCCATCCATCCATCCATCCATCCATCCATTCATTCATTCATTCAACATTTATTGAATGTCTACTACATGCCAGGTACTTGGCAATACAAATGAAAACCAAAAAAGACACATGCTTTCAAGGTGCTAGCAATCCTAAGTTAAGGAGAAAGAGGAGATGAGGGAGGCCTTAGTGGGTATGTAGAATTCTGCTGGGCAGAGACAGAGGTAAAGAGAAGGGAAGGGCATTTTGTAGGGTGGGATCAACAAGAGTTGAAGTCTGGAAAGAGAAGAGTGTAGGACATGCCAGAGAGCAGTGTGACTGTAGGAGAGGAGTCCTCCGGGTAAACAGGGGCAGAGAGAATTGGTGAAGGACACATCCTTAACCTGGCTTGCCTAGGCTCGTTTCCCATGTGGATGAACCCATGTCTTGCCTTTACTTGCTCTTTCACAAGAAGTCCATGGCCCCCCAACTTCACTCTGGCCACTTTGCAAAGGATATGCATCACTCCTACTGAGAAGTGGGGAGGAGCCGGATGTAGGATGGAGGAGCGAGTGCCAAGAGTTGAAGGTTCTGGTCTCTGCACCCCCTCTTAGGAGCCTCTTGTGACTCAGAGACTGTTTTTAAACCTTTGTGGCCTTTGATTTTCTCATTTGGAAAATGAGGCCAAGCAATCCTTGTCTGCATAGCGCATATTCTAATGCAGATACAGTGCTTTGAAGACTATAAAGCCCTCCCTGGTGCTTTCTTGGGGTTCCTACAGTTATTCAATTGCAATTGCTGGTTTACAATCCTGCCAGTCACTTCCCACAAGACTGTGAGTTCCCTGCGGGCAAGAACTTTCTTAGGTGTCTTTGTATGCCTCAGGCTTTGCAGGCTGCCTGGCACTTAGAACGTGCTCAATTAATAAAGTTTGACATCTGCGTGGCCAGCAGGAGGGCTCTTGACAGGCTGAGAGAAGCTGCTGCTGCTGTAATTACTTCTCTCTGGGCTGAGGAACTGGCTCCCCATCTTCTTCCCAGCCTGTATCACCATTACCCCTTCTGCAGGCCCATTACCCCCTCTGGTGACACCACAAAACAGAGCAAATGACGCTCTGATGAGTGTTCCCAGCTGCCACAACTTGGGTCTGGGACACACTTTCTTAAAGCTCTGGGTTGAACACAATTGCAACATTTAATCTTCCAAATGAGGGAGAGGGATTTCTAGCCTTCTAATAAGCTAAGTGGAAATGACTAATTAACCTAATTACATTGGACTGCGTAGCAAAATACAACTGTGCGAAATTGGCATCCAGAGTGGTGGTGAGAGGTCCTTTTCAGAGGCTGACAGTGGCGTGCATCACAGATGAGATTTTTGTAATGAAGAAAGAGCATGCCTATTACCTTCAAGTTCAGCATTTGATGAGACTTTAAAAACAAAAATCCTTACAAAGGATAAGAATAAAAGCAATATTTTATCATAAAATTTCACTTATTACCTGCTTGTTAATTCCTTTGGGGGAAACATGGCAATCAACCTTCCTCATCAGATATAATTAAAAGAAAACCCATTTTTTTTTATCATGTCCTATTCAATCGTATTTGTTAATTTAGGCTAGAATCCAACCGAACACTTAAAATGAGCATTTATCAAAGGCTTCAGCGATGTGCTCTACACACTGTATTTTGTTTCAGCTGCTCACATCCAGTCCTGTGCTTGAGTTGGACGGGTCTGGACTTGGCCTCTCCACATAACACAACTCACAGAAAGAGAGAAAGCTTCATGCATTTGTAAAAGCCTTTGAATAGCCAGATGAGCCTCGCCCACAAAACCAATCAGAAAAAGCAAAGTAAAGCAAAGCAAAGCAAACAATATGTTTTGTGCAAAGAGAAATGGAACTCGGTGGCATAGTAGCTTTTGAGTGGAGTAACGTAAAATGAAAACAGTAGGGAGCGTCTTGGAATCATTTATCCTTTATGACTTTTGCTGCAGAGTGCTTTGTGGGGAAAAATAGAGAAAGGCAACTGGACTTGATCCAAACTCACAATTCCTCAACGTATTTCCTTCAGTGGACAAATTCCATCAGGCACAACGCAACCAAGGTGTACATATACCCCATGACTGCATAATTAATAAACATAACTCTTCTGGGGTGAGTTGTGTTCCCCTAACTTCCCATACCTGTGGATGTAATCTTATATTTGGAGATAGGGTCTTTGCAGGTGCAATCCACGTAACATGAGGTCACTAGAGTGGGCCCTAAGCCATCATGACTGGTGTTCTTATAAGGAGGGAAGATGCAAAGACACATAGAGGGATCACAAACCAAGGAATACCTTCCCACTGGAAGTGGGAAGAGGCAGTGGAGGATCCTCCCCTAAAGGCTCTGGAGGGAGAATGACCCTGCTGACACCTTAATTTCAGACTTCCAGACTCCAGAACTGTGAGAGTACCCAGCCTGTTGTTTCTGTCATGGCAGCTGTAGGAAACCAGTACAGTAGCCACAACCACTACTGCAATCCTCTACTGTCTCTTTGATGGAAACCTGTGAGGTGGGTATGATGACTGCTATTTTGCAGGTAAGGAAAAAAAAAGTTCAGAGGAATAAGATAATATGCCAGAGGCCACACACACTCAGACTTGAATGTGAACCCAGGAATGTCTGACTCCAGAGCCTGTGTTAACCAGTCCACCATTGCTCCAGTTCTGCAAAAGGGCTCCCTCAGAACTGATTTCCAGAACTGATTTTCTGTAAGGTCATTGGACTATGTATGAGTCACTCTTCTCAACTCTAGGTAGTCAATGAGCAAATGAACTATGGCTCATGTGACTGAAGAACTGCATTTTTTAAATTGCACTTAATTGTAATTATTTTAAAATTTAGATTTAGAAACTGGAACTTGCTTTAGCAACTGGAAAACTTTTAAGTATGTTTGGAGCGACTGAGGTATATGAATCAATGATTTTAAATCTAGGTTTTATGAAACCTAAATACATATCAAATAGGTTTTTTTTTTTAAGATTTTATTTATTTATTTATTTTTTGTTTTTGACTGTGTCCCAGTAAAACTTTATTTATGAAAACAGGGAGGTGGGCCAGATTTGGCCCATGGCTTACAATTGGCTCTCTGATGTATGCGGATTTCTTTATATATATATATATTTCTTTTTTATAAATTTATTTTATTGGTGTTCAATTTGCAAACATATAGAATAACACGCAGTGCTCATCCCATCAAGTGCCCCCTCAGTGCCTGTTACCCAGTCATCCCCACCCCCCGCCCACCTCCCCTTCCACCACCCCTAGTTCGTTTCCCAGATTTAGGAGTCTCTCATGTTCTGTCTCCCTCTCTGACATTTCCCACTCATTTTTTCTCCCTTCCCCTTTATTCCCTTTCACTATTTTTTATATTCCCCAAATGAATGAGACCATATAAAGATTTTATTTTTAAGCAATCTCTACACCCAAGGTGGGGCTCAGATTCACAATCCTGAGATCAAGAGTCACGTGCTCTACTGACTGAGCCAGTCAGGCTCCCCTTGAGAATTTCTGATGAAAATTCAACATCTGAACTGAAATGAACTATTAGTATAAAAAATACACATAGGAATTCAAATACAAAAATATAAAATATATCATTAATAATTTTTATAATAATTAGATATGAAATGGTAATTTGGCTACCCTACGTTAAAGAAAATACATTATTAAAATTAATTTATTTCTTTTTACATTTTTCAATGTGGCTACCAGAAGATTTTAAATTACATATGTGACAGGCACTATATTTCTTTTGGACAGTGCTACTCTAGAGTATATCAATTCATTCAGATCCTATGTAGCTTAGGAGAGTTAATGGTTTTCTACACATCTCCACAAATCTCTGCCTTTGTTATAGTTTTTCTTAGGCATTTTGGAACTTTGTTATTTTGGTTGTTATTGTGAAAGGAGTTCTTCCTTATTTCTTTTCCGATATATTGTTCCTCTTCTTACTTGCCAGATAGGGTCCAGAATGACAAATGCAGTTAATAAATGAAAGTCAAATCACACCTTTATATTTTGGCCAGGGATCAGCAAACTACGGCTTGTAGACCCAAATTGGCCCACCACCTGTGTTTGTAAATCAAGTTTTATTGGAACTCAGCCATTTCCATTTGCTTCTGTATTGTGTGTGACTTTGCCAGAGCTAAATAGTTGTGACACAGTCCGGCCCTCAAAACATAAATATTTACTGTGGGACCCTGTACAGGAAAAGTTTGATGAATCCTGATTTAGATACAGCCCCAAAGTTGCTTAAAAGATTAGCATCAGGCTCTGAAAAAGGAATTAGAAAAATATTTTGGGCAATGGCAGCATGAATAGAATTAGTCTTGAATTTCCTAAGATGGTCCCTTTGAAGAGAAGAGCATGCGTATAAATATTAAGTTCTGAGCTTCTGTTATAAAGTAAATCAAATTGAGTGGCTCTTAGGGGAATTATGCTCTCTGAACAAGCCAGTCTGCAAAGGTTACATGCTGTAGGATTCCATGTACATAACATCCTTGGGAGGATAAAATTATACAGAGAACCGATTAGTGGTTGCCAGGCATTAGGTGTTCGGGGAGGCAGCAGGTTGTTCTGATTATAAAGGGCAATATAAGGGATCCCTATAGTGGTGGAATTTTTGGTATCTTGACCAGAGTGGTGGTTACATAAATCTTCACATGTGAAAAACTAAACACACGTACATGCACACGCACACATAAAAACTAGTGATATCAGAGTAAGATTAGTAGATTGTATCAAAGGAAATTTCCTGGATAAGATGCTGCCTGATACAAATGCAAGATTTTATCACTGAGGGTCACAGGGTACAAGGGATAATTCTATTATTTATTATAACTGCATGGGAATTTATATTCTCTCAAAATTTAAAAAAAATTGGTAAGAAAATATAAGGAGGAAACGAACCAATCCTGTTACTTTAGACTCCATCCTCTGTTCTATGAACCATGTATAAAATGCAACAAACATGGAAGATCACGAACAGGTTTCATTTTGTGTAGATGCCAGTGCTCCCAAGGCACCAGCACCTGCTGCGTGTACTCATGCAGGTGTGGACTGACAGCTGCCCACGCGGACAGCAGGCCGGGGCTCTGCAGTGGGTGGTCACTTAGTGCTTGGCATCGTGTCACATTCCGTCAATGCAGGCATGCTCCCTCCAGAAAGAAGCTTATACTTTGTGATCTTTTCCTAGAATAATGTTCATAGGATCCCAAATAAACTAAGCTATACAACATGGCAGGAAAATGGGCTTTGCGTTCAATGAGAACAGATAACACCTACCTTCCAGGTGAACATGAGGATAAAACACATTTCTAAGGTGCTCAATAAATGTGAGCTAGTATTAACCACTGAGGATCCCAGGCTGGAATGCTTCCCCCACTTTGAAGCTGAGTTAGGACTCACCTGGACGTGCCTGAAGAGAGCTCTGGCATCTACCTGCTTCCTGGAGCCCCTCGCAGCACCCCCACGCCAGCCCCAGGGCCTCATGGAGGAGCCCACATTCCAGCCCTTTTGGCAGGTGAAAGGCAGCTCCACTGAGGTAGGGAAGCTTGTAGGATCTTACCATCCCTCCACATCCTGGAGAGGCAGAGCCCTCAACCCACACACACCTGCTCCTCTGCAGAGCCTTCCCAGTGGGCCCGGGAGGGGTGAGCTCTGCTGTGGGGAACCAGGTAAAGGCAGGCACCTATGTTGTTCCATGCTTGAACCCCCGAAGGGAGACCCGCTGACTTCCTGGGGACAAGTGTCAGTGGGAAAAACTCCAAGAGCTGAGAACTTGGCTTCTTTCTGGGGACCCTTTCTACTGACCTTGATGCTACCCCAGGCCTGATGGGAGAGGAAGCCCACGGGACTGGTGACGCCTGTCTGTCCTGGAGATCGAAGTAGGAAATCCAGCTCCGAAGCATCGATTTCCTGGTTCACGAGGAGGATCTGCAATGTGGAGGAGCGGTACCCGGTTTCTTTAGGTGTGGTAGTCACAGGGTTCTGGAGATCTTGGGGTTAGCACTCAGGGTAATTATTGCTACTTCGATTCCTGGAGCTTGCCCATCAGTTTCGGTTGTTAAAAGGGGGTAGAGTGGAAGAAAGTGCATATCCGTGCAAATCACTTCTGGGTGCATTTGTATTCGCTCCAAATATCAGGGTGACTTAAAATGCACACAGTCGGGGCACCTGGGTAGCTCAGTGGTTGAGCATCTGCCTTTGGCTCAGGTTGTGATCCTGGGCTCCCGGGATCGAGTCCACACTGGGCTACCTGTGAGGAGTCTGCTTCTCCCTCTGCCTCTCTCTGTGTCTCTCATGAATAAATAAATTAAATCTTTAAAAAAATGCACGCAGTGAATGACTAGGTACATTGGTTAGCAAGCATTTCATGTCAGTCCTAAATGCCATGGAGTATATCCCTGCAATCTAGTTGAGAAGATGACACATAGGAGAATGTCAAAGTCACATATGGATATACATAAAACAGAAATGCATAAGTGAATCAATAATGCCAAAGGGGTTCCAGAATGGAGTGGTTGGCAAGCTGGGGTGGGGAGATTCATTTGATTAAACTTTCTATGTGTGGTTTTGAATTGAGTGTCAGAGAAGCTAAAAGGTACGACTATCTAGGTAGGAAGGGAAGGTGCTCCAGGGAGGGGCCAAGGAATGGGCAGAGGCTTGGAGGGGAAAGTTAGTAAGGTGTGTGCAGGGGAGGGTAGAGTGTTCAGCTCGGCTGGAGCTAATGATTCACACTGAGAGGTTCTGGGGACATTGTCTTCCCCCTTTATTTTATTTATTTTTAAAAAGATTTTATTTATTCATGACACACACACACACACACACACACACAGAGGCAGAGGCACAGGCAGAGGGAGAAGCAGGCTCCACTCAGGGAGCCCAATGTGGGACTTGATCCCGGGACTCCAGGGTCACGCCCTGGACCAAAGGCAGGCGCTAAACTGCTGAACCACCCAGGGATCCCTGTCTTCTCCCTTTAAATGGTGTTTTGTGCTATGAGGTTACAGTATGGGAATGCTCACTAAGAAATAACAATTTGGAAAATTTGAGGAAAAGTCTCTAAAGGGGAAAAAGCCTATAAATAGCAGTCGAGGTGGAAAAACCCTGGTAAAATGAGCATAAAATATTTATGTTCTTCTCTCCAATCTTATATGGAGAGAAGAGCAAAAGCTAGAGTTGGAAGCTCCTTGGAGGCCTGGGGGCAATGAGTGGTAGGAGGGAAGATAGTTCATGCTGGAACTCAAGTTCTCTCTTTTTTTTTTAAGTAGGCTCTATGCCCAGCATGGAGACCAATGTGGAACTCGAACTCACGACCTTGAGATCAAAACCTGAGATCAAGAATCGGATGCTTAACTGACTGAGCCATCCAGGTGCCCCCCACCAAAATTAAGCAATCTCTGTGTCCAATTTGGGCTTGAACCCACAACCCCAAGATCAAGAGTTGCATGCTCTACTGACTCAGGTACCCCACATTCTTTCTATGATGCACACTCCTTTGGGCTGGAGAGGGAATACAGTGGTAAGGGGGGAACAAGCCACACTAACAGTCCCCCATGAATTCAGACTTTGGAACACACATAGGGAGTCAGCTCAGAAGTAATCACAGTCCATGTGGTGTTTACAATTGGAAGAGGCCTTAGAGATAATCTAGTGTATGCTCCTAATTAAATCATGGAAAAAATTCCCAATCCTAAATGATTAGAGGGATAAGTGCAAGAAAATAAGTTTTCGTGGCTTTTTGTTGTTGAGAATAGTGGAAGGTAAGGTTTTTAAAAAGTAATACTGGAAGCCCCTGCTGTACCTAGACCCTTGAGAATTAGAGTCCTTAAGGAACTTTTTCAAGGCAAAGGCTGCCATAGCTATGGAAAGACATTTGCAATTTCTTATTCCATGGGAAGTTTGGGACACTAAACTCGCATCTCTAAAGGTAAATAAATAATGAGGGATGCTGTAAATTTCTTATAGCATCTCAAAAAAATTTAGTTATTGGTATGACCATCGAGTTCCATCATTAGTGCCAGTTTGGATTGATGGGTAGTGGCTGCCGGAGGGCTATGCTAAGGCGGATCTTAGGTCATCCAAGGTAAATAAGAAGTACAAGAGTTGATGAGTCATGGCTGTCATGAGTGCGACAATGGCGAGGCAGCATGCATGCGCCATAGTGGACCTTCTTGTCCGATGCTCTGCTTAGAACCAAATAGTCTTCATATTCTCTGGCAAGCAATATGAAAAGAAGAAACTTTCTTTACGCCTGCTGTTTGGATACTGGAAAATGACCTCTTTTCTAGAAACGTCTTCAATGCACTTTTACCTGAAAGGTAAGCTGGGCAAGATAGGTCAGCTTATCGCACTCGAAGAGCCCACGGGTGGTGTACTGGTACACAGAGAAGGTGATGCTGTCTATCAGATTAGTCACGCGCTTCTTGAGGCTCTCATCTGGAGCAGCCTTCTCCACAGCTTTCTGGAAGACGATGCTGAATGCCTGGGGGCAGGAGGTTGGACACTGGTAATTAACACAGCTCTCTTGATATACAACTAGTAGACTTACCTGTGAAGAATATTGCAATCTGCCAGCCACAGACATGTTTTCCCAGCATATCCTGCCAAGAAGGGACTGTGGCAATAAGACAACATGTTATTAGCTCTCTTAGTTTGCTTATATGAATTATTATGTTGCAGGGAAGTGGGCAAAGCTATGGGGCATATTGACAAAGAGCCTACAGTTTTGACCAGTGAAAAGGAACTATCCAGTGGCCAAAATCATTAAATTAGATCCAGTATGTTTTGTTGGATAACAACCCTCAAAAAGCATAAACACAGCCAACAATAACCAGTTGGGATTAATGATCCTATCCAGTAAATTCCAGAATTCTTGATGGTAGAACCAAAATGTGTTGGACAAATTTGTTGTCCTAAAGAGACCCTTGTAAACATTGTAGGCACTCAGAATATTTTTAAATTAATTATTTTTCCTTTTAGGAATGATCAGAATCTTGCGTTTATTTTTTTAATCTTGCGTTAATTTTTTTCCTATTAACTGTGCAGTCATTTGAGAAGTCTGCTAACACATTTCTTATTTCTTGATAGACCCTTCCTGCAATCAGGGAGCAGGAAGCATAACCTGCTTTGGCTACATTTTCTTTTTTTTTTTTAACATAAAAAATATATTTTATTTATTTATTTGAGAGAGATAAGCAGGTTCCCCACTGAGCAGGGGAGGTGAAGCTTAATCTCAGAACCCTGAGATCATGACCTGAGCCGAAGGCAGACACCTAACCAACTGAGCCACCTAGGCGCCCCTTGGCCACATCTTCTAAATACTAAAGCTTTTGTATGAAATACAAATTTATATGAATCAATTTTTCATTATTTCAATCTTATATGGCATTTATAAAAATAAATACCAGGAATGCTGCATTTTGAATGTGATATGTATACAATGAATCATTAAAGACAATCAAAATCAAGATATAATTGGGCCTTTTCAATTCATGGCTGTGCAGATTTCCAGTCTTTTCTCTACTTTCCTTTGGTAGCTTCAAAAAGAAAAAATAAAAAGTCTTAGGTCTTTCTAACACCAGGTATTTGAACCTCAGTGGAAATCATATGAACTTTGTTGTCTCGATATTTCCTCATTTGCAAAATGGGGGGAAAATATGAATTCTATTTCATAGTTCCATGCTATTTCTCATAAGTGAAACCTTTGCAGGCTTCCTTCTTCATTCAGTTTTTTTTTTAAAGATTTATTTATTTATTCATTCAGAGAGAGCGAAGAGAGAGGCAGAGACACAGGCAGAGGGAGAAGCAGGCTCCCTGCAGGGAGCCCGATGTGGGACTCGATCCTGGGTCTCCAGGATCACACCCCAGGCTGCAGGCGGTGCTAAACCGCTGCGCCACCGGGGCTGCCCTCTTCATTCAGTTTTGATGATCAGAGCAACATCTTTGGACCACCCTCATCCCAATCCACTGGGATGTTTACCCGTACCTGGTAGGATGGGGGGATTGGAAGAACAGCTAGGTAGAGGCGGATCATGTCCCACAGCTCCATGCAGAGCAATTTGGGAACCTTTCATCTGCAGAGCAGGTCTGTAAAGACCACATGGGTAGCTTTCCTCTGGTGGTTAGAGTGGCTTTTTTCCCCCTAAAACTATCTTTATCCAAATGACAGCAATCAGTAAATAATTTCTAGTTACTAAGTTTAAACAAAGTGATTCACAAGTCAGGAAAAGATCTAAAGAAAATTTAAGGACCTAGGTACACTTAGCATTTTTTTTACACTCAGCTAACTTTGGCTTTCTTTTCCTTTCCATTCTCAAAGGGCCCTTGTCCTGCTCTTACTTCCAGCATCTGAAGAGCCTGGTGCTGTGCTGACCTCTGCTTCTACAACCCACTCCTGGGGTCTTCTGCTGTGCGCACAGTCTTATGCTGCCTCCAGCTACCCTTGATGCCTTTCTCCATCGCGCCTTGTGCCTTAGGTATGTTTCCTTTTTTTTTTTTTTAAGATTTTATTTATTTATTTATTCATGAAAGACAGAGAGAGAGAGAGAGAGAGGCAGAGACACAGGCAGAGGGAGAAGCAGGCTCCACGCAGGGAGCCTGACGTGGGACTCGATCCTGGGTCTCCAGGATCACACCCTGGGCTGAAGGCAGCACTAAACTGCTGAGCCACCCGGGCTGCCTGATATGTTTCATCTTGTCCTTTTTTTTTTTTTTATTTTTTTTTTTCATCTTGTCCTTTATCAGATTGTGGGCACCCTGGGGATGGAAGTCAGGCCTCAGCACCTTTCTTCTCTTCCCCAGAATCTAGCCCAGCTCTTCACCTGTGATGGGCACTGGAGAGATTTGTCAATGAATGCGTCCTACCTAGTGCCCTGGAGAGCTTAGGCAAATCATGAGAGATGCTCCAGACCAGGGATCTCAAACTCAAACTCCTCCAGGGGCCAGATGTGTAAGACCCAACAAGGAAGGGGTAGGGAACGTGGCAACATGGAGGTACACCACCATCTGGGAGCAGTCATCCCTCAGCTCCAGCAAATCCATGCCATGTGGAATGTGAGCTCAGGGCTGCCAGATCTTACAGACTATCAATGGAAGGCCAGATATCTGGTTTTATATGAAATCTCCTGACTTCAAGGAAGGTATATGAAAGCCCTCTGAAAATAGGCCAGGGGGCCTTCAGTTTGAGATCAGAGCTCTGTGCTCTTTGCTTCTATGTGATTCTTCCTTTCTCTGTCTCTCTGAGACATGTCATTCCTCCAGCTGTGTCCTTCCCACATAAGGCACAGGATGGAGGGAGCTGGGTCTTCCACCAGTCTGCAGGGAACACCAGAGAGGTGTGATCTTTCTTAGGACATCCTGAGCCCCTGGAAAGTGAAGTCTCATTAACCCTATTTTGGCTGAGGTTTGAAGAAGAATTATAATCACATGGGTTCCATCTTAACCATGTTATTCCAAACTTGTTCAAGACTGGCTCTTGAAGAGTTTTTGCTTGAGTAAAAGCAAAGAGACACATTGGAACATATTTGCACTCAAGACAATTTAGAAGACTGGGATGTGCAGCTCCTGCCGCATTGGGCCATCTGTGGTTTCCCTACTATGAGAACGCCTCTCCTTTCTCTGCCTAGAACAGCAGCTGTAAAATCCAACCTCAGACAAAAGCAAAGACCATGGAGACTCCTGTGGTTGGCTTTTCTTCAAATCACGCAAGGCTTCGAAGTGCACTCTTGTTTTGGTGCCTCTGAAGAGTGGCTCAGCGGTTTAGCGCTGCCTTCAGCCCAGGGTGTGATCCTGGAGACCTGGGATCGAGTCACAGGTCAGATTCCCTGCATGGAGCCTGCTTCTCCCTCTGCCTGTGTCTCTGCCTCTCTTGCTCTGTGTGTCTCTCATGAATAAGTAAATAAAATCTTAAAAAAAAATAGATCTGTTCTCAGTGATCAAGCTGGTTGGCAATTCTTAGTAACAGTATGGGGGCCCAAAATGCAACCCCCCCCCAAATAGCACTTCCAGTGATGAAACCAGCCTCTACTGGGATGCTTTTGCTGCAAAATTTACGTTTCAAAACACATATTTGCATGGGTTTCATTTTATTTCTTTTCAACTACTCTCAGTACTAGGGAGCGATCTTGCAGTTATTAGGCTTATCATGCTAACTTTCATATTGTTTAAAAATGTTTCATAATTCTTTCATCTGTTGAGAGAGGGAGAAAGAGAATCTTAAGCAGTTTCCACGCCCAGCTTGGAGCCCAATGCTGGGCTTGATCTCACGACCCTGAGATCGTGACCTGAGCCAAAATCAAGGTCAGACACTTAACTCACTAAGCCACCCAGGCACCTCCCAAACCATAAGATATTATAAACACTTTTTATGTAATCTGCGGAGACTCAGTTGAGGGAAGAGGACCCAGAAATGGTAAAATGGCATCTGCAATTGAATGGGCCCCAGGTCCTAGAGACCTTCTGATTTCTCACCTGCTCACCCCCATCTCCACACCTTGGCAAACCCCACATGGCAGTTTACCTTCACAGAATGAAGTGTGTGCTCTGAGTGTGTGTGTGTGTGTGTGTGTGTGTGTGTGTGTCCATCCTCTGTTAAGTCAAAGAGGTTGTTTAGAAATGCTCCCCTACCCCTAATGCCTCTTAGGGGCATTAGGTAAACTGTGGTCTTTTTGGGAACACCCTAGGGGAGAAAGATATACTTTTGACAATTCACTTAAAATTTACAGGGCTTTATTTTTTCATGAGTAAGTTAAGTTTAGTCAGCATTTACAATTTGCTAACGTCTTTGGTTCAGAAATATTTCAGCAAGCATAAAGCAGTAGCTTTGAGGATATTAGGATAATAAGAAAAGTCATTTAAGGTTGGACTGCTATTATTGCCTGCCATGGTCTTTATCCGGTATGAATGACATGCACATTTGATCATCCCTCTATCATATGTTAAGGTCTTTGGCAGCAGGGGTCACTTCTGATATTTCTTGGTCCCCTTCCTTGCATTCAGTAAGCTCACACCCACCATGTCATCTGTGCTGAGTGTGTGAGGCTGTGGCATCTCCCGTTCTAGCCAAAGTGACCCATGAGTCCTGAACGACCCAATTAAAGAGATGAGGACTGTAATGTGGGTCTGAAGGCACTGTAGCTACTCTCCTGGATTTGATCTGAAAGACCTGCCACAGCTAATGAAGCACACAGATAAGCTTTCACAGAGAGTTGTTGGCTCTATTACTATGATTATGCAAAGAACTGCAGGTGTAAGTCACCTTGAGAGAAAACTGGTACATGGGGTGGATCTTGCTGAGGTCATTCATGATGAAGTAGAGCAGAGAGGCACGGGCAGCTGCTGGCCGGTAGTGCTCTCGGGCCTCATTGATTTTCACTTCTGTTACCTTGGCCTCCTGGACCTGTTAGGGAAGGAAATAGTGGTCCATTGTTCTAACCAATCCATTGGCCTGGCCTCTCTGTGTCAATACGCAGGTGTCTGTGTGGAGGGCAGGGTGGGTCTGGGTAGGGGTAGCCGCTAGAAAGTTAGGAAGCTGGATGTTATTTTTTTAATCTAATTTTTTTCAGAGAGAGAGAGAAAGAGATAGATGATAGATAGATGATAGATAGATAGATAGATAGCAAGCTTGTGCATGTGTGTGGAGCTGGTGGGGAGGGGCAGAGGGAGAGGGAGAATCTCAAGCAGGCTCCACATCCAGCGAGGAGCCCAAATCTCACGACCCTAAGATCATGACTTAAGCCCAAATCAAGAGTTGGGCACTTAACCGAGAGAGGCACCCAGGTGCCCCATGCTGTGGTATTTTCTTAATAGCACTTGAGTGAGAAAGGAGGTGACATATTCCATCTTTGATGAGGGTGAGAGTGCCAGCTCTTCCAGTTGGGAAGTGTGGGCCATGTACACCTCTGAGCTCCATTTCAAATGAGAAAGATTTCATGGAAAAAATATGTAAATTGAAAATAAATAAACATATACATGTGTATGTAGGTGTGTGTGTGCGTACATATATATCAATCTGTTAGAAATAAAACAGAATTCCAGGCATGAAAATCCAGTGAAGACAGCATAATGGAATGTTCTATTTTAATTTTTATGAAAGAATTAATATGTAAATTCACAAAGAGGATCTTTCATTTTTTGAAAAAAATTTAATTCCAGTGTAGTAACATTCAGGGGCATATTAGTTTCAGTTGCACAGTATAGTGATTCCACAACTCTATATATCACCCAGGGCTCATCATGAAAAGTGTACTCTTAATCTTCATCACCCATTTCACTCATCCCCCTCCCCTACCTACACTCTGCTGACTATAAGTTTATTCTCTAAAGTTTAGAGTCTATTTTTTGGTTTCTTTCTTTCTTTCTTTGCTCATTTGCTTTGTTTCTTAAATTTCACGTATGAGTGAGATCATATGGCATTTGTCTTTCTCTGACGGGTTCACTTAGCATGAAAGTCTCTAGATCCATCCATGTTGCAAAAGGATCCTTTTCAATGGAATAGTTTGTTTTCAGAAAGTTTCTTATTACAGGGAAAAATGAGAAAAGAGACCTTAGTGTCAGAGAGGGATTCTGAAAGAACATGCCACTAAATACAAACCTTAATATGACCTGCCTTATACTTCAGAAGAATGAAACTAATTATTATTTGTGAGAATCTCAGAGGAAGAAAACCCAATGATTCCTTTTGAAGATGAGCTTATGATAAACAATTACAAATCTCAGAAGGAAGTGTTACCAAAGGGGACAATCAGAAACCTGAACCCCAGAAGGATTAGCATCCCAAGAGCTGAAGATCACTGAACAATCTATAACTCACTCTTAACTATTTCTGTTTAAAAGCAGTAGAGATGAAAGAAAGCATAAAATCAGGCCATTATAAACAGGAAGAGGTATTACTTGAAGAAAACACACACAACTAACTAGGACTTCTAAAAATAAGAATTCAGTTATTTAAGTGAAAAAACCAGTGCACGGGTTAAATAATGGACTAGTGTTAGAGAATATGCAAGCTAGAAGACAGATCTGAGAAAATTGGAATAAAAGCAGCTCAGAAGAAAAAAAAAAGCAGCTCAGAGAGAGAAAAAAAGATGAAAAATATATAAGAGGTTGTGAGAGATGGCAAACAGAATGAGAAGATTCAAAATACATCTAACAGAGATAAGTAGAGAATAGAGAAAGGCAACAGTTGGAACTCTAATTTTTTTTTAATTAAAAAAATTTTTTATTGAGTTCAATTTGCCAACATTTAGCATAAGCACCCAGTGCTCATCCCACTAAGTGCCCCCTCAGTGCCCGCCACCCAGTCACCCCCACCCCCCACCCTCCTCCCCTTCCACCACCCCTTGTTCGTTTTCCAGAGTTAGGAGTCTTCCATGTTCTGTCTCCTTCTCTGATATTTCCTACCCATTTCTTCTCCCTTCCCCTCTATTCCCTTTCACTATTATTTATATTCCCCAAATGACTGAGACCATATAATGTTTGTCCTCCGATTGACTTATTTCACTCAGCATAATACCCCCCAGTTCATCTACGTTGAAGCAAATGGTGGGTATTTGTCGTTTCTAATGGCTGAGGAATATTCCATTGTATACATAAACCACATCTTCTTTATCCATTCATCTTTCGATGGACACCGAGGCTCCTTCCACAGTTTGGCTATTGTGGACATTGCTGCTAGAAACATCGGGGTGCAGGTGTCCTGGCGTTTCATTGCATCTGTATCTTTGGGGTAAATCCCCAAAAGTGCAATTGCTGGGTCGTAGGGCAGATCTATTTTTAACTCTTTGAGGAACCTCCACACTGTTTTCCAGAGTGGCTGCACCAGTTCACATTCCCACCAACAGTGCAGGAGGGTTCCCTTTTCTCCGCATCCTCTCCAACATTTGTGGTTTCCTGCCTTGTTAATTTTCCCCATTCTCACTGGTGTAAGGCCTGGTTAGTACTTGGATGGGAACTCTAATATTTGAGAATTTCCCAAAATTGATGAAAGACCAGAGCTCTTCAAAGAAGCAATCAACATCAAAGAGAATTTACTATCAACAGGCCCTTGAAGAAATAATTATTTGCTTCAATTAGAAGATTGAATCCAAAAGGAAGAAATAAGGTCTGAAAATTTCTTAAATATATGGTTAATCTAAATAACAAAGGCCATAAACAATGGCCACCTTGGAAATAGTAGGTGGAACTTAAATATTATAAAACAGTAACAGAAGATGGAAAAGGATGATCAAAGTAAGTCTAAAGTCCTTATATTTGTTTTGGAAGAGGTGAGATATATCACTTTATAGACTTTGTTAACCAATGTATATATCATTACATCATATATAAAATGAAATATAGTTTATATGTTTATATATGTAACATTTTTATATTTATATATAAATGAATATATTCATGTATAAATGAAACAAGATTTACCAATAAAATAAGAAAAAGTAAATAACTTTAAAATCAGCAAAGGATAAAGAGGAGAATAAAGAAAAAGCAAGAAAGGAGAAAAAATACACATGGTTGATAGAAAACACAAATTAAGATGATAGAAAGAAAGTCACTCTATCAATCATGTTAATAAATGTAAATCGGTTAAATCCAGGAGTTGAAGACAGAGTCTCAGAAGGGGATGGACTGAACAAACATACAATTACTCAGAACGGTGTTATCATAGATCCATTCATTCAGGCTCACCTGGGTTCTTTTTTTTTTTTTTTTTTTTAATTTTTTTTTATTTATTTATGATAGTCACAGAGAGAGAGAGAGAGAGAGAGGCAGAGACACAGGCAGAGGGAGAAGCAGGCTCCATGCACCGGGAGCCCGACGTGGGATTCGATCCCGGGTCTCCAGGATCGCGCCCTGGGCCAAAGGCAGGCGCCAAACCGCTGCGCCACCCAGGGATCCCTCACCTGGGTTCTTAATGCCATCCATTCACTGTTTCCTGAGCCACCTTTCATTCCTATTTCAGCAATTGTAAACTTTCACCCCCCTCCCAGCTGCCTACCTCACCATCACTCATTTTATTCTCCGTGGATAAACGTGACCCATGCTTTCACCATTTAGACAGAGACCAGCAGGAAGAAATCTCCATTTCTGCTTCTCCTCTGATTCCTTTACGTTTCTGTCTTCCTAGATCTGTTGCTTACATGGATCCACAGAATGTGGATCTCATTTCTAGACTCAAGTTTGCCCCCAACCCCTATCATACTGAAACTAGCTCTCCATCTTTTTTTTTTTTTTTAAGATTTTATTTGAGAGAGAGAGAGAGAGAGTGAGAGAGAGCGCAATCAGGGGGAGTGGCAGAGAGAGAGGGAGAAGCAGACTCCCGCTGAGCAGGGAGCCTACTGTAGGACTCAATTCCAGGGCCCTGGGGTCATGATCTGAGCTGAAGGCAGATGCCTCACCCACTGAACCACCCAGGGTGTGATCTAGTTGACTCAGGAATCCCACCCCACTTGACTTTCTACAAGGAATTTGGGAACATGGTAAAGCTAACTAGGAATTCTGACTTTTTTTTTTTTTTTTCAAAAACTTGGGACTCAGAGACCAGGACGAGGGCCTTGCATCCCAACCTCAGCTGCCAGGGCAGTTTTACCTTCTTCTCAACTTCAGCGGCAGTCTGCTTGGTGGTCTCCAGGTTTTCCACTAAGACCGTGTCCCCCAGGAAGTTCCCTGATGCTGACGAGAGGCGAGACAGCAGGTTGTCTTCTAATGTTTTCAGGGTGATTTTGAACCCATTCTGCTGCTTCGTGAGATCTGACTGCAAACATCAAGTAAGGGGGAGTCAGGTGTAGAAGCCCAGAGCATCCTGAATAAATGCATGCTATGGGGTCAAGGTCCTACTTTGGAGGGATGAAGCAGGAAGCAGGATAGCGGGAGACCAGACAAGCAGGTGAGTTGAATCCCAAATGCACCATTTATTAGCCGTGTGACTCGGGGCCAAGTTGCCTTCTTTTTTTTTTTTTTTTTAAATTTATTTTTTATTGGTGTTCAATTTACTAACATACAGAATAACCCCCAGTGCCCGTCACCCATTCATTCCCACCCCCCGCCCTCCTCCCCTTCTACCACCCCTAGTTCGTTTCCCAGAGTTAGCAGTCTTTACGTTCTGTCTCCCTTTCTGATATTTCCCACACATTTCTTCTCCCTTCCCTTATATTCCCTTTCACTATTATTTATATTCCCCAAATGAATGAGAACATATAATGTTTGTCCTTCTCCGACTGGCTTACTTCACTCAGCATAATACCCTCCAGTTCCATCCACGTTGAAGCAAATGGTGGGTATTTGTCATTTCTAATAGCTGAGTAATATTCCATTGTATACATGAACCACATCTTCTTTATCCATTCATCTTTTGTTGGACACCGAGGCTCCTTCCACAGTTTGGCTATCGTGGCCACTGCTGCTAGAAACATCGGGGTGCAGGTGTCCCAGCATTGCATTTGTATCTTTGGGGTAAATCCCCAACAGTGCAATTGCTGGGTCGTAGGGCAGGTATATTTTTAACTGTTTGAGGAACCTCCACACAGTTTTCCAGAGTGGCTGCACCAGTTCACATTCCCACCAACAGTGTATGAGGGTTCCCTTTTCTCCGCATCCTCTCCAACATTTGTTGTTTCCTGCCTTGTTAATTTTCCCCATTCTCACTGGTGTGAGGTGGGATCTCATTGTGGTTTTGATTTGTATTTCCCTGATGGCAAGTGATGCAGAGCATTTTCTCATATGCATGTTGGCCATGTCTATGAGGAAGCTCTGTGAGATTTCTGTTCATGTCTTTTGCCCATTTCATGATTGGATTGTTTGTTTCTTTGGTGTTGAGTTTAATAAGTTCTTTCCCTCTTCGCCGATGACATGATACTCTACATAGAAAACCCAAAAGTCTCCACCCCAAGATTGCTAGAACTCATACAGCAATTCGGTAGCGTGGCAGGATACAAAATCAATGCCCAGAAGTCAGTGGCATTTCTATACACTAACAATGAGACTGAAGAAAGAGAAATTAAGGAGTCAATCCCATTTACAATTGCACCCAAAAGCATAAGATACCTAGGAATAAACCTAACCAAAGTTGTAAAGGATCTATACCCTCAAAACTATAGAACACTTCTGAAAGAAATTGAGGAAGACACAAAGAGATGGAAAAATACTCCATGCTCATGGATTGGCAGAATTAATATTGTGAAAATGTCAATGTTACCCAGGGCAATATACACGTTTAATGCAATCCCTATCAAAATACCATGGACTTTCTTCAGAGAGTTAGAACAAATTATTTTAAGATTTGTGTGGAATCAGAAAAGACCCGGAATAGCCAGGGGAATTTTAAAAAAGAAAACCATATCTGGGGGCATCACAATGCCAGATTTCAGGTTGTACTACAAAGCTGTGGTCATCAAGACAGTGTGGTACTGGCACAAAAACAGACACATAGATCAGTGGAACAGAATAGAGAATCCAGAAGTGGACCCTGAACTTTATGGGCAACTAATATTCGATAAAGGAGGAAAGACTATCCATTGGAAGAAAGACAGTCTCTTCAATAAATGGTGCTGGGAAAATTGGACATCCACATGCAGAAGAATGAAACTAGACCACTCTCTTTCACCATACACAAAGATAAACTCAAAATGGATGAAAGATCTAAATGTGAGACAAGATTCCATCAAAATCCTAGAGAAGAACACAGGCAACACCCTTTTTGAACTCGGCCATAGTAACTTCTTGCAAGATACATCCACGAAGGCAAAAGAAACAAAAGCAAAAATGAACTATTGGGACTTCATCAAGATAAGAAGCTTTTGCACAGCAAAGGATACAGTCAACAAAACTCAAAGACAACCTACAGAATGGGAGAAGATATTTGCAAATGATGTATCAGATAAAGGGCTAGTTTCCAAGTTGCCTTCTTAACACATCAGTGACCTGGGCTGGGTTAACCCCAATCCCTTCTCATAGAGGTGTCGTGCTACACTTAGCACAATGATAGTACACAGCGTGTTCACTAGATGGACACTATTTGTGTGCCTGGTCAGAGGGTAGAGTCAAGTTTTCCTTTTCTGGAGGGTCCCCTCTATTACCACTTTACTGCCCCCAAATGAATGGCTCTCCTGTAGATGATCTTTTCTTGGGAAAAAAAATCAACACAAAGTTTAGAAGTTTAGACAAGCTCATTGCAGGAGCCTCCTCAAGGTCAGAGTGGGGTTCTGGTGTCCAAGCTGACCTTCTCTCATCTTCTCTTCCTGGTGATTCCATATCCAAAAGCACGGGACACTAGTGGGAGGAAAATGTAACGTCAGGCAGCTGTGATTTCTTTGCCATTGTACTGCCTGGGATGATTGGTTTTGATCCCTGGAAAGAACACTCTTCCTGTTGGGAGCTCCAGCCATAGCCACTCTGGTCATCCTCTGTTTCTTAAAAACACCTATCACCTCAATCTTGCTTTTTGTCCAGGATTCACTGTTCCTTCTGCTGGGAATGCTCTGTGTCCAGAGGCTTTCAAGTCATTTAAGGAGGACCTCAAATGTCACCTCCACACAAACTTTTTCTTACTTCCCTGGTTTAAATTAGCCCCCTGGCTCCTGACTATCATGTTGCTTTATTTCCTTGAAAAGTCTTGTCACAATGTCAAATGACACCATTTTTGTTGGTTTACACTTATTTTTCATGATCTTTCATTAGACTGCAAGCTCCACAGGGGTGGGAACATGGCCCACCAGTCCATGGTGTTTTGCTATAGCAGCCAGAGTTGACTAAGACACTATCCTTGCATGGCTGTTACTTCTGGACTCCCTGTGTGGGCCCAAGCATGTACAGAGCCCTGGGCTCTCACCTCTGCTCTTGGTGACAAGGGTTTCTGTTCTCCCATCGGCCTTGTGCCTCTCTGTTCTTCATCTTGCTCTATTCTCTGTTTACCAACTTGACACTTGGGCAGCTAAATGATATTGGCCAACCCCTGCCACTCCCCCAAAGTCTAGCAAAGACCATGCTGTTCAGCTCCAGGAAAAGCCACCTGCATACCTCTCCCAGAACGGGGAGCGAGATCTAGTGGCAGAACATTTTCTGCCTTCCTTCCTTGATGGGTACCCCACGTACCTTCAGCTGCTCCAGGTCTGGCCTCTCCATGCTGACCACAGCTGCCAGCAGCTGGTCCTCCAGGCCATCCCGGGTCACCGTGAAGTTGATCAGGGTAGCCTGAGCCTGCATTTCGGGCTGGTAGTGAGGATTGGCCAGTTTGGTGTGAAGGATAAGCCGGAACTTGGGATTGTATTCACACTCTTTGTCTCCGATTTTAATGAATCTGGAACATGAAGGGTCATGTGAATGAAGTTGGGGTACCTTCCTGTGAGATATGGTCGGAGATAGAATTCTAGATTTTTTTTCTTGCAAGATCATAGCAAACAATATTGCCATATGCATATTCCTCCCAAGCATGTCCAGATTGAGCCCTAGGATCCCCGTTTGCCCTAATATGGGGAACAGGGATGGTGGATGTAGAGATTACTGGAGAGCCATTCACATTGTAGTCCAAGCAGGTTAGTATGCTATGAAACATTCCCAGCAGATGGCAGTAAAGTGTTTGCAGAAGAGGCCACCATCCGTTTGCACAAAGGTGCTGTACCACTAGCAAGAAGAGGGTGCATTTCTTTTTGGATCCAGGCTGAAGTGTGTGAAAATGGTTAATTCAGGAAATGAGTGCATGCTAAGGACACGGAAAGGCAATTGATGGCCTGGGCAGTGGGTGAAGCCCTGGGGTGAGGCAACCGTCCATGATAATACCCTCTGTCTCTCCCTCTCTCTCTTCTATGTGCCTGTTGCCTCTCTCTTTCCTCTCTCATCCCCTTCCTTCTGCCAGACACTGTCTGATCACCGGCCCCCAAAGCAATAGGAGCTCATCAAATGGACAGAGAACTCAGTTCTTGGAACCCAGAGGTCTAGCTTGGGTATAATGCTCATGCCTACAAGTTGGTGTGCATTTTGACCACTTCCTTTCTAAAATTCCTCCAAAATAGTGCACCATACCCATGCAGGAGGGAGTCACGGAGGACGTGACTGATGGGAGCAAAGTTATTCCGGGAAAATTTCTCTAGGAGTCAAGGGCAGCTAAATAGTCCCCATGTGGAAAAGAGAAGGGGGTTTGTGCTGCAGGGCGCCCCACAGCAGGAGTTGAGGGGGGATGTCTTGGGAAGAGTGGATCTGCTCACGGTCCTATGAGCCAGTTCCTCTGGAAGGTCAGCGAGGTGGCTGGGTCTTACCGTCCTTTCTTGATGACTTCTCTCCCGAGTAGGGGTCCCAGAACAGGATCAATGGACTCTTCCAGGTTTTCAATCAGCACCACATCTCCAGCTTCCAGGGCACGCTCTATGGTTTGGAGGTAGCTGGGGAGAGAGTTGGGCAGTATGAGCCTTTAGCAAGGTACGGATCCACAGGAATGTAACGGGATCCCCAGGAAGTGTAATGGGATCCACAGGGAGTGTAACGGGATCCCCAGGAGGTACAACAGGATCCCCAGGAAGTGTGACAGGTCCACAGGAAGTAAAATAGGTCCATAGGAAGTGTAATGGGATCCACAGAAAGTAAAACAGGATAACTGTGGCCTCTGTGGCCAATGTGGAGGTGCAGCTACCTGGGATGACTTCAGGGGTCTTGTTTGTCTCTATTTAAGATGAGATTTATGTGATCTTACACAGTTTCAGAAATAAGGAAAAATGACAAAATACAAAAAAGGATACAAGAATGAATGTGACCCTTCCATTGGTCATTTTGGTGTTTAATGGGTATGCTTGGATAGATGATATTTTCAAGTTGATTTTATTACATATGATTTATTTATAATTTAATTTGTATTTGTATTCATATTTATTTATTATTTGGAGGTTCCTACAGCACATTTGTTTTATGATTTGGTTCTTTTTTTTTTATGATAGTCACACACAGAGAGAGAGAGAGAGAGAGAGAGAGAGGCAGAGACACAGGCAGAGGGAGGAGCAGGCTCCATGCACCGGGAGCCCGATGTGGGATTCGATCCCAGGTCTCCAGGATCGCGCCCTGGGCCAAAGACAGGCGCTAAACCGCTGCGCCACCCAGGGATCCCTGATTTGGTTCTTATATGTAAAATGT
The DNA here is from genome assembly GCF_048164855.1 of Canis lupus baileyi. Taxonomy (NCBI): domain Eukaryota; kingdom Metazoa; phylum Chordata; class Mammalia; order Carnivora; family Canidae; genus Canis; species Canis lupus. Next base: position 53,088,664 of record NC_132840.1, read on the forward strand.
GTGGGAAAAATTTGCCAGGTCATCAAATATTCTTCTGTAACAATTTTCTGTGACTGGATGTTAGGCTGTACTGATAGATCTTAATTTATTTAACAACTAATAATCAAACCCAGGTTGTTGAGAATTTTTCAATGTACCTAGAGTTTAATACATATGTTAAAAGGTTGACTTTCTCTAAACAGACTGGTAAGTTTGATATGACTCCAATTCAAATTATATATAACAGACTACAGAAATGGACCATAAATCTTAAAGTTTCTAAAATAATAAGGATGGAAAAAGAAGTAAAAGCTCCTGAAAAATAAGAGGAGGGACTCATGTTAGCTGATACTACAGTATTTTATATACTTTGAACAATACAGATATATAGGAAGAATCTGAAAAGACATCATCTACCAAAAGGTTAGGAGAGTTCTTTTCTGAATGATAAATTATAGGAGTTTAAATTTCTTTTATTTTGTAACACCCCCCCCCTTTTTTTTTACTGTAATACATTACTTTTTTTTTTTTGATGCACTACTTTTGTAATGAGAGATACCACAATAAATGTTGCTAAATATAAAGCTAGGTGATTAGAGGCTGGTGTAGTATTATATAAATGGAAAAGAAAAAAGACTGCTTAATGAAATAATGTAGAGTAAACTGTCATCTCTAATTAATTGAGGAAAGGACAGAGAATTTAATAAATGGTCTTAGAACAATGGCTAACCACTTGGAAGTGAAAATTAGGTCTGTATGTTCTGCAGTACCCTAAAATATATTTCAGGTGATTGGATTTCAATGTAAAAGGAAAAAAAAACCTACAGAAAAACCTAAAAAATCTAGGTGGATATTTATATGATTTCTGGAGAGAGAAAGACTTTTCTAAGCATTATCTATAGAAGAAATGGGTGACATATCTAGCTAAAAAAATCTCTCAAACGAAAAAACCCCCAAAACCATCATGTGTGAAACCCCACAAATAAAATCAAAAGGTAAATGACACACTTGAGCAAATTTCCATTGATATGATGGAGACCATACTTAACAATCTTAACACATATTGTGTGTAACGTTTACATTCAGATAATGGACAACAAATGTAGAAAATCATCCAAGAGAGAAGTGGATGGACAGAAACAAAGAATTAATTGAACACATACTTATTGTGGCCTTACTATGTATCAGGCACTGTTTTTGGTGCTAGGGATAGAGGATGAACAAAGAGGAAAATACACTCATATCCAAGATGCAGTTGTTGGCCAATTAGAAAGAATTTTTTTTGGAGAGAGAGTGACAATATGAGTGGGGGGGTGGGAGTGGCAGAGGGAGAAAGAGAGAATCTTGAACAGGTTCCATGCCCAGCACAGAGCCTGATGTAGGGCTCGATCTCACGACCCTGAGATCACGACCTGAGCTGAAATCAAGAGTCAGTTAACTGACTGAGTCAAGTGGGGGCCCCTAGAAAGGAATGTTTTGATCAAAGTGTGGGGAGAAGGCCAGGATGAGATTATTCTGACCATGACACAGATAAAAATATACCATGGCGGGCCCTGGGATTCATTTCTCCTCTTATCCTCTCTAGAAGAAAGGATCCATTCTGGTAGTTTAGATTCACTTTAACTATTTTGGTAGCACCGCGTGTTTGATTTAAACAATGCTTGCTGATCTGGACCTCTGGGCAGCTACGTTTGGGATGTGTCACCAGAGCAGCAAGCCTCACCTTGGCGGCTGTAATGCTGGAGCAGAGAAACCTTGCGTTTCTGAGGACCACCTGGTTCAAACACTGCCTCCATCAGTTTTTTAAAAAAAACTTTAATAAGTGCATAAAATCTCAAAAATATGGCACACTCTTGCAGATATTAGTTTGCTTCTGCAAACCTTAATTTCCCTGGATGTGAAATGGTACCAGTAACACTAACCTCATCAGTTGTGCGGGTTCAGGAAGGCATTTGGGACGAGGCCCCCAACACCAGGACTGGCACATATCAACCACCTCACCAATGATCTCTCTCCCCCCCACCATCCTATGCTCATGGAGCCTGGTGGCACAGAACAAGAATTAAGAACTGAAAATCCGAAGCTAAGTTCTAGCACAGTTAATGAGGCTAAGAGGTGGGAGATGCGGGGGCCTGGGGCCGTGAAGTGCGGTGGGTGCTGGATAGACAGTCTCAGTATCATTCATGTCCCTTTGGGTAGTAACTCCCCCACCGCGTACGTGGGAGGCCACATGGCAGGTGCAGGGGCTCCCGTGGGTTCGCAGCATAACTGCAGTGTCCAATCCTTCCCCAGGAGAGACAGTGTTTGTGTTTGTCCGATGGGGCTGTGGCCCAGAGGCAGGAATAATGGGTAGAGAAATGGACTCTAGGATGGGCTAAGACAGGCACTTTTTGGAGGGAGACTTTGCAAAACACAGAATTTTACCCCCCAGTGGAATGTGATGCCCGGGGAGGAAGCGTCCAAGGAGAGATGGGAAGGGGGATGCCAGATGGTGGAGGCAGGACTCCTGATGGGTCCGGGAGGCACATGCGCGCACACACACACGCACACACACACACACACACACAATTTCTCAAGACGAAGAAGAGCAGAGACTCCATACCCACGCATCTTTCACTGAGATTTTTCCTAAAATGGGAAGAGAATCAGGAGAAACCTCATGGAGGGAACAAGAGGGTAGAAACAACCCACTGGGGCTGAAGATCTGCTCAGGACTATTTTTTTTTGTTTCCCTCTGCACAACGGACAAAAGTGAGAAGTGATGTGCTCAGCCACCTACCCTTTCTGACCAATCTGGGTGACCCGGAGGTTTTCGCCGTATTTGGTCTTGATCCACCTGCTGCCTTGGAGCTGCGGGTCAACCATGAGCGGCCAGCGCTCGCAGTTGAGGAGGATGGTGGCATTCTCCGTGGACATGCGGTCTGCGGGGAGGCCCTCGTTGTGCCAGGTCGCCACGTCGGCATCGTCCGTCAGCATCCTCAGGGGATCCAGGGTGGGGGTGACTGGGATGGGGACCTGATGAGCCAGAAACATGGCACGTGCTCAGGGCAGAAGCCAGCTTTCTCAGCCAGGGGTGGAACACCCAGCAGCTCCCGAAGACACAGCACACCTCCTTCAAAAGCAAGATCAAAATCCCCCTGGAAGGTGCTTTTCTGGCTGTCTGATTATTTCTGGAAGCAGGTTTTATTTCTTAAAGTCCCGAGAGTCTTTTTCTCTCTTGATGGATGAACAACAGCAGAGCTCCAGCCTCTGTGACCCTTTGTTCCTTCGTATATTCACCTAAGTCGAGTTTCTAGCGTGGATTATACGTGTATTCCCAACAGCCTCCTCTCTGCCCTTGCTCATGTTAACAGGGTCACTTTGCTCCCGCGCTCTGATGCTCCTGCAGGCTTCCCGGAGGAGGCCCCGGGCCTGCTGGGCTTGCCCCTGCCTGCCCCAGCCCCAGCCTGCACCACCCTTTCTGTTCTGTACCACACACTGGCGGAGGCCCGGCCTGCCAAGAACTGGAGATGCTCACCTCCCTCCCAGCCCAGAACGCCCCTCGCTTCCAGGGTGGCCCGCAGGACCTCTCCCTGCAGGCTCGTCCGCTGGTGCCCTCTGGGAAGCCTGCCATGATAGCATCTCCAGGCCTGAGGATGCCTCTCTCCTGGTTCCCCTCCTGGCCCCTGTATGTGCCCCTGACCCCATCTTTTTCTGTTAACCTGTCACAGCTCATTCAATTCTTCTACAGCTACTATTTTTTTTTTTTTTTACTGGGGACACTTTTTTTTTTAAATTGGGGTAAAATTTGCATAACTTAAATGAACCATTTGAGAACACACGGTTCAAGGGCATTAAGTACCTCACAATGTGGGGCAACCATCAGCTCTCTCTGGCTCTAAAACATCTTCTTCACCCCAAAAGGAACCCCGTACCCTTTACTGATCACTCCTTGTCTCCCTCTACCCCTAGCTCCCAGGAACTTCTAATCTACTTTCTATGCATTTCCCTATTCTGAAAACTTCACATAAATGGAGTCGTTTGACATGTGGCCTTTGGTGTCTGGCTGCTTTCATTTCGTGTAATGTTTCCAAGGTTCACACACATGTAACCCCTGAACTTCTCCATCCCTCTCTCCTTTGTGGTTTGTCTACCTCATTACATCAGGAAAGCCTGTCCATTCCATCCCCTTTCCTTTCATCTCACTCACTAAGAGTGACGGACGGCAAGCCCTACACCATCAAACAAACCTTGAGGGGCACCTGGGTGGCTCCATGGTTGAGTGTCTGACTTCGGCTCAGGGCGTGATCCTTGGGTCCTGGGATTGAGTCCCTCATGGGGCTCCCCACAGGGAGCCTGCTTCTCCCTCTACCTGTGTCTCTGCCTCTCTCTCTGTGTCTCTCATGAATAAATAAATAAAATCTTTTTTTTTTTTTAAACCTTCAAAAGGAAGATCTGGAAGTTCTTACCCTGGGATCAGGAATGTATTTCAAGTTCATTTTAGGCGCTAAAAACCTTCTCATGAGAAGGAATCCATAGGTCTTACCAGAGTGCCAAAGGGGTCACGGCACAAAAGTGCTTATGAACCCCAAACAAAGCCAGAAAAATCTCCCTCAGGCTGCCACTGAGCTCCTCACCTTCATTCATGCAGCCAATGGCTGTCCTTGTAATAATTTCCTTTCCTACTGTGTTCAAGATAAACAACAGCTTTATTTTTATTTCCTAGTGCCATAATAGCATGTACGTATGTATTTACACAATAGCTTTTATTTTTATTTATTTATTGTCAAGATTTTATTTATTTATTCATCAGAGACAAAAGCTATTAGTCCTCTCTGATAGCTTTTGTATCACTATTCAACAAATCATCAAGTGCCTCAGATTTTGTGTGCTGATCTGTGGAACCAAGCACCAGCAGAGAATATGGGTTTTATGTTCTGAGGATCTACCTACAAACACATTCTAGAATACAACTCTTCCTGCATGTGGTGAACTCTTGGGGTGACTCTTAACAGCAGCCACTTTTCACGCATCTAACCCCCTCCACTGGCCTGTGACCTTCCTGTGGGCAGCCTGGTCCTAGACTCTTTTGTCCTCCTGTCTGGTGGAAAGGGAGGGCATGCGGAACCCTCAGTGAAGATTCGTCAATCGAGGACTACTAGTGATGGGAAAGTGGACAATGCGAAGGATTATTCTGGCTCTGGGCAACCACCCTGAACCCTTTTCAGCCAGGGACCAGCAGGGCCCCTACTTATTAATCTCAGGAGAGATGGAGGGGTTGGGAGCAAAACTCACCTACTTATACTAGGAGGACAAGCTGAGTACACTTGAGAGAAGTAGACAGAGCTGTTTGCATAAGGGGGTCTGTGAGCCACGGGCACAGAGTGTGTAGCTCCGGGGCCCCGTGACAAGGTCCAGCATCTGAGAAATGAGCCTTGGCCCCACTGCAGCTCTGAAGTTTGACTCAAGAGCAAGGAGACTGAGGAAACACACAGAGTGCCTCTCGGGTTTTATGGTTTCAGGACAGCTGGGAGGGCAGTGGACCAGGGGTGCCCATGGGAGCCCAGTTAAGGTGGCCCAGAAGACAGTGAATGGCAATGTGGTAGAGTAGCATGGAAGGACATGGTGCATATGTCACACTCCTAGATCCCAGAGATCCCTAGGGACACTCGGGTGGGAGGGAGTATGCAAGAAGGAAGAAGGAACTAGAAGGCCTGGATGGTTATTGACATGTGAGCTCACTGCTAGCCACACGCTGGGAGAGGGGAGTCAAGAGAAATTCAGCTGCACATACTTCCAGCTGGCTCAGGTAGGGTCTCCAGGTCCTGTCCATGAGGCTCTGCCGGTATCGCTTTGTAAAGAAGCCCAGGTATGAGACGAAAGCTGTGGTAAGTAAGATGTCTCCACATAATTTGCTCTCCTGTTGTCTGAAGTTCTGCACAGCTTCTGCCCACCTCACGTTTTCAGAGGCAAGTCCTCCCACCTACGATTTCAGAGACCAGAGAAGAGAGAAGGCTTATCATTCCACAGGCTATACAGAGACCCTTGGATTCAGTCATAGAGAATGCATGGTGTACGCTTGACACCAGAAGGCTGGAAACATCGTTTATGTGGCCCTTTGATCAACGGGGACTTGTACTGGCTGCACACACACTCGGTCAACAAGCCTCTGCTCTGTGCTATGCGTCATATGGGCCGTGGATGGATGACAGGTTTTGAGTGCAGGCTTCCAGGCTCTGCCCTTTATGGGTATAGAGGCAAATACTACCCACCTCGGAGGGCTGTGGAGAAAATTAAATAGGATCGTGTATGTTAATCACTTAGCACAGTGCCTGGGCTGCAGAACTTCCGAGAAAATTATGCGCCTCCCCCTTCTCCTCACCAAATGCTGGGGATAGGAAAATAAATAAAATCACTTCCATGTGCTATAAATAATTCACAATGAGTGGGCAGACAGACAGGGCAATTAAGACACAGAGTTAGAGGGACTGAAACACTGGTGTGCACAAAGTACCAAGATGGCGGAACCCATCCTGACCCTGCCCACACCACTATGGTGTGGCACATCTTTTTGTGGGGACTCTCCTCTCCGGGGAGGAGAGGCCTCCTTTCCAGAGAGGACTGTTAGGTAATGAGCTGAGTCTGTGTTAGGACTGACCCTTCTTTCTTCCTTGAAAGATGATATCATAGAATGTCTCAGCTGGAAGAGACCTTGAGGTTGGCCAACTGAACCATTCCCATGCCCGTTTTTAGATTACACAGAAAAACCCAAGAGAGTCGAAGTATCTCGCCGGAACCTTCAGGCCAGTGGAAACAGGGTTGGCTTCAGAGCCTGTAGACCCTGCCTGCTTTCCAAGAGGACCAATTCAGAAAATGCTTCGGCCAGGCAAAGAACGCTATGCTAAGTTCTGGAAACCACACAGAAAACTGCATGGAAGACAGACCAGCTAGGAGGCCTGGACATCTTGCACGTTTGCAGAGGAGCTGTCTCTAAATCACATTATTCGGTCCAAATGACCATTTCCAGGCTATGCAACAGTAAGTCCAACAACTGTAGAGACTCCTGTGGTAGAGACCTTTCCTCTCAAAAGCATGGCTCAGTTCAATCATTGTCGTGATTCCTTTCCTCTTAAACTAGAAAATCTGGCTCCATTTTAGAAACAAGTGGTGGCTGGAATCAAAGTACAAAGGTATTGAATCTACCTCCCTTCACTGGAGACAAAGGTGCTGGAAAGGCTTTCTATTGAAGAGAAATCATACCCAGTGGACACTGCTTTGCAGGATCTTAGATAATTTAGGACAAGAAATATAAGCCACGGGAGATTAAAAAAGGCTATGATTTCTTTGACATTCCTTTCATCAAGAGTTAGTGCCTGGGGGTGCCTAGGTGGCTCAGTGGGTTGGGCGTCCCATTCTTGGTTTCAGCTCAGGTCATGATGTCATGGTCTTGGGATCGAGCCCCACATTGGGCTCTGTGCTCAGCACAGAGTCTTCCTGGGATTCTCTCCCTCCCCCTCAGCCTCTCCTCCCATGCTCTCACTCTCTCTAAAATAAATAAAATCTTAAAAAAAAAAAAAAGAGTTGCTTCCTATATTCCCCCCTCCCTTATCCTGTGACCACTTTGGCCAACAGAACACAGAGCAAGGGATGTTGTGTTGGCTTTTGGTCCCAGGCCTTAAGAGACTGGGCTCTTCTACTTACTGTCTCTTGGAACACTTGCTCTTGGAGCCCAGAGTCCCTGTGTTAGATGTCTGCATACATTGCTGGAGAGGCCTCTCTACATGGAGAGAGCTCTGCCCTTCTGGAGGCTCCTGCCAAGGTGCATGTGACAAACCAGCCAGCTCCTGGCTGAAGAATGCTGAGTGGCCCCTGTAGGCACCATCCAGAGCAGAGGCTGTCAGGTGACACCCACATTCTTGACCCGCAAACTTGTAAGGGGCAACAGAATGGTTTTTGTGTTTAAATCACTAAGTTTCTGGGTAGTGTGATAGCAGACATCCACAAGACAAACACCCTCACATTTATTTTCTTAGGGAGGCCAGAGCCTGTGTGTATATGTTTGTGTGTGCACATGTGAGTATACGCACACGCATGTGGGCAAGGTCAGCTTACAAATGCTCAGAGTCCAGAGGTGTCATTCTTTACTGTCTCTGTTCCTGACCCTGGTCACACTATTATTATTAAACATCACACAGTAAAGAGCTGCAGAGCTTGCCTATCAAGTGGCTCATTTTGTCCTGTAGGGTTTCCTCTGGTTGATGTGTGTATATGCACATAAACATGTCACGTCTCACCCAGCTGTCTGATAGATCAAGGGCTCCCATCCTCCCAAACCTCTTTGTAGAAAAACTCTCTTGACCAGACCAGGGCATGCATTCACACTTCTCAGGATTCAGTCCCTACATCCCAGCACATTTTAATATCCACCCCCACCTCCGCCCGCCTCCTAGCACATTTTAATATTTTCCCCCAAGTCAAAGCGGCGCTAAGCTGTGCTCATCTATTTTGCACCTCACTGGCACTTGACAAGCTCAGCTAATATAATTAAGGCTCAGGCTGCAGAGTCTCACACTCACCAGACGATTTGCAAGGGAGATGGTGCCTGCGGTCACTTCAGCTTCTTGCTGACATTTGAGTTTGTCGGCTGTTGCTTTCTCAAACTTGGCTGTGAGTTTGGCCAGGTTTTCATTAAGGTGCTGTTTATGAAGGAACACAAGGTCTATCAGTAACTCCAGCCCCCTGGAGAAGGCAGGGCAGAGAAGGAAAGGCTGGCAAATTAGGAGTGATCTCAGGCAGAGCCCTGGTGGAAGCCCAGGCTGGTCCTGACCCAAGGGAGGTGAGCTGAGCTTTCCTACCTATGTCCTTGGTGCAGGGACAAGAGGGATGATGGACATGGATGGGGGTGCATAAATCCTCTCTCTCCTTATACTGGGGAAGAAGGGGCTGCAGGAACATGCCCCAAAAATGGCAGTGCTGCTATTAGAAGCAAAAGTGTACAGAAGCCTAGGGTGGCCTGAGAATGGTCAGAAGGATGCCAGGGTCCTGGGAGGGATGCAAAGTATGTCTACTGCAGCAGGTCTGTGGTTTGGGTTGGGCTGTGTGCAGTCTAAGACGGGCTGTGTGCAGTCTAAGACATCCCTTTGCTTTCAGATCCTAGGAGTACAGGTAACTATTGCTTAACCTCATCTGTTCTGTCCAATTACCCTAAAGTAGAGGGACATTTTGTAAGAAGACATGGTTTCAATGTTTTCTAAATTCATCAAGAGTTTAGAATTGAGGTATGTAGCTTGTGTTGCCTCCAGAATATATATTTTATACATCAAGACATAGGGATGCAGGGTAGATACCTCTGAATGTGTCTCTTGTCTATGCAATAACTGGAATTCAGGCTGCTTTGTTGGCCATTGCCATGTCCCAAGAGAAACAAATCAAGGGCCAAGTTCATATAGCCAAGCAGTTTGAAAAGCAGGTGGTGAGCCATCCAATTGATGATGGCAGACTGGCCACACTCATTTACCTCCTCTCTTTCCTGAGACTTTTCTAAAATAATTATGAAACAAGTGAAAACATCATAAATCCTTAACACTGAGCAACTGTTGAGGGTCATTGAAGAGTAAGAGATTCCAATCTATGTATGGCAGACTGGACTCATAGAGGAGTGGAAACTGCCAGAGTAGGGAACAGGAAGCTACAATACAGAGCGGGCCTCTGTTCACCAAAGAGGACATGCACTGGGGTTTTGGAAACATCAGGTGTGATGGAGGGGGATGATGAAAGTAAGGTTTGTTGGAAGCTGGCAGATCCTCTTCCCCCATCTCTACCCACGTGCCCAGTGTCCAAAGTCATCAGGCGTCCATGTCACCAGCAAGAGATTCAATAGTGGCAGAGAGAAAACACCACATTCTGGCAATAATGATGCATTCAACATAACTGACCCCAAAAACAAATTCTGCCAGTTAGTCAGCTCTGCTCCTGCCTGGGAAGCTATAACCAACTTTTGAGCACTGCTCTTATAAACATGAAAGGACAAGAAGCCATTTGATGAAGCCTAGATAAGGTAAATAAGGGGGGAGGAAAAAAACACCTTAGAAAAGATTACTTTAGTCAAAAGAGGGCAATAAAGCATAAAATCCTTCATGAGTAGGTTCTTAGGAAGATTGAAGATATTTCATTCATAAAACAAGAAGAGAATGCTAGCAAAAGGAGCAGAGAGCAAAAAAAAAAAAACAAAAAAAAACAAAAAAAAAAACCCTGTTGCAGAAATTATTATTCTTGTTAATGTAAAAAAATAATAAATTCAACAGAAGGGTTAAAAGATGACTTTGAGGAAATCTAGAAAGTATAAGAAGACATAGTTAGTGACTGAGGAAACAGGACTTATCAGAAAGTCCAATATCCAACGAATGTGCATTCTAGAAAATAAGATCAAAAAGGAAACAGAGGAAGACTACCAAAGAAATAACATACAATAATTTTCCAGAGTCAAGGAAAAGAAGTCTCCACATGCTGAACACAATGAATCTTAAAAATGGCAGCTAAGCACATCAGTACAAAGTTTCAGACACCAAGAATAAAGAAAAAGGAGCACCTGTGTGGCTCTGTTGGTTAAGTGTCAACTCTTGATATTGGCTCAGATCATGATCTCAGGGTCATGTGATCGACCCACATGTCAGGTTCTGTGCTGGGTATGGAGACTGCTTGGGATTCTTTCTCCCTCTGCCCCTTCCTCCACTCATGCTATCTCAAGGGGGAAAAAAAGGAATAAAGAAAAAAAATGGAGGGATCCCTGGGTGGCGCAGCGGTTTGGCGCCTGCCTTTGGCCCAGGGAGCGATCCTGGAGACCCGGGATCGAATCCCACATCGGGCTCCCTGCATGGAGCCCGCTTCTCCCTCTGCCTGTGTCTCTGCCTCTCTCTCTCTCTCTCTCTCTCTGTGACTATCATGAATAAATAAATAAAATCTTTAAAAAAAAAAAAAAAGAAAAGAAAAAGAATGGAAAGACTTCCAGAAAGGTAGAAACACAGTGCATTGACAAAGAAATGGGACCCTGACTGCTTATGAGACTACTCACTTAAGAAAAGGGTAAGGCATTCAGTGTCCTAAGGGGGAAAAATTAGCATCAGAATCCAGTACTCAGCAAAATTGTCAGGTCAGTTTAAAAATCAAATAAAGGCATTTCCAGACCAAAATCATTCAGAAAATTTACCTCTTACTTAACATTTCTGAGAAAGTTACTTAAGAGTGAGCTCCAGCAAGCTAGAGAAGAAATCAAGGAAGGAGAAAGCAAGTGATCCAGAAGTCACTGGAACCAACCTGAGACAGCAGTGAACATGTTCGCTCTCCAACACTGATTGGAGCTCTGAGTCTGGGACAAGAGAGGAAAGTCTTGGAGGCAAAAATGGAAGTGGCAGGATACTGAATTGCATGGAGAGTTTAAGAGTAATTGAGGCTAAGCAAAAGGAATTAATGGCAGAGAAAAAAAAAAAACGAAAGGCAAGTAGAAATCCCAGGGGGAGGGGGAAAGATTGCATTGAAAAAGGAAATGAATTAAAAGTAGAATTGTTTTAAATAAGAAGCAGAATCAGACCTATACAAACAGAGAATAAACTGATGGTTGCCAGAGGGGAGGAGGGAGTGGGCAAAATGGGTGAAGGGGAGTGGGAGGTCCAGGCTTCCAGTTATGGAATAAATGTCAGGGATGAAAGGCACAGCATAGGGAATATACAGTCAGTGATATTGTAATAGCGCTATGTGGTGACAGGTGGTAGCTACACTTGTGAGCATAGCAGAACATATAAGCTTGTCACATCACTGTGCTGCCCACCTGGAACTCATAGAACACTGTGTGTCAACTACCCCAAAATAAAAAAGAATTGTTTTCCTAATCACCTTTTTTGGATCATTCAATTGTTACGTATAAAAATAGTGATTTTTATGTGTTTATTGTATATCCTTCACGTTTTCAGAATTTGTTTATTAGCTCAAAGAGCATTTTGTGGATTGTTACCTAATAAATAATAAAGAGCAATTTTCATAAAAAAAAGGAAATTGTACTATTTAGGTCTCCTAAGAACAATACAGGCAGGTTCATAGAATGCAAATGGAATTGACTGATTTTTCACCCTTCCCCATCAGCCAGTGAACAGATCATGGGACACTTAATTTTGGTCACAGGACAGAATGAAGATGTTTTGAGTCTTGGTGATTCTAAAGCAAATGTAACAATCAGTATTGATAACTGAAGTTGGACTGTGGGAGGTTGGAGAAAGCTGAAGAAACAGGTAATAATCTTATCTTGAAAACAGGAAGTTCCAGGGAAGCTGCCTATGTGCTGGAGCAAGAAATACAAGTTACATTAACCTGAAGTAGTTGTTATGATGATATCGAGAAGACATGCATATGAACCTCTTAGAGCCCCATCCAGCAGAAAGTCAATCTTCCTGCATAAGGTACATCAAGAAACAGGGATGTCAACATAGTATGGGTGACATTCAGATGAGCAGGGGCTGCGGGGAGATGATGTGAGCTGGTCGGATGAGTCTGGCATTGGAAAAAGAAAACTGGCGTTGGTCGGGACCTATGACAAAACTGGATGGATAGGAAGGTGCTACTCAACTCTAGGGTCAGTTCATGATGTTTGGGAATCTTCTGATTTCTTTAAGACTGGCCAGAAATCAGATTTTTATGAAAATCTCCTGTTGATTTAAATACTGGCAGTTAATGAAATCATTTACAAAGACCATGTGTGTGCCAAATGAAACTCATTGAAGGCACTAGTATAAAGGCTCTGAGTAGCATGACCAGTCCTTTGAAACAGACACAAGCATGCAAAGGGTCAGAGACTGTTGTTTCTCATTAGATACCTTTCTCTGATACTTTACTTATGTGTCAGTATATGCTCCATGAAAATGCCTTGCTTGTTTTTATTACTATTATTTTTATAAATCATAACATTAATATATGCTCATGATAGAAAAAAAGAAGACACCTATAAGCACACCCATCCAAAATATACCACCCACATATAACAGCCACTACCACTACTCATGTTTCATGTATTTTATAATCTGTTTGGAAATATGCTTTTTTTTTTAACTTTATCTTGAATATAATATTCTTTCCTTGGAAGTATCCTAAAATCCTAAAAATAAGGCTTGAGGACTGGAGAAGGCCGGCGACGGCCTCCATGTCACAGAGGGAAGAATTTCCTCGCCTGGGTTGGCTTCCATGTTAGGGTTGGGTGTCAGCCCGTCTTCTCTGTCCTCAGTGGTGGAGTGTCCGAAACTCTCGGGATGCCGACGGGCATGTGGGTAAGCAAAGCATGGAGAGGAAGTTGTTCGAAGCAAGAATACATTTTTTCAAAAAACATTTTGGCAGAAAATAAGTGTCTTCCTAAGGTAGCCAAGTATTTGAAAGATATGCTTGTTGCTTTCACAGGTTGAGTGGGCCCATCATGTGAATGTTGGCTACTGAATAGGTATCAACATTTTGAAAACATTCCCTTTGCACCAAATGTTCCCTTAGTTAAAATAACTTGAGTAAAAAAAAAAAAAAGTCCTTGAAAATGCAGTTCTTAAAATGTTTTTTCTGGGAGAAACTGCAGAATACGAAAATTATCGGGAGGCTTTTTCCCTTAAAAATTAGTCATGGGGATGTGATGGTGCTCCTTGAAGAGGGCCAGTGCTACAGTGATTATCACCTGTTCTAGACTGACCCTCGGACATCTGGATTTATAAAGCAAGCATGCTGAGAGATTAGCTGCTTCACCAAAGTATCTTTTCTTTGGAGAGACATGGGTTGCAAGGTTCTTTGAACCAGCCACAGAATTCAATCTAGCAATCCATAAACCCATGTTGTGTGAAGCGTGCGGCATATCTGCAATTTTACTTCTAATTTGTAAAACCCTTTCTACCATCATGACTAATTTGCAGCAAGAATCTTATTTGCCTGGGATGCATGAGCGGGAAGGAAAGATCCAAGGAATGGTTTGGGATTGAACTTGATGACAGGAGTGCCTGGTCCCCAGGGCTTGTGCACACATGTGAGAGCATGTGTAGAGGGAAGAGGGGGACAGGGGTAGAGGTAGCGCAGCAGTGGTCATCGTGGCCATGGCAGTGGCCCCAGCGCCACGTGGGCTACGGGCCAGGATCTGCAAGTATGCCCTCCTTTTGTCCTCGCTGTGTTCTCATTAAGCGAGATGTTACTGTGTCCATTTTGCTTCGGGAAACTGAAGCTTGGGCATTTTATTTATTTATTTTTTTTTAAAAAAAGATTTTATTTATTCATGAGAGACACAGAGAGAGAGGCAGAGACACAGGCAGAGGGATAAGCAGGCTCCTGGTGGGGAGCCCGATGCAGGACTCGATCCCAGGTCTCCAGGATTATGCCCTGGGCTGAAGGCAGTGCTAAACCGCTGAGCCATCCGGGCTGCCCAGCTTGGGCATTTTAAAGACCTTTGTAAAGGTCACACGTCCATAAATGGTACAAGCTTGGATTCCATTTTCAACCACTCTGCTATCTCATGGGGTCCCGATTTCTAATCTTGCTTTGGTAGCACCTATTTTAAGGGCAAAGGTGAAGTTCAAGGGGACTCTCTCCTAAACAGGTGTAGGTCCACAAACACCCCATTCCTCAGCCCAGAGAGAGGCAGAGCTGATCAAACCATCACTGGGAGGTTAATAAAAGCTAATGACCCTCCTTGTTTTAGATTTATGGTCAAGGGACCACCCCCCAAACCATAATGTACTATTGCTTCTAAAAGCTTTCACAGAACAGTATAGAGAATATAAACCCAAAGGTCTGGTGGATTTATCTCGTATGGACTATACAGTATTCGAGGAAGAGGAAATGGTACCTCTCTTGAAAAATCAGGAGCTTTGGCATCCCACTTTGGTTTTCCTGCCTCTCTTTAAAAACCAGGATGCTGGGGCACCTGGGTGGCTCAGTGGTTGAGCATCTGCCTTTGGTTCAGGTCGTGACCCTGGGGTCCTGGGATCAAGTCCCGCATCGGGCTCCCCACAGGGAGCCTGCTTCTCTTCCTCTGCCTTTGTCTCTGCCTCTCTCTGTGTCTCTCATGAATAAATAAATAAAATCTTTAAAAAAATAAAATAAAAAACCATAAAACCTGGGCTGCTTAGGCGCTGGGAAATGGGGGAGTGTGTGGTTTGCACAGAGGCCACCTGGCAGGGCAGGGGTCGTGGTCAGGGCCCTCCAGCCTCACTTACAGCAATCTTGGCTTTTACGGCTGCCAGCTTCTCCTGGGCGGCAGTGAGGTCCGAGGTGGCCCTGCTCAGCGCCTGGCGCTTGGGTTCCACGTCACAGAACACTTCGTAGAAGCGCACGATGTTTACCACCCAGGAGCAGAGGCCCGCGGCCGCGTAGGACTTGGTGGCCACCAGCTCGGGGTTGAAGTCCGGGTCCTGCAGGTACGGCCGGATGGCCTTGAGGCAGCTCTCGTGAATGTGCTCCTTGTCAAAGTTGATGAGGGAGTCCAGGAAACCGTCCACCTTGGCCATGGTGACCTTCGCGGCCTTCCAGCTGCGGTCCTTGGGCACCCTGCCCCCGGGGGCCGTGAGGGTCATCACCGCGGCCGTGACGTTGCTGACAGCTGGAGGGGGGGCCCCGAACGACTTCAGCTCGGTCAGGTTGGTCTGAGGACAGAGGAGGAGGCTGTCAGGAAAAACACGAATGCGCCACGAAAGCACGTGGGTTCTAGAATGACCATTCTGAAAAGGCTGCCTTGAGGCCCATTAAGCCCTCTGAATTTTAAATGTCATGACTCATCAGAGGGAAACGAAAGCTACTCCCCCCAGTGGCTTCAGACGCGCCCCATGGCGAGCCCAAGACTCGGCTCCGTTTGTTCAGCTCTTTAGCGGACTCGCTGCCCATTAGAAACACACAATTATTTCACATTCAACAGAAAAATAGCAGGATGCCAACATACTCTGAAACAGGCAGCATGCCCTGAATAAAAGATAAGGTTATTATAAATTAATTTCCCATCTTGGATCGAAGAGAATAGCCCTGTAACCCAACAAATTTTGTTTTTTTCTTTAATTAAACTTCTTTGTTCCATGAGCCTGTTCTAACTACACTTGACTGTCCTGACGTTTTCTGCCAAGAAATAATTCAGCCTGGAAGCCGGGCATAGTCACTGCCCCTGCTTGGATGTGGGTTTGTCCTCTGCTCCAATCACCATTTGCACTAGGAAAATAGGGCCAAAAGGGTTGGCCTTGGCATGTCACTTCGACTTCCCAGGCCTCTGTGTTTCCATCTGTAAATTGGGAGTAGGGGCACCCTGGATCTATGAGTGAAGCTGTGTCATACATGCACGTACAGTTGATTTCAGGTTTATTGCGACCATCAGTGAGTACCATGTGACCTCAAAAGCACTTGCTTTTTGGGAATGATTTTATGGGGGGGGAGAATTTTTTTTAAAAGATTTTATTTATTTGAGAGAGAGAGCACAAGCAGTGGGGAGCATCAGGCAGAGGGAGAGGGAGAAGCAGACTCCCCACTGAGCAAAGAGCCTGATGTGGGACTCAATCCCAGGACCCTTGATCATGACCTGAGCCAAAGGCAGATGCTCAACTGACTGGGCCACCCAGGGGCCCCAAGTGGGGGAAGATCTTGATTTTAAGGATTAGGTCGCCTGTGCCAAATGGATTTGGGGTGCCCTTGGGCCTGGAAATCTACAAATGAGGGGGATTACTTCCTGCACCTAATGGAGGCACCTGGGAAGATGCTCCATTTGCTTCTGAAACTATTTCCACATTTGGTCGTGAAAACCTGTTGGGTGACATGGGCAGTGGTGGATAGAAGGACACTATACATAGGATGGTGTGCTAGCATACCTGCCGTGG
The DNA here is from genome assembly GCF_048164855.1 of Canis lupus baileyi. Taxonomy (NCBI): domain Eukaryota; kingdom Metazoa; phylum Chordata; class Mammalia; order Carnivora; family Canidae; genus Canis; species Canis lupus. The sequence continues at coordinate 53,105,484 of NC_132840.1, forward strand.
TGGCCTCCACTGGGGCACAGGGCGCAGGGTCAGAAAATATAATCAGAAACAAAACCCCATGACTTTAAACCAGTAGAAGTTCAGCATGAATTAAGAAGATATAAAAATGTACGGAGATGAAATGGAATTCTACAACCCAGATACGTCACTGTTAATATTTCAGTGTGATTCCTTCCAGTCTTTTTTATATTTATCGCTCCCGATAAATTAATCATAACTTTTTGGTAGTAGTGACCAAAGACCAAGTACAGAGGGGACTTTCTCGCTCATGTCTGTGATGGGGATGAGCTTGGAGCTGGCTGTAAGGACGAGTGGAGCTGTGTTTGGAGTGTCTACGGGCTTTCTGGATCTTCTCTTGTGGCTGCTTCTCCCTGTGTGTGCTTCTCTTTCGTGTAGAAGCTTCCTCGCGTTGCAAGGCATACGACCTACCTCTCTGCCCTCACTCTGTGCTACTTTCTCCATGTGTCACCAAGCTCCAGCTACGGTCACCTCCTCCCAGCACATTGACTGCCAAGCTCATCCCCAACTCAGGACCCCTACCTGGACCACTTCTTGCTAAGCTTTTTGCATGGCCCGTCCCTTCTCATCTGTCAAGATCTCAATTTAGAGTTCAGATGTCTCCCACTCGGAAAGACTTCCCCTTCTCATCATTTCCTAGCAGCACCCTGATGACCTGCAGAGAACCTGGGGCCATCAGAAATGATCACTACTCTTTCCTTATTGAATTTCCATCTCCTCTCCTTCGTGACAACAGGGATGGTCTCATCTATCTTGTTAACCACTGTCGCTCTGGTCCCAGGAATCGGCATGCAGCAGGTGTTCATCAACACGGGTGTCCAACAATCGCCTGGAATTAGTGGGGGTCAGCAGCTCAAGGTCATGGCCATCACTTTGCACCCAGGAGGGACTGAGACCTTTTCTCCAATGCAAGTGGAAATAAAAATGTCCATGGGACAGGGTGGGGGTGGGGTTGCCTGGGTGGCTTAGTTGATTAAGTGGCTGCCCCTTGGTTTTGGCTCAGGTCATGATCCCAGGGTCCTGAGATCGTGTCCCATATTGGGTTCCCTGCTCAGCCAAGAGTCTGCTTGAAATTCTCTCTCTCCTTCTCCTTTTGCCCCTCCTCCCACTTGCACACTTACTCTAAATCAATCAATCTTTGAAAAAGGGGGAGGAGCAAGATGGCGGAGGAGTAGGGTCTCCAAATCACCTGTCTCCACCAAACTACCTAGAAAACCTTCAAATTATCCTGAAAATCTATGAATTCGGCCTGAGATTTAAAGAGAGACCAGCTGGAATGCGACAGTGAGAAGAGTTCGCGCTTCTATCAAGGTAGGAAGACGGGGAAAAAGAAATAAAGACACAAAGGCCTCCAAGGGGGAGGGGCCCTGTGAGGAGCCGGGCTGAGGCCGGGGCGAGTGTCCCCAGGACAGGAGAGCCCCGTCCCGGAGGAGCAGGAGCTGCACCGACCTTCCCGGGGGAAAGGGGCTCGCGGGGAGGTGGAGCAGGACCCAGGAGGGCGAGGATGCCCTCGGGCTCCCGGGGACAGTAACAGAGCAACTGCGCGCCCAGGAGAGTGCGCCGAGCTCCCTAAGGGCTGCAGCGCGCACGGCGGGACCCGGAGCAGCTCAGGGGGCTCGGGCGGCGGCTCCGCGGAGGGGGCTGCGCGGCCCCGGGAGCAGCTCGGAGGGGCTCGGGCAGAGGAAGAGGCTCCGTGCGGAGGGGGCTGCGCGGTTCCAGGAGCAGCTCGGAGGGGCTCGGGCGGCGGCTCCGCGGAGGGGGCTGCGCGGCCCCGGGAGCAGCTCGGAGGGGCTCGGGCAGAGGAGGAGGCTCCGTGCGGAGGGGGCTGCGCGGTTCCAGGAGCAGCTCGGAGGGGCTCGGGCGGCGGCTCCGCGGAGGGGGTTGCGAGGCCCGGGAGCGCGAATCCACCAGCGCAGGCTCCGGAGCACAGGGCGCCGGGACACAGCCCAGGATCCCGCCTCCCCCGGGACAGGCAGAGGCCGGGAGGGCCCAGGACAGCAAGGACGCTCCTGCCCCAGCTGAGCACATCAGCGGCCCCGCCCCGGAGCCTCCAGGCCCTGCAGACGGAGTTCCTGCCGGAGCTGAATCCAGGTTTCCAGAGCTGCCCCGTCACTGGGGCTGTTGCTCCTGGGGCCTCACGGGATAAACAACCCCCACTGAGCCCTGCACCAGGCAGGGGCACAGCAGCTCCCCCAACTGCTAACACCTGAAAATCAGCACAACAGGCCCCTCCCCCAGAAGACCAGCTAGACGGACAACTTCCAGGAGAAGCCAAGGGACTTAAAGTACACAGAATCAGAAGATACTCCCCGGTGGTTCTTTTTTTGTTTGTTTGTTTTTGTTTTTGTTTTTGTTTTTGTTTTGTTTTGCTTTTTGATTTGTTTCCTTCCCCCACCCCCTTTTTTTTCTCCTTTCTTTTTCTTTCTCTTTTTCTTCTTTTTTTTTTTTTTTCGTTTTTTTTTTCTTTTTCTTCCCTTTTTTTTTCTCTTTCTCTTTTCTTTCCTTCTTTCTCTCCTCTCTTTTTCTCTTTTTCCCAATACAACTTGCTTTTGGCCACTCTGCACTGAGCAAAATGACTAGAAGGAAAACCTCACCTCAAAAGAAAGAATCAGAAACAGTCCTCTCTCCCACAGAGTTACAAAATCTGGATTGCAATTCAATGTCAGAAAGCCAATTCAGAAGCACTATTATACAGCTACTGGTGGCTCTAGAAAAAAGTATAAAGGACTCAAGAGACTTCATGACTGCAGAATTTAGAGCTAATCAGGCAGAAATTAAAAATCAATTGAATGAGATGCAATCCAAACTAGAAGTCCTAACGACGAGGGTTAACGAGGTGGAAGAACGAGTGAGTGACCTAGAAGACAAGTTGATAGCAAAGAGGGAAACTGAGGAAAAAAGAGACAAACAATTAAAAGACCATGAAGATAGATTAAGGGAAATAAACGACAGCCTGAGGAAGAAAAACCTACGTTTAATTGGGGTTCCTGAGGGCGCCGAAAGGGACAGAGGGCCAGAATATGTATTTGAACAAATTCTAGCTGAAAACTTTCCTAATCTGGGAAGGGAAACAGGCATTCAGATCCAGGAAATAGAGAGATCCCCCCCTAAAATCAATAAAAACCGTTCAACACCTCGACATTTAATTGTGAAGCTTGCAAATTCCAAAGATAAGGAGAAGATCCTTAAAGCAGCAAGAGACAAGAAATCCCTGACTTTTATGGGGAGGAGTATTAGGGTAACAGCAGACCTCTCCACAGAGACCTGGCAGGCCAGAAAGGGCTGGCAGGATATATTCAGGGTCCTAAATGAGAAGAACATGCAACCAAGAATACTTTATCCAGCAAGGCTCTCATTCAAAATGGAAGGAGAGATAAAGAGCTTCCAAGACAGGCAGCAACTAAAAGAATATGTGACCTCCAAACCAGCTCTGCAAGAAATTTTAAGGGGGCCTCTTAAAATTACCCTTTAAGAAGAAGTTCAGTGGAACAGTCCACAAAAACAAAGACTGAATAGATATCATGATGACACTAAACTCATATCTCTCAATAGTAACTCTGAATGTGAACGGGCTTAATGACCCCATCAAAAGGCGCAGGGTTTCAGACTGGATAAAAAAGCAGGACCCATCTATTTGCTGTCTACAAGAGACTCATTTTAGACAGAAGGACACCTACAGCCTGAAAATAAAAGGTTGGAGAACCATTTACCATTCGAATGGTCCTCAAAAGAAAGCAGGGGTAGCCATCCTTATATCAGATAAACTAAAATTTACCCCAAAGACTGTAGTGAGAGATGAAGAGGGACACTATATCATACTTAAAGGATCTATTCAACAAGAGGACTTAACAATCCTCAATATATATGCTCCGAATGTGGGAGCTGCCAAATATATAAATCAATTATTAACCAAAGTGAAGAAATACTTAGATAATAATACACTTATACTTGGTGACTTCAATCTAGCTCTTTCTATACTCGATAGGTCTTCTAAGCAAAACATCTCCAAAGAAACGAGAGCTTTAAATGATACACTGGACCAGATGGATTTCACAGATATCTACAGAACTTTACATCCAAACTCAACTGAATACACATTCTTCTCAAGCGCACATGGAACTTTCTCCAGAATAGACCACATATTGGGTCACAAATCGGGTCTGAACCGATACCAAAAGATTGGGATTGTCCCCTGCATATTCTCGGACCATAATGCCTTGAAATTAGAACTAAATCACAACAAGAAGTTTGGAAGGACCTCAAACACATGGAGGTTAAGGACCATCCTGCTAAAAGATAAAAGGGTCAACCAGGAAATTAAGGAAGAATTAAAAAGATTCATGGAAACTAATGAGAATGAAGATACAACTGTTCAAAATCTTTGGGATGCAGCAAAAGCAGTCCTAAGGGGGAAATACATCGCAATACAAGCATCCATTCAAAAACTGGAAAGAACTCAAATACAAAAGCTAACCTTACACATAAAGGAGCTAGAGAAAAAACAGCAAATAGATCCTACACCCAAGAGAAGAAGGGAGTTAATAAAGATTCGAGCAGAACTTAACGAAATCGAGACCAGAAGAACTGTGGAACAGATCAACAGAACCAGGAGTTGGTTCTTTGAAAGAATTAATAAGATAGATAAACCATTAGCCAGCCTTATTAAAAAGAAGAGAGAGAAGACTCAAATTAATAAAATCATGAATGAGAAAGGAGAGATCACTACCAACACCAAGGAAATACAAACGATTTTAAAAACATATTATGAAAAGCTATACGCCAATAAATTAGGCAATCTAGAAGAAATGGACGCATTCCTGGAAAGCCACAAACTACCAAAACTGGAACAGGAAGAAATAGAAAACCTGAACAGGCCAATAACCAGGGAGGAAATTGAAGCAGTCATCAAAAACCTCCCAAGACACAAGAGTCCAGGGCCAGATGGCTTCCCAGGAGAATTTTATCAAACGTTTAAAGAAGAAATCATACCTATTCTCCTAAAGCTGTTTGGAAAGATAGAAAGAGATGGAGTACTTCCAAATTCGTTCTATGAAGCCAGCATCACCTTAATTCCAAAGCCAGACAAAGACCCCGCCAAAAAGGAGAATTACAGACCAATATCCCTGATGAACATGGATGCAAAAATTCTCAACAAGATACTGGCCAATAGGATCCAACAGTACATTAAGAAAATTATTCACCATGACCAAGTAGGATTTATCCCTGGGACACAAGGCTGGTTCAACACCCGTAAAACAATCAATGTGATTCATCATATCAGCAAGAGAAAAACCAAGAACCATATGATCCTCTCATTGGATGCAGAGAAAGCATTTGACAAAATACAGCATCCATTCCTGATTAAAACTCTTCAGAGTGTAGGGATAGAGGGAACATTCCTCGACATCTTAAAAGCCATCTATGAAAAGCCCACAGCAAATATCATTCTCAATGGGGAAGCACTGGGAGCCTTTCCCCTAAGATCAGGAACAAGACAGGGATGTCCACTCTCACCACTGCTATTCAACATAGTACTGGAAGTCCTAGCCTCAGCAATCAGACAACAAAAAGACATTAAAGGCATTCAAATTGGCAAAGAAGAAGTCAAACTCTCTCTCTTCGCCGATGACATGATACTCTACATAGAAAACCCAAAAGTCTCCACCCCAAGATTGCTAGAACTCATACAGCAATTCGGTAGCGTGGCAGGATACAAAATCAATGCCCAGAAGTCAGTGGCATTTCTATACACTAACAATGAGACTGAAGAAAGAGAAATTAAGGAGTCAATCCCATTTACAATTGCACCCAAAAGCATAAGATACCTAGGAATAAACCTCACCAAAGAGGTAAAGGATCTATACCCTCAAAACTATAGAACACTTCTGAAAGAAATTGAGGAAGACACAAAGAGATGGAAAAATATTCCATGCTCATGGATTGGCAGAATTAATATTGTGAAAATGTCAATGTTACCCAGGGCAATATACACGTTTAATGCAATCCCTATCAAAATACCATGGACTTTCTTCAGAGAGTTAGAACAAATTATTTTAAGATTTGTGTGGAATCAGAAAAGACCCCGAATAGCCAGGGGAATTTTAAAAAAGAAAACCATATCTGGGGGCATCACAATGCCAGATTTCAGGTTGTACTACAAAGCTGTGGTCATCAAGACAGTGTGGTACTGGCACAAAAACAGACACATAGATCAGTGGAACAGAATAGAGAATCCAGAAGTGGACCCTGAACTTTATGGGCAACTAATATTCGATAAAGGAGGAAAGACTATCCATTGGAAGAAAGACAGTCTCTTCAATAAATGGTGCTGGGAAAATTGGACATCCACATGCAGAAGAATGAAACTAGACCACTCTCTTGCACCATACACAAAGATAAACTCAAAATGGATGAAAGATCTAAATGTGAGACAAGATTCCATCAAAATCCTAGAGAAGAACACAGGCAACACCCTTTTTGAACTCGGCCATAGTAACTTCTTGCAAGATACATCCACAAAGGCAAAAGAAACAAAAGCAAAAATGAACTATTGGGACTTCATCAAGATAAGAAGCTTTTGCACAGCAAAGGATACAGTCAACAAAACTCAAAGACAACCTACAGAATGGGAGAAGATATTTGCAAATGACATATCAGATAAAGGGCTAGTTTCCAAGATCTATAAAGAACTTATTAAACTCAACACCAAAGAAACAAACAATCCAATCATGAAATGGGCAAAAGACATGAACAGAAATCTCACAGAGGAAGACATAGACATGGCCAACATGCATATGAGAAAATGCTCTGCATCACTTGCCATCAGGGAAATACAAATCAAAACTACAATGAGATACCACCTCACGCCAGTGAGAATGGGGAAAATTAACAAGGCAGGAAACAACAAATGTTGGAGAGGATGCGGAGAAAAGGGAACCCTCTTACACTGTTGGTGGGAATGTGAACTGGTGCAGCCACTCTGGAAAACTGTGTGGAGGTTCCTCAAACAGTTAAAAATAGACCTGCCCTATGACCCAGCAATTGCACTGTTGGGGATTTACCCCAAAGATACAAATGCAATGAAACGCCGGGACACCTGCACCCCGATGTTTCTAGCAGCAATGGCCACTATAGCCAAACTGTGGAAGGAGCCTCGGTGTCCAACGAAAGATGAATGGATAAAGAAGATGTGGTTTATGTATACAATGGAATATTACTCAGCTATTAGAAATGACAAATACCCACCATTTGCTTCAACGTGGATGGAACTGGAGGGTATTATGCTGAGTGAAGTAAGTCAGTCGGAGAAGGACAAACATTATATGTTCTCATTCATTTGGGGAATATAAATAATAGTGAAAGGGAAAATAAGGGAAGGGAGAAGAAATGTGTGGGAAATATCAGAAAGGGAGACAGAACGTAAAGACTGCTAACTCTGGGAAACGAACTAGGGGTGGTAGAAGGGGAGGAGGGCGGGGGGTGGGAGTGAATGGGTGACGGGCACTGGGTGTTATTCTGTATGTTAGTAAATTGAACACCAATAAAAAAAAAAATAAAAAAAATAAAAAAATAAAAAAAAAATCTTTGAAAAAAAAAATGTCCTAGGAAATGACCTTTTTTAGTTAGACGGGGCTCCTGTAGCCAATGGCTACAGGGCAGGCAGATATGGTTCTACTAGGAGGAACACAGGATGGAAGAAACAGTTCCCAGTTGGCAGACAGAATTTTGAGCGAGCAAATATCAGGCTCGCACTCTTGGTTTCTCTACCCCACTCCTGCTATCAGGCCCCTGTGGAGGCCCTTTGCTGCCTTGACCTTGACCACTCTCCCAGGTGTCTGCCTGAGGAATTTGCTTCTTCTTCCAGTTTCCACCCAAACTTCTCATCTCGAGGCTCATGCTGATCCCCTTCCTTAAAACTGCAACCTCCCGCCTCCTCCAGGGCTCCTCCTTGCTCTGTGCTTCCTTTACCTCTGTCCTCCAGCATCTGACATGTTCTGACACATTGTACAATAAAGAACTCTGTCATCATGCTTGTCTCTCACCCCTCACTTGCGCTAGGATGTAGTCTTCACAGGGGCAGGATCTTTGTTCACGGATGCATCATGTGCACCCAGAACAGCCGATGAGTCCTGGCTGGGTGAACAGATGAAGGACTAAAGGTTCACGTCATTGTGCATTTGGCAAATGGGGGTGCAGTGGGAACAAGACAGGCAAAGCCCTTCTGCTCATTCAGGTGGAGAGACAGGCAACATACAGGGATCCACCTTTGGTGTTTGGGATAGCGAGAAAGTGCTTAACCCCCCCCCCCCCCAAAATGGAAACAAGGCTAATAGGATAGAAGATTCTTGAGGATTGATTTTACCCCTTGAGGTCTGGGAAGGCCACTTTGGCAGGCTGACATTTGAGCTGGGGCATCTGCAAAGGGGCTGCTCCAAGCATGGGGATCTGCAAACTTGGCCACTCTATAGAGTGTGATCAGGAGGGTGATAGAGGTGGGAGAGGAGAGCTGGTCAGGATCCAGACAAAAAAAGGGAGCAGTTTGATTTCATTCTAACATCAAGGGGAAGCCACTGGAGGGTTTTAAGCAGGGGGTGAAATGATGTGGTTTTGCTTTGAGAGCTTGTTGTGGCAGGGCAGGCTGCACAGTTGTTCAGGCAGGAGACTGAGCCCGGGGCCAGGGCTGTCCAGTGGAGGTGATGAGAGGTGATTGGGTTTGGGACATATTTCAGAGCTAGTGTAGGCATAAGTTTTAAAAAGAGGCATGAGGGAAAGTTGCTAGTTATTTTCGAACAGAATTTTTAAATTCAGCATATCACCAGATGGATGAAACAATTGATATCAAATATCAAAATCACTATGAAGCTTTTCATCTTTGATCTAGGGTTTCATATAGTTACGTGAATAGTCTTACATAGGGAAAACTAGCCAGTTGGCAGTATGGTAAATTTTATTTACTAGTATTTTATATAGGCGTCTTACACCACTATTCATAAGTTAGATTCACCTGAGGTTTTATTTTCTCATGCTCTATCACCTTTTAGTACCAGGCTTATCACATAACACAGGCCTTAACAAGTCCTGTAGGAAAGAAGTCTATTTAACTTGGAAACACTAGAATTTTCCCAATTATTTGATTATAAAATCTCCTTGCTAATACTGAAAGTCAAATGATAAGGAGGAAAGATTTATGATATATATACCAGGAGATTAATAGTAAAAATTTATAAAGTAGTAATAATTTATAAAGTAAATCATTTACTATGATTTAATAAGAAAAGAGGGAAACTCTCTTACAAGAAAACGAACAACAAAAGTCTGAATAAGCAATGGGCAAGAGAAATCTAAATATTTGAAAAGATGCCCAAATCTCATTAGAATGAAACCAACCATAATTTGAAAAAAAAAGTGAAAAATGTTTTGCTCTTTTATTTAGACAAGTTAAAATGATTGAAAATGTCTAAGAATGTCAAGGATATAGGAAAGGTGATATTCAAAACTATAGACAAGAATCACCTTTTTGGACAGAGACTGGTTATTATTTATTTAAAAAAAGAGCATATTGTTCTAATAATAAATCTTTAAAAAAGGAGGTAGGGGGTGCCTGAGTGGCTCAGTTGGTTAAATGTCTGACTTGATTTTGGCTCAGGTCGTGATCTCAGGATCGTGAGATTGAGCCCCATTTTGGGGAATCTGCTGAAGATTCTCTCTCTCCTCCCTCCATACCTCCCTCGCTCGTGCTCTCTCTCAAATAATACATAAATCTTTAGAAAAAAGAGCATATTGTTGATAAGAGCTTCCTATTGCTTCTGTAACAAATTAACACAAAGTTGGAGACTTGAAACAACACGGATGTCTTAGCTCCCAGCTGTGGAGGCCAGAAGACCTCAAGTCAAGCTGTGGGCAGGGATGGTTCCTCCTGGAACCTGCTGCGTGCCTCTTCCAGCGACTGTAGGTTGGCCTCATTCCTTGGCTTGTGTCCCCACATCATATCCACTTTTGCCCCTACTCTGCTTCCCCCATCACATTGTATTTGGGGCCCAGCTGGATAATCTCCCCACCTCAGTACCCTTAACTCAACCACACCTATAAAGTCACTTGTGCCATAAGGAGCAAAATTCACAGGTTCCAGAGATTAGGATGTGAATCTCTCTGAGGTGGAGGATGCATTATTCAAGTCTGCCATGTCATTCTACCAAACAACTGTACTTCTTATTGGCCCAGAGAAATAGTTGTGTATGCAACAAAGATCTATGCACAGGGATATTTATACTGGAAAAAAAACAATTAAACACTCAACAATGGATAAATAGCAAAAAAAAAAAAATGGGTAAAATTATAGCATGGAGTCCTATGAAGCATTCAAATTCAGTGTATGTACTGGCATGAAATGGTCTTACTTCATGAGAGAAAGTAAGTTGGCGTTACCCATTCATATTTAAAATATGACATATTTTATATGTGCATTTGCACAACTAAAAATGCATAGAAAAATTGCTGGAATGGATATGCCCCAGATGATGATGATGATGATGATTATTATTATATTATTATTTTTGATTTTTACTTATTTATTCATAAGACACAGAGAGAGAGAGAGGCAGAGACACAGGCAGAGGGAGAAGCAGACTCCCTGTGGGGAATCCAATGCGGGACGTGATCCTAGGACCCTGGGATCATGACCTGAGCTGAAGGCAGCTCAATCACTGAGCCACCCAACCATTCCATGTCCCATATTATTCCAGGAGTTCTCTTGGGAGAGAAATGGGGCTATAGTGTAGAAGAGGGTTGACTTTATATCCTACTCCATGTATTCTACACTATCTGAATAATTTTTTAGAAGATTTTACTTTTTTATTTGAGAGAGAGTGCATGTGCGATTGAGCAAGGGGAGGGGCAGAGGGAGAGGGGGAGAAAGAGAGATAGAGAGAGAGAGGGAATCTCAAGTAGACTCTCCACTAAGCACAGAGCCTGACGTGGGGCTTGACCCCACAACCCTGGGA